>NC_053490.1:4497141-4848839 GCF_905171775.1 Rana temporaria | reverse complement strand
CATGGTCATCATGAAGGGCGGTCAACACTTTTGGCGGTGCTTTTCAGGGAGGAACAGTTGACTAATGCCCTCTGGCTCTTTAGACTGGCCTCTCCGGTATATGATTCCATCCTCCAATCATATTCGTTCCATTCTCTATAGACTACTTTGGCTCCCTTAATGGAACTATTCAACAGCATCTGAGGGTCCCCAACGGATAGTGACTTCCTCATAAGATTTCCTAATGAGTCTTCCAGTTGATCCCGCCTCATAGCTTCTTTTGTCAACTGGGGCAATTCCTGGCTGTGCACTTATATTATATTGGGCACACCAGCAGGAACGGGCATTGGTTCCCCTGATTTCCCACTCCTGGCTGATATTTCAGACTGAACAGAAATTCAGACAGAGCGACCAACAACTGATGTCTAGTGGCCCTGGGACACTCGGCCCGAAAGTGCCCAGCCTCCCCACATATGCAACATCTCCTCTCTCCCCCTTGGGAGAATTTTGGCTCCCTTTGGTGAGTTCCTTGTTCTTGGACCTTAGCTTGGGTCTCCATCACGTTCTTCAAGGCATGATACATCTGGGTTTGAGCTTGAGCAACCTGAGGAATTAGGCCATCGTTTGGTCCCAGTTCAAGTTCATTTACTGGCTTATTGGTGTTAGAAATGACTAGCCTCGTTGGTTCAGACTTAGTTCTACTGTTTTCATCCGAGAAATGCATCTCTGCATGAACAGCATGGGCCACCACTTTCTCCCTATTTCCAGTAATAGTAGCCCACTTCTCTTTTCTGTTCTAAAAGAGCCACTTCTTCTTGTACTTCTCTTATCAATTCAGGGTATGTAGGCACCACTTTTGGTTCTCCTTAGTAGTAACTTCAAAACATTTGGGTGATTTGGCCTAGCCCCTTGCAGAACCCAGTCTAGACAAGCTTGATCAGCATCTTTGGGATTAATACACCTCTTGAGAATAATTTGATGCAGCAGTCTGTCTACTCAAGGGCTCTCCCCTTTTTGCTGGTGAGTATGGTTGAACTTGTACTTTAAATCCGTCTGTGGTCATTTCAACTCTTCCAAATACAGAATACAGGGCGTCTAGTCTATGTAATCCATGGCAATACAAGTCTTCTTCCCCCTTACGAATCACATCAGCTGCCATGCCTCGAAGACTCTCACTGAGCCATTGTGGTTTCACAGCCTCCGAAACACTTCATTCTTCCATGGCCTGCAGAGCCTGGCTCACCCAGATTTTAAACTCATCTGACAGGAGTCAGTAGTTGCCCTGAGAAAAACCTGAGTCTGTGGTAGCTCTGGTTGGCATTTCCAGGACCGTTCTTCGCCAAACTATCAACTAACCAACTCATATCCATGTAAAAAGAAAGAGGAGGAACATTGGCCCCTTGGGAGTTGGCTCCCCCCAGTACTGGGCCCTTCTCCTGTGCCCTTGGTGAAGGCTGCTACTCAGCAGGCCCCCCCCCCCAGTGTAAGTGGGATCACTCTTGCAATCACTCCTTCGGCTAGATGTACCTCTTCTCTCTGGAAGCACACAGGTATCTCTTCTTGCCACTCCAGTAGTACCCTGACTCGATCCAAGTCATACTCTGTTTCTGTGTCTACAATGTAGGCCCAGTGTTCTGGGGCTAGAGCTCTCACCCACTTTCTAATCGCTGTCTCAGTATGTTCACTTCCGAAGATCTCCAGAACAGTGCTTCTCTCCATTTGAGCTTCCTGAGTTTTGCTCCAGGCAGCCACGTCTACCGAAGCAGCCTCCCACTCATGTTGTGGCTCTTGTCTAGGTTGGCTAGGGTCTGCTACAGATGGCATACCGAATGAGCCCCCAAGTGTAGCACGGCCCCCTTGGGGACTGCTTGAATTTACCTGCTCATCTGCATCGCCATGACCTTGTAAACATTCCAACTCACCTAAATACTTCAGATAAGGTATTATTGTACAAGGGAGGTAATGGTTCAACTGAGCTTTGAATAACAGCGCAAACTCAGTAGAATGATTACTCCAAAAATGCCAGGCAAGATAGTTGGTAAACAACAAAGTATTATATATATGTAGCACTACCCCCGAAGGAGCTGCTGACTATTTTCGGGCGGCACGTTACCTCTATCTTCTCGCTGTCCAGGGTGATAAACAGAGTTTGAAGAATTCCAATGTCCACACGATACACTTCTTTTTCTAGGATTTATTTGTAGAACTTAGAAAAGAGAACAGAACAGTAACAGTAGAACAGTAGAAAAGAAGTTGAGAGGGGGGAGGGTAGGTAGGTTCAGGTCTATAGTCCACAAATAGGAAACACTCTTGCTTCCAGCAAACAGTTCTTGTCGCCACTCTAGCCAGAGTGGGTATTGCTCAACCAGATAGGTCCCTCTCACTGGCCTAGCAGCCGGAATGACACGTGGAATAAAGTACAGTCTCTGCACAGACCTTCCTTTATAAGGAGACACTTTTGGCCCAGAATCCTCTGTCACAGGATTCAGCACCCCGGATCTCTCCAGATTAACTTTTGTAGAACTTAGATTTGACAGGCGACCACCATCAAGCCTCTAAGTGTATGGTGCATCCTTCGATGAAGTTTACAGGCCTTCTCCCAAGACACCTGCCTCTTGCATGGTCCTCCCTCAGGATTAGGTCCTCCACTGGATCCCTTCATCAAGTGGCTTCCTCCCGCAGGACAGACAGCACAGGATCACCTTGCAAATGCAGACCCAGTCCTGACTACTGGGCTACCAAGCGAAAACTGCAACCTGGACCAATGTGGTTCCGGAGTCAGGACTCAGGGAGCACACACCCCAGGCCAGGTGGGCCACGTGGCGCGTGGGACAACAGACCTCCTCTAATGGCGTCTGTCCCTTAAGTACCCCGCCCCAGCATGCACAGTGGGACGACCACTTCCAAGTGATTCTCTGCCTAGGGGGACACCCAATATACCCTGACTTTGCTTCTGCCATCCTTGGCCTGGAGTGGTAACGACACCCCCAGGCAAACAACAGTGGGAACTCCCAGCACAGCCATGGCTGGAACAGAGGCTAAATTGCCCATAATTACAGTTGTCTGAGCCAAATAACGACTCAGACCTCCTCAAAATTTACAGCAGCGCCTGTTAAACAAGAGAAGTGTGCTACATACTCCCCCCACTAAATTAAGACACTGTCCCCAGTGTCGGGAACCATGGTGTCTCAAGCCTGAGCACCAACACCTGAACCCTAAAAAAATAGGATGCGAAAGGGAAGAAAGAAAATAGGAACACAACATGTATTATCACAGCATGACAATCACAAATTTACATTATCATTCCTATCTATCTAGCTTGCCCCATTCTCCGGCAGTCTTGATAGAAGATCAACTTGACCTGAAAAAAAACAGAAAAAAAACAAGCACGCACACACACACACACACACACACACAACAATCCTATCCCTAAGATCATGTACATTTTTAAGGCAAAGCAAAACTGCACCTTCGAAAAGGTGGAGCTTCCCTTTTCCTTCTAAAAAATATTTAAAGTATGATGGCTAGGCTTAAAAGAAAGTCCTTCCCTATCATAACTGACCACTGCCGCCTAGTGGCAGAAGTTGAAATTCAAAGTGTTGCAGAAATCCTTGAGCAAAACAATTCTTGATCACAGAGTCCTCAGAGGCCCTGTCCTAGCTGACTAGTTCCTCCCCCCAGAGTTTTAAAATCTCCAGCAGGTGAAGAAGAAAAATGTAGCTCCTTCATGGAACTTCTCAAAGAAAGGGAAATTAAAACCTCAAACAGGTACTGCCAGTTCCTTTCACAAATAGAACCGGGGATCCGGCAGAGTTAGGGATCTTCCCTGATCATCAAGGGTGGTAATGAAATAGACCCTGTCATCCTTGCCAGGCCTTTGGATGACCACCCGATCGGAGTAGATGTGTCGACCATAACTCCAGGATTGCCAAGAACCTTCATAACGGTGAGCCATGATAAAAGAAAAACTCAAGTTCCTGGACGGCTTAGGCACTTTAATATAGTCCCATATGCACAAAATCCCCTTTTTTTTTTACGGTGGTACTGAGTTCCTCCTTTTTGTGCCGTAGGGAGGTCATAAGGTGATGGGGTCTAGGGGGTCACGAGGGAGGAGGGGGGGTTTCGTCTCTCCTTTCCCCTCCTCCTCTCTCTCTCTCTCCCTGGCGTCCCTCCCCGCCTCTTGTAGGTGGGGAGAGGGACGGGGGGAATTGGAGGAGAGGGAGGGGGAGGCCGATGGTGCCCATGGGGGGGATAATGTAATGTAGGTATTTTTATTTAAATATGTACGGAGATATCTTTTTGTACTTTTTCTTGTTATTGTTATTTGTTTTTCTGTATGTGATGCAATTTGGAAAATAAAGAAAAGAAGCAATTATAAAAAAATATAGTCCCATATGGCTTCCTCGTACCATTTCTCCCGATTTGTCTCGATCTCCTCCATAGTTGCTTCTGGCACACAGGGAAACTCCCACCCGTAATCAATAGCTACTCTTTTCATCAGTATTCGTTGCAGACGGGCAAGTTTGGGTAGTGTGCGGGAGTGTCCCAGTCCCAGGATTACACAACCCTTTGGAGATCTTTTCAGAACAGGCGTCATAATTGAAGGTGCATCTTTTCTGCCAGTGACAACACCTGCATCCATGACAACTTCTAGATTTACACCCGGGGTTCCTGCCCAGAGCGTTGTGTCCCCAGAGTTTATAGGAGAACATTTCCCTAAACTACGGGTAACGGCAGCTTTGACTCTCTTGTCCCACTTCAACTCGGGAAACTCTGGCTCAAACCAGTGGTCATCACCGGCATCTGACAAAGAGTCCAGATCAGAGTCTGCATACTCATCCGCAGGCAAATATATACTGATGTGGCAGTTTGGATGGTATGCAGAGCACACTGCCTATCCTGCCTTGTGCTATAAGCACACACTTCAATCTTAGTGAAATAATCCATCTTTAAGCTAAAAGTTTCACTCACCATTCATCCCCTTCCATTCATACAATAAGACCCATCACCAGCAGCTTGTTCTCATCCCAGCCTCATCACAAGACCTCCTGCCGACGCCCACACGGAGTCCTTTTATTACAACAAAAGCCTTCACACACCCAGCTGATGGAGGGGATCACAGCCATGTGACCATAGGAAGTGATGTCACAGCATGTGACCTCCTCCATGGGAAGCCAGGACACAGCATGGGGGCTCCACACAGCAAATGCCCATATATGGATGGACAATAATACAACAGCATGATACAATAACGATACAATAATATAACAATATGATACAGTAATAATACAATAACCAATGAACACAGTTCCTGATGAGGGGAGCTTATCTGCGGGTGTATGCTCACATCACAAAACAGTGTTGATCAGGCACCGAGAGATGACAAAAAGCATATATCCGCTAAACCGGCAATGCGTTTGCAGAGTGGACGCATCCCACAGGCGGATATCTGTGCATGACACAGGGGCCCTTTTGCCGGCCTACACCCCCACTCCACAAACACCCTTCTCCAAATCAGGAAGTGTATCTCAACCAGTCTCAGTCCACCCCAGTCAGCTCTTTAGAGCGGGCTGCAGGAGAACCAACAATGGGTGACACTATGACAATACATATTAAATACATCTTCATGAAATTTCCACAACAATACGCACAATTTGTATCACTTTATCCCCAGACTGCTTACCAATCCCTGTAGGGGTCTCCACGAGGGCAACATCTTCCTCTGAGTCTGGTTGGGGTAGGCCTCGACCACGGCCATGAGAAGCCTCCACATAGCCCACCTTCTTCCCGGCAGGCATGACAGGTACAACCGCCGTACAAACTCTCTCTGTAACATCTGCGAGTGTCTCAGGAACATTTACATTAGCGATATCTTTGTTGGTGCCCCTCACCATAGCAGGCACGGCAGGTGTAGAGCTGGAAGTAGGCCAGGAAATGGCTTATTCTAAAGTGACGGCGCCTGTAATCCAGTTCACCCGATAGGCACTGGGGGGGTGATTCGGTGAGCTGATCCACCGCAAACAAATTCTCTCCACACTGAAGACATCGGCCGAAGGGTCGAAGCTGGACCGGTAATCCTTTGCATCACGGGCAAGACACCAATCGCTTCCACATTACCGCTGGTATATAGCACGAAACGCCCCCGCAGCTTCATCCGCATGCCTGTCTCCTGTTGGTGCGGAACTCACACTAGCTCCGGCCTGGAACATTGCAGACCTTGGTCCTGCTGATGGCGATGGATACGCCGACATGACTGCTTGCGATCTTCTCTCTACGATCTAGCAATCCAAACTTTTTCTGCGCACCTTTCTCCATTGCACGTGCAGCCCACGCCTCCGCCAAGTAACCTGACCTTAACCCCTTCTTTGCAAGCACAGTTCAACACCCCGACAAGTTCAGACTCTCAATAACTTTCCGATTCTGTGGCTAGAGGTAACAGCCTATCCCGGACAAGCCCCCACGTGTCGCACTACCCAGAAGGAGCTGCTGAGTATTTTTGGGTGGCATGATACCTCTATATTGTCGTTGTCCAGGGTAATAATGAGAGTTTGAAGAACTCCAATGTCCACACGATACTCTTCTTTTTCTAGGATTTATTTGTAGAACTTAGTAGAAAAGAAGTTGGAGGGGTGGAAGGGTAAATAGGTTCAGGTGTATAGTCACAAATAGGAAACACTCCTGCTTCCAGCAAACAGTTCTTGTCCCCACTCTAGCCAGAGTGGGTATTGCTCCCCTGGATAGGTCCCTCTCACTGGCTTAGCAGCTGGAATGACACACGGAATAAAGTACAGTCTCTGCCACAGACCTTCCTTCAATAGGAGACACCTTTGGTCCAGAATCCTCTGTCACAGGATTCAACACCCGGATCTCTCCAGATTAACTTTGTAGAGCTTAGATCTGACAGGCGACCACCGTCAAGCCTCTCAGAGTACGGTGCATCCTTCGATGAAGTTTCCAGGCCTTCTCCCAAGATACCAGCCTCTTGCTTGGTCCTCTCCAGGATAGGTCCTCCTCTGGATCCCTTCATCAAGTGGCTTCCTCCTGCAGGACAGACAGCACAGCATCACCTTGAAAATGCAGACCCAGTCTGACTACTGGGCCTACTAGCGAAACTGCAACCCCGGACCAACGTGGTCCCGGAGTCAGGACTCAGGAGCACGAACCCCAGGCTAGGTGGGCCACGGTGTTACACATATAGTTTAACTTTTTTATGTTTTTGTAGCGCTACCCCCGAAGGAGCCGCTGATTAGATTTGGGATCGGCATGTTTAAGTTACCACTATACTGTGTCTAGGGGTGATGGTAGTGCTGAGAGCAATAACAGAATGTCCAGGACCGTTGGTTGACGTTTTCAAATGCTTTATTTTTTCCGGTCAAACATGACCAACATGTAAACTTGAGGTAGACAGGATAGGTTGGTGAAGGAAGAGCAACTTCACAGTATCAGGCTATGGATAGTAAAGGCAGTCCTGCCCCTTTTTTGTAGTTGTATTAATCTGAGTCGCCACTCCAGCCGGAGTGGGTAAAAGTGCCCCTGGACAGACCCCTCTCACAGGCCTGGCAGCCAGAGCGCCACTTAAAGCTTCTGGGAAAGGAAACAAGTCTCTGCCACAGACTTGGCTCTGATTAAATCAAGATATTAGATGAGACCTCGTCCACAGGCCCAGTGCTGAAATTGTGAACGTTTGAGCGAATCCTCCCAGTATGTCCTTTTTGGGGTCACCGACTGACAGTTTAAATGTAACCTGTCAGTGTCCGGTCACCCAGATCCCCGATGGTTCGTTCAAGACCTGTTGGATCACATGCCTCCGGGTTCTCCTCAGACCGATCCCCCACCGAACAGCACCCAGCTTGGGATCCGCTCAATAGAAATGGGGACCCAGTAAGTCACTGGGGTCCCCTGGCAGCATCAGTTGCTCAGGGCCATGAGAGCCCAGAGTCAGGAACTCCGCGTAGCATGCGACCCCGGCCAGGTAGGCCATAGTGGTGGGGCCCGTGATGTGCGCACACCCTAAAGGTGGGTGCCGCACCTGGAACAAAGAACCCGCAAAGAACCCGGAACAATGGCCTCCGCCACAGAAATACCCCTCCCAGCATGCCCCGCGAGGGAAAACTCCTCCAATTGGCTGCTGGAAAGAAGCGGCTCCGCCTGGACCCCTCTGGCACCACCTGCCGCCCAGAGATGAGACTGCATCCCTGGAGCGCAGACTGACCCACAGGACAAATCCAGATTTGGCGACAGACAAATTTGTTAAATCAAAGAATGAGAGCAACATAACTCTCTCATTCTCCCACTAAATTTAAATATAGCACCTATACGAAAGTACACAGGCGCTACAAACTACCCCCATTTGAAATGACGCTGTCCTAAGGCATTCAAGCCTGAATGCCAGCCTGATGTCTGCTAAAAAACAGTAAAAAAGTAGGAAAAAGAAAGAAAATATAATTGTAAACTTTGGATTACAAATATAAGTGCGTTTAAATACGGCGTAAGAATTATGACATTACAATCACATACACAGACCCCTATCTATCTATGCTGCCCATTCTCCGACAGTGTTGATAGTAAGTGGGTCCAACAACCTGCATAGGAAATATAAAAAAAAACATTCACACAAAATATATATATACTCTGATATTTTAAGAATTCTGCTATTTACAATCTCCAAGATTAGAACTGAAACTGCACGCTTGGCCCAAGCGCGAAATTTCCCTTCCTTCCAGGGAGTTTTACCATAAGTGCTGAGCATTACTTTTTTCCTTTCTGATTGCTAGAAATAAAACAGATATATACACTTCAGTCCCTGCAATAAGAACGTTGCAGAACACTCCCCCTAGCGGTCAGTGCGCTGGTATCACTGGCAGTTAAAGCTTAGTGCAAAAGATGTAGCAGCAAGAGGAAATAAAAAATAAAACATTCCCTTTGCTGAGTCCTCTTTCGATCTGTGAAGAAGTTGGCAAGTCTAACTGGACTGAACCCACCCCCCGAAGTTCTTCACATGAGCTGTAATGTGGATCCAGGGAGGCAGGGGGGGAAAAAGGGGAAAAACAAAAACACAAACTTGAGTGGGGGCGAGAACCCTTGTCCAGTACTTCTTAAAAAGGAATAGGCCAGATAAAATGGGCATGCAGCTTACTTGTAGAAGCGCGGGTCTGGCAAAATGACAATGTCACCATCTACCGTCGTAGAGGTGACCGAAAAGACCTGGTCCTCTCTTCCAGGGCTCTTAAGCACAACCCGGTCACTATAGATGTGCCGGCCCCAGCTCCACTCTCTGTGACAGCGTTCAAACCGGGGTTCAAATAGACAAGTTCAAGTCCGCACCTTGATGATGCGGGGGCACTTTCAGTGGTGTCCAAATTGCTTCCTGGCACAATGCCTCCCGCTCTTGGGTCTACTTGGTACAAGAGGGAAGATGGCTCGTAGGGGTACTCGTACCCATGGCTGGCAGCAACCTTCTGTATCACCAGGAGCTGCAGCCTGGCTAAATTAGGCAGCATGCGTGGGTCTCCGCGTCCCGCAGCATACAATGGTGTCTGTGCCCTTCTCAGAGCTGGCATGGCAAGGGCATGGGAGTGGTGAGGGAAATAACTGGAACTGAATCACCGTCTCCACCAGGTCAGCTGCGGACGTCTTGGGACGATATCTGGGACCCACGCGATGCACTCCGGCCGGATCGTTTCTTACTCCGGTTTGTGAAGGGGCAAGGAATCCTCCAAACCCCTGTTGCTCCAGGAACCTCGGCTCAATAAGACTCTCCAGGGTATCTTCAGCCTCGGACAAAGAGTCCAAATTCGGAGGAGTTTAGCTCCTCCGCAGGTAGATAGCCGCAGGGCCTTGATTGATGGGTCTCAGGCTGAATTGGCAAGGAGCGCCGGGCAGGTAGGCCTTGACCGCGGCTGCGGGAGGTCTGAGTAGGGCCTTCTCCTATAGAGGCACGCCACACTGAGACCGCTGTAAGGTTGGTGGTCTCTGATGTGGTTTCGGCCTGTTTCTTGGTCACCTAGTTGGATCGTCATTCTGGTCTGGTTCAGTCATGGGGCTTACCTCCGGTGAGCGAGATGGCGAGGTAGCCATTCGTAGAGTCAGGGTCGATGAACCGAGATGACCTCATAGATTGGACCACCGGCTCCACGATTTCCACCGACGGGGAGGGCTCTAGCCATGTGGCTTCTTCCTCCACGGTGACAACTCCGGTGAGAAAATTCACCTGATACTCCCAAGGAGCTTTGGCGGGTAGTTTCACCGTAAATAGTTAGGCCTGGCATTTCTGGCACCGAGTGAACGGCTAGATCCGGACTGATAGCTCCTCGCAACAAGGGCAGGACAGAGCCAAAGTCTCTGATCCTCGGCTCAACAACAGGACAAACTGTCCCTCAGTGGACATCCGAATGCCCGTGTCAGTCACTGGTACTCCAGGCGAGGCGAGCATACTGGAGACTCCCGGGGAAATCGCAGGGGGTTTCAATCGCTGGGAAACATGTGCATAATAGCGAGGAAGCAGACAGTGCGCACGTGGTCTCTCTTTCTTTCTCGCAGGTGGGCTTTGATCTGTTGGTTTGGCACGAAGACTTTGCTATACGTCCTCACGCAGGGGTGGGTGACTCCTCCACTTGAGAACTTGTCTGGACACGTTTCAGGCGCGTGCTCCGCTGCACGTACGCCCAGTCTTTAACTGGCTTGAGGTTAACTCCCTCGTTACCGGACAGTTCAACACACGACACTCTTTGCTCTCAATAAATCTTTTACTCACGATTTCCGTTGCCAGAGGTAACAGCCGAATCCCGGACGAGCCCCCACGTGTAGCGCTACCCCCGAAGGAGCCGCTGATTGGATTTGGGATCGGTGTGTTTAAGTTACCTCTATACTGTGTCTAGGGGTGATGGTAGTGCTGAGAGCAATAACAGAATGTCCAGGACCATTGATTGACGTTTTCAAATGCTTTATTTTTCCCGGTCAAACACGACCAACATTTAAACTTGAGGTAGACAGGATAGGTTGGTGAAGGAAGAGCAACTTCACAGTATCAGGCTATGGATAGTAAAGGCAGTCCTGCCCCTTTTTTGTAGTTGTATTAATCTGAGTCGCCACTCCAGCCAGAGTGGGTAAAAGTGCCCCTGGACAGACCCCTCTCAGCAGGCCTGGCAGCCAGAGCGCCACTTAAAGCTTCTGGGAGGAACAAGTCTCTGCCACCGACTTGGCTCTGATTAAATCAAGATATTAGATGAGACCTCGTCCACAGGCCCAGTGCTGAAATTGTGAACGTTTGAGCGAATCCTCCCAGTATGTCCTTTTTGGGGTCACCGACTGACAGTTTAAATGTAACCTGTCAGTGTCCGGTCACCCAGATCCCCGATGGTTCGTTCAAGCCCTGTTGGATCACCTGCCTCCGGGTTCTCCTCAGACCGATCCCCCACCGAACAGCACCCAGCTTGGGATCTTCTCAATAGAAATGGGGGACCCAGTAAGTCACTGGGGCACCGCTGCAGCATCAGTTGCTCCGGGCTATGAGAGCCCAGAGTCAGGAACTCCGCGTAGCACGCGACCCCGGCCAGGTAGGCCATAGTGGTGGGGCCCGTGATGTGCGCACACCCTAAAGGTGGGTGCCGCACCTGGAACAAGGAACCCGCGGAGAACCCTGAACAACGGCCAGAAATACCCCTTCCCAGCATGCCCCACGAGGGAAAACTCCTCCAATTGGCTGCTGGGAAGAAGCGGCTCCGGCTGGACCCCTCTGGCACCACCTGCCGCCCAGAGATGAGACTGCATCTCTGGGGCATAGACTGACCCACAGGACAATCCAGATTTGGCAACAGACAAATTTGTTAAATCAAAGAATGAGAGCAACATAACTCTCTCATTCCCCCACTAAATTTAAGCATAGCGCCTGTACGAAAGTACACAGGCGCTACATTTTTACATACCTCCCGACTTTTGAACTTCAGAATGAGGGACACTTGAAGGAGGAAGCGACCAACGGTGCAGTATGTGCACTACTGCAAAAGTGGGTGTGGTGCGGAATGACAGCAGGACAGGTAGTAGGACACCAAGCATCAATGCAGCCTCACTGTGTCCATCAAATGCAGCCTCACTGTGTCCATGAATGCAGCCTCACTGTGTCCATGAATGCAGCCTCTATGCCCATCAATGCAGCGTCACTGTGTTAATCAAATGCAGCTTTACTGTGCCAATGAATGTAGCCTCACTGCCCATCAATGCAGCCTCACTGTATCCATCAAATGCAGCCTCACTGTGCCCGTGAATGCAGACTCACTGTGCCCATGAATGCAGCCTCACTGTGCCCGTGAATGCAGCCCCACTGTGCCCGTGAATGTAGCTTCACTGTGCCCATGAATGCAGCCTCGCTGCCCATTAATGCAGCCTCACTGTGCCCATGAATGCAGCCCCACTGTGCCCATGAATGTAGCTTCACTGTGCCCATGAATGCAGCCCCACTGTGCCCATAAATGCAGCCCCACTGTGCCCATGAATGTAGCTTCACTGTGCCCATGAATGCAGCCTCACTGTACCCATGAATGAAGCCTCACTGTGCCCATGAATGAAGCCTCACTGTGCCCATGAATGCAGCTTCACTGTGCCCATAAATGCAGCCCCACTGTGCCCATGAATGTAGCTTCACTGTGCCCATGAATGCAGCCTCACTGTGCCCATGAATGCAGCTTCACTGTGCCCATGAAAATTTATAGTAAATTCTAATAAACAAATAAATAAATAAACACTTAGGCCCGGATCCACAAAGAAGTTACGTTGGCGTATCTATTGATACGCTGCGTAACTTCTAGGATGCGCCGTCATATCTTGTTTTGTATCCACAAAACAAGATATGACTGAATGGGGGCTAGATCCGACTGACGTACGTCTGAGGCCTCGTACACACGGCCGAGGAACTCGATGTGCCAAATACGTCGAGTTCCTCGGCGAGTTCAGCCCTGAAGCCGCCGAGGAGCTCGGCGGGCCGAGGAGCTCGGCGGGCGGAGAGCTCCCATAGAACAACGAGAAAATAGAGAACATGTTCTCTATTTTCTCGACGAGTTCCTCGGCGGCTCCATCGGGCCGAAAGTGTACACACGACAGAGTTTCTCGGCAGAATCCGGCTCTGACCGAGTTTCTCGCCGAATTCTGCCGAGAAACTCTGTCGTGTGTACGAGGCCTTAGCACGCCGTCGGATCTTAGGTGCATATTTACGCTGGCCGCTAGGTGGCGCTTCTGTTGATTTCCGCGTAGAGTATGCAAATTAGCTAGATACGCCGATTCTCAGAACGTACGTCCGGCCAGCGCATTTTTTTACGTCGTTTACGTAAGGCTTTTTTCGGCGTAACGTTACCCCTGGGTCTATGAGGCGTACGCAATGTTAAGTATGGACGTCGGGCCAGCGTCGAATTTTCCGTCGTGTACGTCGTTTGCGTAAAACGTTCGCGAATAGGGCTTTGCGTAAATTACGTTCACGTCGAAAGCATTGACTATTTGCGACGTGATTTCGAGCATGCGCACTGGGATACCCCCACGGACGGCGCCGTTAAAAAAAAACGTAATTTACGTGGGGTCAAGTTGAATTAACATAAAACACGCCCACATCTTTGTCATTTGAATTCCGCGCCCTTACGCCGACACATTTACGCTACGTCGCCGTAACTTTAGACCCAAGTGCTTTGTGAATACAGCACTTGCCTCTCAAAGTAGCGGCGGCGTAGCGTAACTACGATACGCTACGCCTGCTTAAAATTACTCCGATGTACGTGGATATGGCCCATATTAATTACTAAAGCAGCGCTAGTTGTCACTAAAAACCGTGACCTCTCTTTTCTATGACCATGCATAGAAGAAAAAGTTCTCAAGATGTTAGAGTAAAAGCAAGAGAGCATGAACAGGCAGTAGAGGATATAAAACACTCGGTTACCTCTGCTCCAGTGTTGACATACTTTGGCATGGTGCCGGTGACGGGCTTCGTGCCATAGTATTTCAACACTGGGGCACAGGAGACCGAGTGTTTTATATCCTCTACTGCCTGTTCATGCTTGGGAAGCCAGTGCCAAACTGCATCTTTGTCTAGAAGTCGCCTTATTGGCCAACACACCTTAGATAAATGTGGCGGCAGGAATATCGCTAGGAGCAGAGCACACTGATCAACTGCTGGTCCTGGAGTTGGAGGAATTGGAACGGAGCAGAGATTCAGAGCCGGTTGAACTTTACCATCTGGTGAGTACATTCAGGGCCGGTTGAACTCTACCATCTGGTGAGTACATTCAGAGCCGGTTGAACTCTACTATCTGGTGAGTACATTTAGGGCCGGTTGAACTCTACCATCTGGTGAGTACATTCAGGGCCGGTTGAACTCTACCATCTGGTGAGTACATTAAGAGCCGTTTGAACTTTACCATCTGGTGAGTACATTCAGAGCCGGTTGAACTCTACCATCTGGTGAGTACATTCAGAGCCGGTTGAACTCTACCATCTGGTGAGTACATTCAGGGCTGGTTGAACTCTACCATCTGGTGAGAACATTCAGGGCCGGTTGAACTCTACCATCTGGTGAGTACATTCAGGGCCAGTTGAACTCTACCATCTGGTGAGTACATTCAGGGCCGGTTGAACTCTACCATCTGGTGAGTACATTCAGGGCTGGTTGAACTCTACCATCTGGTGAGAACATTCAGGGCCAGTTGAACTCTACCATCTGGTGAGTACATTCAGGGCCGGTTGAACTCTACCATCTGGTGAGTACATTCAGGGCCGGTTGAACTCTACCATCTGGTGAGTACATTCAGGGCCGGTTGAACTCTACCATCTGGTGAGTACATTCAGAGCCGGTTGAACTCTACCCTCTGGTGAGTACATTCAGGGCCGGTTGAACTCTACCATCTGGTGAGTACATTCCCTTGAGGGGAGATTGACATGAGAAAAGACTGAAGGGTGGAGTGTGCACGTTTGATGTCACCTGCAGCAGACAGCTCACCATTCTTTTAAGAACACTTCTTTCACTGGACTCTTGCTTTTACTCTAACATCTTGAGAACTTTTTCTTCTATGCATGGTCATAGAAAAGAGAGGCCACAGGGCCAGATCCAGAGAGAATTAGATGGGCGCAGCGTATCAGAGATACGCTACGCCGCCGTACCTTACCTGGCGGATCTTCGAATCCTCAAAGAATTTGCGCCTTAAGTTACGGCGGCGTAGTGTATTTCTGGCGGCGGATTTCAAATTGGGCGGGGTAGGGGGCGTGTTTCATTTAAATGAAGCGCGTCCCTGCACCGAATGAACTGCGCATGCTCCGGTTTTGAAATTTCCTGCCGTGCATTGCGCTAAATGACGTCGCTAGGACGTCATTTTTTTAACTTAGACGTGAGTTACGTCCATCCCGATTCACGGACGACTTACGCAAAAATTTAAAAAAATAAAAATTTCCACGCGGGAACGACGGCCATACTTAACATGGCAAATCTAACTATACGCCGCAAAATAGCAGCTTTAACTATACGCCGGAAAAAGCCGACTAGAGACGACGTAAAAGAATGCGACGGCCGCTCGTACGTTCGTGGATCGACGGAAAAAGCTCATTTGCATACCCGACGCGAAAAACAACGAGAACTCCACCCAGCGGACGCCGAAGTATTGCATCTACGATCCGAAGGCGTACGCCTGTCGGATCGAACCCAGAAGCCGTCGTATCTTGGTTTGAGGATTCAAACTAAAGATACGACGCGGGAAATTTGAAAGTACGCCGGCGTATCACTCTCACCTCACTGTGGATCTGGCCCACAGTTTTTAGTGACAACTAGCGCTGCTTTAGTAATTAATAAGTATTTATTTATTTATTTATTTGCTTATTAGAATTTACTATAAATTTTGATGTCTTTTTATTTTTTAAGCGGCTGCTGACAAGTTTTATTTGAATGATAAAGGGTAACATTTAATCAGTGGCGGCCCATCCATAGGGGGCGCCCGGGCATTGTGACATGCACAGTGGCGACAATTAAAGGGCACAGTGACATGCACAGTGGCAACAATGGGCACAGTGGCAACAATGGACACAGTGGCAACAATGGACACAGTGGCGACAATTAAAGGGCACAGTGGTGACAATTGGCACAGTGGCTGTGTTTGATGGCATGGCACAGTGGTGACAATTGATGGCATGGCACAGTGGCTGCGTTTGATGGCACAGTGGCTGTGTTTGATGGCATGGCACAGTGGTGACAATTTATGGCACAGTGGCTGCATTTGATGGGTACAGTGAGGCCGCAATTTTTTTATTTTTTTTTGTTTGCGCCCCCCCCAAAAATTTTGAGCACCAGCCGCCACTGCATTTAATCATTATTGTCTTGTTACAATTACCTCTGGCCCATAGTGCCGAGATAGTGGAATTAGGCCTATATCTTCACTATTTGTTTATATATTCACTGTGTCCATGAATGCAGCCTTGCTGCCCATCAATGCAGCCTCACTGTGCCCGTGAATGCAGCCTCACCGTGCCCGTGAATGCAGCCTCAATGTGCCTGTGAATGCAGCCTCACTGTGCCCATGAATGCAGCCTTACTGTGCCCATGAAATGCAGCTTTACTGTGCCTATGAATGTAGCCTCACTGTGCCCATCAATGCAGCCTCACTGTGCCCATCAATGCAGCCTCACTGTGCCCATCAATGCAGCCTCACTGGGCTAGATTCAAGTACAATTGCGCATTTTTTACGGAGGCGCAGGGCAACGTTTTTGCCCTGCGCCCCCACAAAATTACTGCGCTGCCCTTGATTCACGGAGCAGTAGCTCCGTAAATTGCGTGGGCGCGCCGTCAAAATGCCCGGCGTAAGCGCGTGCAATTTAAATTATCCCGTAGGGGGCGGGAATCATTTAAATTAGGCGCGTTCCCGCGCCGATCGTAGAGCGCATGCTCCGTCGGGAAACTTTCCCGACGTGCATTGCGGCAAATGACGTCGCAAGGACGTCATTTGCTTCAAAGTGAACGTGAATCGCGTCCAGCGCCATTCACGAATCACTTACGCAAACTACGTAAATTTGAAATTTCGCGATGCGGGAACGACGGGTATACGTAACATTGGCTGCCCCTGCTAATAGCAGGGGCAGCCTTACGCGAAAGACGCCGTACGGAAACGACGTAAACTGCGTACGCAGGGCTCGCGCAACGTTGTGAATCGGCGTTAGTATGCAATTTGCATACTCTACGCTGAGCACAACGGGAACGCCACCTAGCGGCCATCGCAAGAATGCAGCCTAAGATATGCGGGCATAAGAGCCTTATGCCGCGCATATCTTAGGCTGCAGTCGGCGTAACGAGGTTCCTGAATCAGGAGCATTCGTTACGCCGGGGCAAGTAAGCAATTGCGCTGTGTAACTATGGTTACACAGGCGCAATTGCTTCTTGAATCCAGGCCCCTGTCTCCATCAAATGCAGCTTTACTGTGCCTGTGAATGCAGCCTCACTGCCCATCAATTTTCACTCACCATTGCCTTGATCACACACACAGCAGGCATTTCCCACTGTGTGTCACGGAGCTGGGTCTGTGTGTGTTCGGTGGCACCGTAACAAGGTGCCACCTTCTACACCGGCTCATGTGATAGGCGGAATCATGATTCAATCAGTGTTCCATCTAGATTATCACACAAGCTGGTGTAGGAGGCAGGGCCTTGTTACAGTGCCGCTGAACACACACAGACCCAGCTCCGTGACACACAAGAGGAGGAGGAGGGAGGGGAGCGCTGCAACCACAGATCAAAGCAGACCCAGAGCGGACAGCCCGCCAGGAAATGTCCCTATATCCTGGTAGGTCAGTCCAGCCCTGCCTACCAGAAAGGGCTTCTAGTCCTTCTGCCTCCCTTGTCCCTGTGCTACTTGATGGTGTCACTCATAGGTGTGCGCAGCCTATTGCATTAGGGTGTGCACCCCAAAGATCAAACATATTTGCATGTGTATATACAGTATACTGATGGTGTCAGCAGAGCCGTGGACAGTGTCAGTAGTTTTTATTTTTTTTATTTTAGGAGCTCCATTAGGGAGCTTTGGTTAAATATCAGGGGTCTATTTCTGTTCGTTACTGCACGTTTAACGCAGTATATTTCTGTGCATTAGTGCATGTTTAACGTAGTATATTCCAGTGCGTTACTGCATGTTTAACGTAGTATATTTCTGTGTGTTACGTGCCATTTAATGCTGTATTTTTCTGTGCGTTAGTGCACGTTTGACACAGTATAGTTCGGTGCAATCTGCACCACACAGGGGCCCGGATTCAAGAAGCAATTGCGCCTGTGTAACCATAGGTTACACAGCGCAATTGCTTACTTGCTCCGGCGTTACGAATGCTCCTGATTCAGGAACATCGTAACGCCGACTGCAGCCTAAAATCTGCGTGGCATAAGGCTCTTATGCCCGCATATCTTAGGCTGCATTCTTGCGATGGCCGCTAGGGGGCGCTCCCATTGTGCTCAGTGTATAGTATGCAAATTGCATACTTACGCCAATTCACAATGTTGCGCGAGCCCTACGTACACAATTTACGTCGTTTCTGTACGGCATCTTTAGCGTAAGGCTGCCCCTTCTAATAGCAGGGGCAGCCAATGCTAAAGTATACCCGTCGTTCCCGCGTCGCGACGTTTGAATTTTACGTAATTTGCGTAAGTGATTCGTGAATGGCGCTGGACGCCATTCACGTTCACTTTGAAGCAAATGACGTCCTTGCGACGTCATTTGCCGCAATGCACGTCGGGAAAGTTTCCCGACGGAGCATGCGCTCTACGCTCGGCGCGGGAGCACGCCTTATTT
The DNA here is from genome assembly GCF_905171775.1 of Rana temporaria. Lineage (NCBI taxonomy): Eukaryota > Metazoa > Chordata > Amphibia > Anura > Ranidae > Rana > Rana temporaria. The sequence continues at coordinate 4,830,070 of NC_053490.1, read as the reverse complement.
AAATGATTCCCGCCCCCTACGGGATCATTTACATTAGGCGCCCTTACGCAGGGCAAGTTTACACAGCGCACACGCAATTTACGGAGCTACTGCTCCGTGAATCGCAGGTAGCGCAGGAAATTTGCGGGGGCGCAGGGCAAAAACGCTGCCCTGCGCCTCCGTAACTAAGGGGCAAATCTTCCTGAATCCGGGCCGGGTGATTAGGGTGTGCCTAGGCATACCTGGCACACCCTATGCTACTTGATGGTGTCACTCCTGGCCGGGTGTCAACTGGGCGCGCCCCCCCGCCCCCCCATAGTGACACCACTGGCTGCCAGCTCTTTGGTTAAGAACTTGGTTGTGTGACAGAGGGGCGGGTCTGGGTAGCAGAAGCATGGGTAGCATGTATCTAGAAGACTCCAGAGCCTGCGCCATTCCAAGTTCTAGACTTTTCCACAAACCTTCTCTGCTTTTAGTTAAATGCCATTGTTGACATGGATAGGCTTCCTTGTACATATGAGAGGCTTCATCCTTTTTAGAAGGCGTAGAGAAGTATCACCGAAATCTACGGGAAGTGAAACTCCAAAATGCAGAAAACAGGAAGGCCAGGCGAGGACAACATAAGTTCCTTCTTCCAGCCGGCTAATCCCTCCACTTGGCGGTCAAGTTTGGTGTGGATGCCGTGTGCCGGCTTCTGAAGGTTGGTAAGTAACTAGATTTGTTGGCACCAGCTAGTGTGTGACTATACTGGGTACAGACTGATGTGACTGTGGGGAGAGGGGACATTAGAGTGTAAGCTCCTCTGTACAGAGACTGATGTGACTGTGGGGGAGGGGACATTAGAGTGTAAGCTCCTCTGTACAGAGACTGATGTGACTGTGGGGAGAGGGGACATTAGAGTGTAAGCTCCTCTGTACAGAGACTGATGTGACTGTGGGGGAGGGGACATTAGAGTGTAAGCTCCTCTGTACAGAGACTGATGTGACTGTGGGGGAGGGGACATTAGAGTGTAAGCTCCTCTGTACAGAGACTGATGTGACTGTGGGGGAGGGGACATTAGAGTGTAAGCTCCTCTGTACAGAGACTGATGTGACTGGCTCAGTGATCTCTGTACAGCGCTGCGGTATATGTGAGAGCTATATAAATGTATAATAATAGTGTGTGACTGTGGGGGGAGGGGACATTAGAGTGTAAGCTCCTCTGTACAGAGACGGATGTGACTGTGGGGGGAGGGGACATTAGAGTGTAAGCTCCTCTGTACAGAGACGGATGTGACTGTGGGGGGAGGGGACATTAGAGTGTAAGCTCCTCTGTACAGAGACTGATGTGACTGTGGGGGGAGGGAACATTAGACCAATCACCCGCCTCCGCAAAGCTCCAATTTTTCGGACGGAAGAAAATCCTATTTTTCTTCCGTCTGGCGGATCGGATCGGGTGAACATGGACATACGGTCCGTGTTCATCCGATCCCCCATAGGGGAGAGCGGAGGAAAGACAGGGCGGTCCCTGCACAGTGTGCAGGGACCGCCCTGTCAGCCGACGGCTCAGCAGGGATTTTACAGAGGATCCCCGCTGAACAAAGCGGACACACGGAGGTGGATCATTGCTGATCATTACTGATCCGCCCGTGTGAAAGGGCCCTAAGGGTAGGGATGATCTTGTGGGGTACATAGCCACTGGGCCTTTTATTTTGGCAAGGCTTCACTTCCTGATTCCCTTACTGAAGGTGCCGACTCCTGCACCCAGGAGCCGAGGGACGGGTCGGCTTCGGGTGAGGACATGGCGGGCGCCCAGGACAGGTAAGTGTCCTCAGTCAGCAGCCGCAGTATTTGTAGCTGCTGACTTTAACCACTTCAATACCGGGCACTTCCCCCCTCCCTGCCCAAGACAATTTTTGTCTTTCAGCGCTGTCGCATTTTGAATGACAATTGTGCGGTCGTGCAACACTGTACCCAGTGTTTATCATTTTCTTCCCACAAATAGAGATTTCTTTTGTTGGTATTTGATCACTTCTGCGGTTTTTAATTTTTCTGCGATATAAACGAAAAGAGAGCGACAATTTTGAAAAAATAAATAAATGATGGGCACTGATGGTCGGCACTGATAGGCACCACTGACGGCATTGATAGGCGGAACTGATGGGCCACTGATAGGTGGCACTGGATAGGCAGCACTCATGAGGAGCTACTGACAGGCTTTACTGGGTGGCACTGATTGGCACTTTGAAGGGACACTGAAAGGCATTACTGATGGGGTACTAATTGGCACTTTTTTGGGCACTGTTGTGGACACTGATCTGTACTTTCATGTACACTGACAGGCTTTATAGAGGGGCACAGGCTGGCATGTGATGGGCATTGATTGGCAGCTGATTGGCACCTTTTGATGGGGGCTGTGCTAGGGTGACCACATGTCCTGGATTGTCAGAGACAGTCCCGCATTTTGCAGGTCTGTCCCGGGCACATTCATTCCAGGACAATACAATGGCCCAGATTCAAAGAGCAATTGCGCCTGCGTAACCATAGTTACGCAGCGCAATTGCTTACTTGACCCGGCGTAACGAATGCTCCTGATTCAGGAACCTCGTTACGCCGACTGCGGCCTAAGTTCTGTGTGGCATAAGGCTCTTATGCCCGCATATCTTAGGCTGCATTCTTGCGATGGCCGCTAGGTGGCGTTCCCGTTGTGCTCAGCGTATAGTATGCAAATTGCATACTAACGCCGATTCACAACGTTACGTGAGCCCTGCGTACGCAGTTTACGTCGTTTGCGTACGGCGGTTTTCGCGTAAGGCTGCCCCTGCTATTAGCAGGGGCAGCCAATGTTACGTATACCCGTCGTTCCCGCGTTGCGAAATTTGAAATTTACGTAGTTTGCGTAAGTGAATCGTGAATGGCGCTGGACGCCATTCACGTTCACTTTGAAGCAAATGACGTCCTTGCTACGTCATTTACCGCAATGCACGTCGGGAAAGTTTCCCGACGGAGCATGCGCTCTACGATCGGCGCGGGAACGCGCCTAATTTAAATGATTCCTGCCCCCTACGGGATCATTTAAATTGCGTGCGCTTACGCCGGGCATTTTGCCGGAGCGCCCACGCAATTTTGCGGGGGCGCGGGGCAAAAACGGTGCCCTGCGCCTACGTAAAAACTGCGCAGATGTTACTGAATCTGGCCCAGTGTCCCAGAATGAAACTGACACAGCCACCCCCACCCGGGCCAATCTGATGCATACCTCCCAACTTTTCAACTTCAGAATGAGGGACAAATGAGCATACCTCCCAACGAAGTTGTTGAGCGGGGGGGGGGGGGAATTCGGTGGATCGGAGTTGGTGGGGGGGGGGGGGGCCGCGGATCAGAGTTGTTGAGCGGGGGGGAATTCCGTGGATCAGAGTTGCGAATGTATGGACATTCCCGCAAAATCCGGGACGGTTGGGAGTTATGTCTGATGCCCCCAAATAAGGCCACCACATCACCACTTTACTCACTGACAGTACTTGTCCTGGCCGGGAATGCCTGGAGGAGCACAATCCCCGCCCCCTGCTTGTGATTGGAGAAATCATAAATCCCGCCTCTTGTGTCTAATGACTGTGCTGTGATTCGTTACACCACAAGCTGCTTTTTGGGAAGGGGGGGGGGGTGTCCCTGAATGGTAGTTTGGAAGTGTGGTCACCCTAGGCTGTGCTGATAATCAATGTGCCGATTATCAGCACAGACCCCCCCCCCTCTATGACAGGGAGAGCCGCCGATCGGCTCTCCTTGTCAGCATGAACCGCGGAAAGCCGCTTACCGGCACTTCCTGGTTCATGCGGTAATCAGCTGTGATTGGTCAGAGCTGATCACGTGGTATGAAGCCTTTGATAGCGGCTTCATACCACGTTCGGAGTTGCGGTGCGTCAGATTGACACACAGCACCTCTGATCGCCACGCTGCGCGCCCCCCGCACTCTTGCCGCCGTCATTCTGCTATATGGCGGGCGGCAAGTGGCTGAAAAAAATTCTTGGGACGGAACTCCGCTTTAATAGGCAGAACTGTAGTTGTCTGAAGGCCGTCTACAAGGCTATATTTTGTACACAACTCTAGAAGCGTGCTTAGAAAAAAGGGGAAGTATCCCCCGTGCATTAGCCAACTACGAAGAACAAAGCTTGCATAATATGTTCCAGTAAAAACACAACGAGGTTTAGCAATATTGATACTGAACCTGAAACCGAACTGTTTCAACACAGTGTTGGGTACATGCTGCATGAAGATGCGCAGTGTTTTGAAGGCTCCGATGACGGAACACAGATAGAGGAAGGCAGTAATGTGAGCCCAGAGAGAGCGCGTGCCCGAGAGGGACAGCAATCTGGCAGTGATGTTCCCCCAGCTGCAGCATGCTGTCAGGTTTTCGACAGTGATGAGGAGGGAGGGGATGATGAGGTCACTGACTGTACATGGGTGCCTGATAGGAGAGAGGTGGTGGAGGAGGAGGAGGAGGCACAGGCACATCTCCAAAGAGGCAGGATGCCCTCCAGGGCACAGCTTAAGGGCAGCACACCAACTGCATTACATCGCAGAGCTACGCATGTGCAGGGCGCTGCTGTGTCTCAGCGTTATTCCAAAAGTTATTTGGTGTGGGCCTTTTTTGAGACATGTGCATCAGATCTCACCGTTGCTATTTGCAACATATGTCTCAAGCGTATCTCGCGTGGCCAAAACATCACCAGCTTGGGCACCACATGCTTGACCAGACATATGTCGACCTGCCATGCAGTTCGTTGGCAAGCATACCAGAAAAACCCACATCAAAGAACAAAGCGGACCTCCCCTTGCCCCTCATCAGCTGGGACCTCCAACCCCACTAGACCCCCAGTCCTCTCTAAAGCCTGCACTGATAGGACTGAAGGTGTAGAATTAGGTGTGTCACAACCTAGTAGTACATGCGGGCAATCTACTATCGGTACACGGATGTCAGATTGTACCAGCCAAATTTCCCTGCCCCAGCTGCTGCAACGCCGAAAGAAGTACTCTCCCAGCCATCCACATGCCCAGCGGTTGAATGCTAGCTTAGCGAAATTGCTTGCACTTTAACTGCTGCCTTTTCAGTTGGTAGATTCTGCCCCCTTCCGTGAGTTTGTGGAATGTGCGGTACCTCAGTGGCAAGTTCCCAAACGCCACTTTTTCTCACGGAATGCGATTCCGGCTCTCTACCGGCATGTGGAAGGCAATGTCCATGCCTCGCTGGACAGGGCAGTCAGTGGTAAGGTGCATATTACCGCTGACTCATGGTCCAGCAGGCATGGACAGGGACGTTACCTCTCTTTCACGGTGCATTGGGTGACTCTGCTGGCAGCTGGGAAGGACGCAGTGCAAGGTACAGTAGTGTTGGAGGTTGTTCCGCCACCACGCCTCCAAGACACTACTACTGGTTGTGACACACCTCTCTCCTCCACCCCCTCCTCTTCTTCTTCTTCTTCCTCTGTGGCCTATTCCTGTGCTGATGTGTCCTCGGAACCAGCCGTGTTCCGTAGGCGTATGAGGGGCTGCGCAGGAATGCAGGCAAAGAGATGCCATGCGGTGCTAGAGCTGGTGTGCTTGGGAGACAGGATCCACACTGGGGCAGAGGTTCTGTGAGCTCTGCAGGGGCAGGCTCAGAGATGGTTGATGCCACACCAGCTTAAGCCAGGAATGGTGGTTAGCGACAATGGCACCAACCTCCTCTCTGCCCTGCGACAGGGACAACTGACCCATGTGCCCTGTTTTGCTCATGTCCTGAATTTGGTGGTGCAGCGGTTCTTGGGCAGGTACCCCGGCTTACAGGATGTCCTGAAGCAGGCCAGGAAAGTCTGTGTGCATTTCCGAAGGTCATATAATGCCACTGCTCGGCTGACAGACCTCCAAAGGGAATACAACCTGCCCAAGAACCGTCTAATCTGTGACATGCCCACCAGATGGAACTCTACATTGGCCATGCTGCAGCGGCTGCACACGCAGCAGAGGGCCAACAATGAGTACCTGTGCCAATATGGCAGCAGAACTGGGTCAGGGGAGCTTGGTTTTTTTCCCCATGCCAGTGGGCCTTGATCAGGGATGCATGCACTGTCCTGTCACCATTTGAGGAGGCCACAAGGATGGTGAGCAGTGACAGTGCATGCATCAGTGAGACTGTCCCTCTTATTCACATGTTGGAGCACACCCTACGTGGAATAATGGACAGGGCCCTTGAGGCAGAACAGAGGGAGGAAGAGGAAGACTTCCTTACCTCTCAAGGCCCCCTTTATCCAGCCAGTGGTCCTGCTTGCCCGCATAGCACACAGGAAGAGGAGGAGGAGGAGGATTGTATCATCAGCATGGAGGTGGAGCCTAGCACTCAGCATCAGCAGCAGCAGTCTTCAAGGGATCATTTACAGTCCCAAGGAACCCATGGACTTTTACGTGGCTGGGATGAGGTGGCTGCGGATCCTGTCGTCCTCAGTGACCCAGATGACTGTGCCCCGAATGCCTCTGCAAACCTACGCTGCATGGCCTCCCTGATCCTGCAAAGCCTGCGTAAGGATCCTTGTATTCGTGCTATCAAGGAGAGGGATCATTACTGGCTGGCAACTCTCCTTGATCCACGTTACAAGAGTAAGGTTGCGGAGCTTATCTTGCCGTCGCAGAGGGAGCAGAAGATGAAACATCTTTGGGAGGCCTTGCAGAAGGGTCTGTGCAACGCGTTCCAAGAACCCGGGGGATTACCAAATCCTGGTCCTGGACAACGTGTTGCTGAGGCTTCGGTGAGTCACAGAAGGAGCGGTGGAGAAGGTGGCCGTCTGACCAATGCATTCAGACAATTTTTTAGTCCGCAGCCCCAAGGTCTCACCGGTTCCAGCAACCATCGCCAGCGTCTGTTTTACATGGTGCGGGAATACCTAGGGGCAAGATTAGACTTGGACACCTTTCCCACTGAAAATCCTCTGGCTTACTGGGTCCTGAGGATGGATCACTGGCCAGAGCTTGCACAGTACGCAATTGAGCTACTGGCTTGTCCTGCATCCAGCGTTCTTTCAGAACGCACATTCAGTGCTGCTGGAGGCTTTGTGACCGATCACAGGGTGCGCCTCTCCACTGACTCCGTCGATCGACTGACCTTCATAAAAATGAATCAGGCTTAGATCACCACCAGCACCTGATGCTGATGTAACTGAATAATTTTTTGGAAGTGTCAGATCCCTTGGAGACTGCGTATGCTGATGCTGAGTGACTGTCTTGTTATGCTGACTGAATATCCTTTTCCTCCTCAATGATCTTGCTGATAGCTAGTAAAAACATTCTGGTTCTGGGCACCGCCACCAGTGGCTAAGGCCCAATTTTTCTGCCCCTGTTTAACAGGGGCGTGTAATTACAATTTTTGATGCAATACTTTGCAGCGGGCTCATTCCTGCGCTCCAACTAGAGTATCTGTGAGGGGTTGCAGTGTTGTGGCACCAGCAATCAGTGCCTAGGGCCCAATTTTTCTGCCCCTGTTCAACAGGGGTGTGTAATTACAATTCTTGATCTAACATTTCACAGCAGGGCGTTCCAGCGCCCACCAAGACTAACTGTGATGGCTTACAGAGTTGTGGCAACACCAACACCTAGGGCCCAAATTTCAGCAGAGTATATACGGCAGGCCCCTACTTTCAAACATCCAAATTACAAACGACTCCTACTTGCAAACAGAGGAAGACAACAGGAAGTGAGAGGAAATCTACCCCTAGGAAGGGAAATTCTCTTCTGTAAAAGGTGTCTCCTGTCCACTGATGCTTTATCACAAATCACAATCCTTGTTTCACCAAAAAAAATGTTTTTTTCAAAAAATCATTTGTCATTGGGACAGAAAGTGAGGTGCAATCTTCTGAACAGATGCACACAGACAGCAAAACAAATGTTACAGGGGTGATAACCCTTCCCTATGTTTTCAGAAAAGCTTAAAAAATGATTTTTTTGGCTGAAGCTACACTTTAAAGAAGTACCAGTTCAAAATTACAAACAGATTCTACTTAACAACAAACCTACAGTCCCTGTCTTGTTTGCACCGCCTGTATACTGCTGTTCAGAGTATATAGGGCCAAAGGGGCTTGTAATGACCTGGGGGGGAGGGGGCAGGGGAAACCCATGCTATTTTTCTCAATGATTTTCATCCATATTGCAGAGACCAAACATTACATTAAAGTCGCAAGCAGTTTTGTGCAGGGACAGTTCTAAACACGTGCCACTACTATAGACACCCAGCAGGTACGATATTTAAAGGAATTTTTCTTTTTCTTTTTCTCACTTTAAGCATCATTAAAATCGCTGCTTCAGAAAAAACAATAGTTTTTAAAACTTTTTTTTTGCATTGATACATGTTCCCTGGGGCAAGACCCGGGTCCCCAAACCCGTTTTCCGACAATAACTTGTATATTGGGCTTTAAAATGAGCACTTTTGAATTCGAACGTTCGAGTCCCATAGACGTCAATGGGGTTCGATACGTTCGCGCGAACGTTAGGTCCGTTTGAAGGTTTTGGTGCGAACCGAAAACGGGGGTGTTCGGCTCATCCCTAGTGTAAACATACAAATCCCTGTTCTGTCAGGGCAGAGGAGACATATCGTTTGTGCCTACTAGGAAGGAACAACGATATGTCTCCTCCCCTAGTAAGTCACATTCCCATACAGTTAGAACGCCCTGAGGGAACACACATTTAACCCCTTGATCGCTCCCTAGTGTTAACCCCTTCCCTGCCAGTGACATTTATACTAGGGTGACCAGACATCCCCGGTTTCAGGGGACAGTCCCCGGACTGAGGACACTGTCCCCGGACCAAGTCTGTCCCTGGTTTTGTCCTCGGATTGGATTTGAACAGGGGCTGGGGCAATTTCAAAGACAGTCAGTGCAGAATAAAACAAATAATCTGAATTACACACCCCCACTCTGCCGCTCCTACTAGCTTAGGGGGGTGTATTTTTCCATTATCTGTACCCCTTTTTGATGATCAAGTGCTGGTCGGAGTGGAGGGAATATTTTTTCCGCATGTTCTTCTGTCTTGGCTCAAGTCCCGGCCAGCCGACTGCTTGCCTTCCCTGGTGGAGTGATCTTCTTCCGCACCCCACCCAGTAGTAGCCGGGGCTGGAGAGTAAGACTTGACAAGCTGTGAGGAGGCGGCGATTGGCAGAGTCGCTGATTGTAAGACATTATCCATAACTTAGATGCTGTCCATGACTCCTAGTAACTTTAGTGCCACCATTGCACACACACACACACAGGGCCGTTAGAAGAGATTTGGGGGCCCCAAGCAAAATGGGGGCCCCCCAAAGCACCCCCCCCCCCCGCCCCACGAAAAACATACACTAATTTTTTACTCCCATGTTTTTACTCCCCCCCCCCTAGTCCCTATGTTTTTCTATTCTCACCTCCCCTTCTTCCCTGTAGGCTTCCGCTGTAGCGTGGCCGAGCTCCTCTTTCTCCTGTCAGTCCGGTGTCCTAACATTATGGGTCCCCAGTAGGGTGACCACATTTCCAAACTGTTATTCAGGGACCCCCCCCTCCCAAAAATCAGCTTGTGATGTACCAAATCACAGCACAGCCAGTGCGCGCTCTACCCAGAAGCACTGATCACGCCCCGAAAAAGGGCGCCGCATCACCACTTCACTCACTGACAGTACTTGGCCGGCTGAGACCCGTGGAGGCCTTTTTTTGGGGCATCAGATCTAGGGTGACCACATTCCCAAACGGCCATTCAGGGACCCCCTTTCCAAAAATTAGCTTGTGATGTACCAAATCACAGCACAGCCAGTACGCGCTCTACCCAGAAGCACAGATCACGCCCCGAAAAAGGGCGCCGCATCACCACTTCACTCACTGACAGTACTTGTCCTGGCCGGCTGAGACCCGTGGAGGCCTTTTTTTTGGGGCATCAGATCTAGGGTGACCACATTCCCAAATGGCCATTCAGGGACCCCCTTTCCAAAAATCAGATTGTGCTGTAATGAAGCACAGCTGGGGCAGCGGATAAGCGCTCTACCCAGAAGAACGCCCCCGCATCGCCACTTTACCCATTGACAGCACTTGTTCTCACTGGCCATGACCCATTTTACCTTCTTCCACCGCTTGGTTTACACTGCCCTGCTGTGATTAGACACAAGAGGTGGGATTTATGATTTCTCCAATCACAAGCAGGGGGCGGGGATTGTGCCTCTCCCGACATTCCTGGCCAGGACAAGTGCTGTCAGTGAGTAAAGCGGCGATGTGGTGGCCTTGTTTGGGGGCAACAGATACTTACTTGCCAACTGTCCAGTTTTTAACGGGACAGTCCCGTCAAATAGGACCTAGTCCCGGCTATGACGTCACGTGGGTGGCGCTCCCACCCATCCTATGGAGATAGGCTGAGAATGCAGGGATTCAATGACGTTCACACTTGTCCGTCTTCCCAAGGCACACAGCACTAGGCTGGCAGGCAAGATAGAGAGAAAAAGGCTGTGGCGCATGCGCTGAATAGCGGATCCTGAGGCTCCCCATCACACAGCTGCCTAATAAGTGTATGAGCTGCGTCTCGGCCGCCTTTTCTAACTGGAGCCTCAGGTGTCTTCGTCTGCTTCAGGCCCGAATGTCTGACGCTTCTACTGGAACCGGTAAGAAGGAGGGCTTGTGTTGTATACATGTACAGTGTGCGCACGGAGGTTCGGTTTGTGTGGGCGCTGCTGATTGGCTGGCCCTCGGCGTACGACCTCTTGGCGCTCTTATTTGGGGTCTGGAGTCTCTGAGGAGCCTTGGATACTGACCTGTGATTGGCTGAGGGGCCGCCTGTTGCTCCTGTATGTGGGGGGAGCTGTGACCGGCCTAGTGTGCGCTCCCAGCTCTCCTCACCTCCCACTCTTCATGTTCTGAGGGGGGGCACCTGTGTGTTCAGGAGGTGGACACCTTCACAATGTACTTCATGTCCCTGGCAGGCTGAACACAAGGTATCACAATAGCTGTGCTGCAAAGTGTCCCTGGAATTTTTTTTTCAAATGTTGGCAACTATGCAGATAGAGGGGAGTGGCCGTGTCAGCTTCATTTTGGGACACTGTATTGTCCTGGAATGAAGGTGCCCGGGACCTGGGACAGACCTGCAAAATGTGGGACTGTCCCGGGCAATCCTGGACACGTGGTCACCCTAAATTCAGATCGGCTCAGGGGGGGGGGGGGGTGGCTGTGTCAGTTTCATTCTGAGACACTGTATTGTCCTGGAATGAAGGTGCCCAGGACAGACCCACAAAATGCGGGACTGTCCCGGGCAATCTGGGACACGTGGTCACCCTAGTCCCCAGTCCCCTATCAGACAGTACCCGGGCCGGGTACCGCGCGGTACCGAAGATTCAGTTTCCTGTGTTCCCAGCTGGACTGAAAGGAAGTGAGCACTCCAGATACCCAAAGCCAGATACAAGTCCAAAGGACATCGAAGATTTGCAGTCCAGGGACCTCGCCTGTGGAATGCACTACCAACCACCATCCGACTGGAGTCGGACAACTTGGCCTTCAGGAGAAAGATTAAAACCCATCTCTTCTGAGGTCAAGGGGTTCCTTACCCATGAAATGGATACAGCGCCCAGAGGCGATTCAGTTCGCATGTGTTGCGCTTTACAAGTCTCTCACTCACTCACTCAGTGTGCACTTCCTGTCAGTCCGGCCGGGAACAGGAAACTGAATCTCCTGTACCACGCGCGGTTCCCGGCCGGACTGACAGGACTCCAGGAGGAAGGAAGAGTAGCTCGGCCACGCTACAGCCTGGGGAGGGGAAGTTGGAGGGCCCCAGGCCAGCTCGGGGCCCCAAGCAATTGTTTGTTTTGCCTGTCCTGTAGCGACGGGCCTTCACACACAGATGGATCTCCGTACCCTATATACCACGTTCCATTCTGCAGCGGCCAGTCCGCACCTGATCTTGGCTGCCCCCCCTATTTATATCACAGGTGGGTCTGCCAAAAGCCCGGGAGCCAAAAAATGTCTAAGCCCTTCCCCCAGCCTGGGGCCGGCTGCTAACACATATGGTGCAACCTGCCTACACGCTTGGTTAGGCTTCCATGTCTGAAAACGGGCGGGTTTAAGGACATGCGCATGAAAATGGGGCATCTCTCTAATTTTTATACCTCCAACTATGATTCGGATATTTTTACATGAACATGTCTACTCTACCCTAGAAGGAAGTAAAAAATAATCACCCCTATCTTATGTGATGTAACAAGTTATTGGGGAACATTACCGAGGACATAAAATTCTGACATAAAAGAGAGAGACCTTACGATTGGACCTTATTAACATGTAACATAACACTTCGGCCCCGAACCATTTGGCTGGCCAAAGACCGGCCCACTGATTCGGCACTGCGTCGCTTTAACTGACATTAGCGCGGTCGTGCGACACGGCTTCCAAACAAAATTGGCGTCCTTTTTCCCCCACAATTAGAGCTTTCTTTTGGTGGTATTTGATCACCTCTGCGGTTTTTATTTTTTGCGCTTTAAACAAAAATAGAGCGATTCAGTAACATTTGCACAGTTTTTACGTAGGCGCAGGGCACCGTTTTTTCCCTGCGCCCCCGCAAATTTTCTGCGCTACCCTAGATTCACGGAGCAGTAGCTCCGTAAATTGCGTGGGCACTCCGGCAAAATGCACGGCGTAAGCGCGCGCAATTTAAATGATCCCATAGGGGGCGGGAATCATTTAAATTAGGCGCGTTCCCGCGCCGAGCGTAGTGCGCATGCTCCGTCGGGAAACTTTCCCGACGTGCATTGCGGTAAATGACGTCGCAAGGACGTCATTTGCTTCAAAGTGAACGTGAATGGCGTCGAGCGCCATTCACCATTCACTTACGCAAACAACGTAAATTTCAAATTTCGCGACGCGGGAACGACGGGTATACTTTAGCATTGGCTGCCCCTGCTATAGAAGGGGCAGCCTCACGCAAAAAACAGACGTATGCAAACGACGTAAACTGCGTACGCAGGGCTCGCGTAGGGTAGTGAATCGGCGTTAGTATGCAATTTGCATACTATACGCTGACCACAACGGGAACGCCACCTAGCGGCCAGCGTAAGAATGCAGCCTAAGATATGAGGGCATAAGAGCCTTATGCCGCGCATATCTTAGGCTGCAGTCGGCGTAACGAGGTTCCTGAATCAGGAGAAGTCGTTACGCCGGGGCAAGTAAGCAATTGCGCTGTGTAACTATGGTTACGCAGGCGCATTTGCTCTTTGAATCTGGGCCAATATTTTTTACTTTCTCCTATAATAAATATCCCCAAAAAATATATAATAAAAAAAAAAAATGTTTTACTCAGTTTAGGCCGATACGTATTCTTCTACATATTTTTGCTAAAAAAAAACAAAAAAAAACGCAATTAGCGTTTATTGATCGGTGTGCGCAAAAGTTATAGCGTCTACAAAATAGGGGATAGTTTTATGGCATTTTTATTAATAATTTGTTTTACTTGAAATGGCGGCGATCAGCAATTTATTTTTTTATCGTGACTGCGACATTATGGCGGACCCATCATTGGACACATTTGACACATTTTTGGGACCAGTGGGGTAGATTCAGGTACCTTTTGCGGCGGCGTATCTCCAGATACGCCGCCGTAATTTGAATTCCGCGCCCGCGTAGCGTTACGCCAATTCACAAAGGCAGTTACGCTGAAAAAATAGGCTTCCTCCACCGACGTAACTTGATTGCGGCGGCGTAGAATTGTGTGCAATATAACTATGGCCGCTAGGGGCGCTTCCGTTGTTGTCGGTGTAGAATATGCAAATTTCTTAGATACGCCGATTCACAAACGTACGTGCGCCCGGCGTTAGTTTTTTACGTTGTTTGCGTTTCGGCGTAAGGCTGCTCCTGCTATTAGGAGGCGCAGCCAATGTTAAGTATGGACGTCGTTCCTGCGTCTCGATTTGAAAATTTTACGTTGTTTGCGTAAGTCGTCCGTGAATGGCACTGGACGCCATTTACGTTCACGTCGATACCAATGACGTCCTTGCGTCGTCATTTACCGCAGTGCACGTCGGGAAATTTTAGGGACGGCGCATGAACTGTACGTTCGGCGCGGGAACGCGCCTAATTTAAATGATCCACGCCCCCTACCGGATCATTTGAATTACGTGCGCTTACGCCGGCCCCTTTTACGCTACGCCGCCGCAACTTACGGAGCAAGTGCTTCGTGAATACAGCACTTGCTCCTGTAAGTTACGGTGGCGTAGCGTAAAGACGATACGCTGCCGTATCAGTGCGTGTCCCTACCTGAATCTACCCCACTGTCGTTTTTTACATCGATCAGTGCTATAAAAATGCACTGATTACTGTGTAAATGACACTGGCAGTGAAGGGATTAACCACTATGTGGCGCTGAAGTGGTTAAGTGTGCCTAGGGATGTGTTCTAACTGTAGGGGGGGGATGGGCACTGTCCTGTCACTAGGAAGACTGGGGAAATGCCTTGTTTATATCAGCATTTCCCCGTTCTTCCTCATCGTGACACGCGGTCGGAGTCACGGAGCTCGTGGCGGGCGCACGCGCGTCCCACAATGCCGCTTCTTAAACGGGACGTGTATGTAGGTCCTTTTGCCTGCACTCGACATTCTGCTGACGTATATCTGCGTGCGGCATGTGGTTAACCACTTGTCCACGGGAAGGGCGTCATATGACGTCCTCGGCTTTGTGCGGCGATATCTGAATGATGGGGGCAGCTACAGGCGTCATTCAGATATCCCCGTCTTCAGCCGCCGATTCTGTGCACGATAAGAACGATCAAAGCGGCGGTTCCGCCGCGTGATCGTTCTTATAGGCAGCGGGAGGGGCCCCCCCCCCCCTCCCGCCAACATCCGGTGCTTCTCCGGGCTCTCTCGTGCCATCGGGGGCCCGGAGAGCGAATCGGTCGGTGCTGCCTGGAAAGCATAGAGATGATTGTTGTTATAGGCGATAGGAGGGGACGTCCCCCCCCCTCCCGCCACCATCCGGTGCTTCTCCGGGCTCTCCCGTGCCATCGGAGACCCGGAGAAACGATCTGCCGGCGCCGGTTGGGAGGCATAGAGATGACTGGTGACCAGATGAAAAACGGTGGTGTGTACGCGGCATTACTTGTTGGTTTTACGAACTTTTCGATATGCATGTTGGATGAGAATGGCTCCAGTCTAACAAGTCTCATCATTCAGAATACAATATAATGTATTAACTTGCTTTTGTGATCTCCTTACAGGGCTCCTCGATTTGCAATTCCTGTAGGCAATGGCCGCCTCCGACTCAACAGGTAAGCCATATTTAGACATGTATGAAGACACTTTAACCACTTAAGACCCGGACCATTATGCAGGTTAAAGCGGATCTCCACCCTCATTTACACTAGACGTCCATATTACAACCGCTGCAATCTAAGCCTGAATCGGCTATTTACATTTTAATTGTTAAATCTGTACCTTATTTTCGAGCAGTGGTTCCGGTCTGCCCCCCCTCGGGTTTTAGACAGGTTTTTTGGAGTTTCCGGCGCCGCGCTGTGCCTGCCGGGAGCTATTCTCAGAGCTCGTAAGATTCGGCTGTAATGAGACATCGCGCGACTTCATTTTGGAGGAAGTGACGCCGATGTAAACAAAGGAAGGGGCGGGCGTTTTCTTTCAGGCTGTGGGTCTTTGAGACTGTGGCTGTGTTTCACGAGGCTCTGTTATCATCACAACGGGGCGGGAACTTTTCATTCATACGCCTGCCGTTGCGATGACAACAGAGACGCTCACGCCAGTGCGCATGCACGAGATCGAGCGGTGGATGCTGGGACAGCATCCACCGCAAACAGGAACTACCTCCTTGTTGGATTCGAGCGCCCAAAGCCAAGATGGCCACGGGACGTGGAGGATAATATAAGTGTTTATTAGGGCAGAAATAACAGCGGAGGGGCGGACGAAAACGGGATACGTGAGTTTAGCACAGCAGTGCTAATACACATTTAAATTTGCCAACAAAAAAAAAAAACGATTGAGCCGCGGGAGATCCGCTTTAAGGACCTGGCCCCTTTTTTGCGATTCGGCACTGCGTCGCTTCAACTGACAATTGCGCGGTCGTGCGACGTGGCTTTTAAACAAAATTGGCGTCCTCTTTTTCTCACAAATAGAGCTTTCTTTTGGTGGTATTTGATCACCTCTGCGGTTTTTATTTTTTTGCGCTTTAAATAAAAATAGAGCGACAATTTTGAAAAAAAAAATCTATATTTTTTACTTTTTGCTATAATTAAATATCCCCCAAAAATATATAAAAAAAATCGCAATAAGTGTTTATCGTTTTGATTTGCGCAAAATTTATAGCGTTTACAGAATAGGGGATAGTTTTTTTGTTTAATATATTTTTATTGAAAGAAATAGACAGTACAATAATACGAGTAAATCAACCCTTTAAAGAAGAATCGTCACAGAATAGTAAATTGGAAAATATAACAAATGATGCATTATAGAGAGCCTGCAGCCACACTGGCAGTGTGCGTGATAAGCTCTCTCTCATGTCACGCTGCCCCGGCGGTCCCTCCTCTCTTCTTGTCCATCCCCATTTGCTTGTGACATCATCTGGGATGGACGAGAAGAGAGGAGGGGCCGCCGGTGCAGCGTGACATGAGAGAGAACTTATCACAGAGGCTTCCTGCATACTGGCTGCCAAGTAAACGCTGTGCCCCAATGTGCTCCAATATGCCCCGATGTGCGCCAATATGCCCCGATGTGCGCCAATATGCCACGATGTGCTGCAATATGCCACGATGTGTGCCAATATGCCCCGATGTGCTCCAACATGCCCGATGTGCTCCAATATGCCCCGATGTGCGCCAATTTGCCCCGATGTGTGCCAATATGCCCCGATGTGCTGCAATATGCCACGATGTGTGCCAATATGCCCCGATGTGCTCCAACATGCCCCGATGTGCTCCAATATGCCTCAATGTGCGCCAATATCCCCCGATGTGCTCCAATATGCTACGATTTGCTGCAATATGCCACAATGTGCGCCAATATGCCCCTGTGAAGGATATGTCAGTGTAATTCTCCCTGCTTGGTTAAATTGTGGGTTAGAGGTAAAATGGATTCATGTGTTACAAGCTATTGACATGTTAATGACCCGTCTGCAGCTAGCTCCTTATTTCAAAGGGATGTTAATCCTGTTTACTGTGATTAGAGGTGACTCATGTTATGTATTCTGATTGCTTCATTATGCGGTGCCAGGCTGCCCAGCTAATGTGTTCTGTACACCTTGTAATTAACTTCCCTGATGTCATTATTTAAAGAAAATGTGTCTCAGGTCGGCTCTGAATTGTCTGGCTATATTCTGTATGAGAAACTCCAGAGTGTGTGAAAAGGGGGTGGAGCTCCCATTGTTCCTTGATTAAGGATTTAGCTTGTAAAACTGTATTTATAACCAGCAGCAAGCTGCCAATAAATCAGTCTTGGTTCCAGCATTCAGTCTTGACTCATGTGTGGATGATCCTGTGATGTTCTTGTATGGAGAGGAGGGAATGCTTGACGGGGATATCATACCGATACCGTCACAATTGGTTGGCAGCAGAGGGATTTTCCCTTCTACTCTCCCTTACACCAGGATTCCAAGCAGACACTGGGAACAGTGAATGGAAGGCTGCTACACCCTGCTTAAAAGAAATACACTGAAAGAACTACTGGAAGTTCGTGGAAGGATTGCTAGCAACAAAACCAAGCGGGTCATCATAGCAGAAGTAATGGAGCTAGACCAGGAGAACGTGATTGCAGCAACGCCAGCAGTACAAGAGATGGAGACACCAGTGATTCAGGAAGAGGAATCACCAGCCAACAAGCTAATGAGAGAGACGCTAGCATGGTTCGGCCCGAACCCAATGCCGGATGTGGTGCTGAAAGTGATGGACCTGTTAGTAAACGCAGAACTACAGGAGGCTAAACAAATAAGAGACGCAGAACTACAGGAGGCTAAACAAATAAGAGACTCAGAGCTACAGAAGGATATACAAATAAGGGACGCAGAACTACAGTTAAAACTGGCAGCAGTCCAACAAGCAGCCGCACATTCTCCAAACAGTGAGTACAGCACAGCAGACACAAGGAAGATCCCGTTTAGCGCTTTTAAAGCTTTTGATGAAAAGGACTGTGAAATTGATAACTACCTGGCGGATTTTGAGCGACAATGTAACCTGCACCGAATAGCTAGAAGAGAGTGGGTCGCAATATTGTCAGGCAAACTGTCAGGCAAAGCTTCTGATGCTTTCCGGACCGTGCCAAATCAGGATATCCATAGCTACGCCCGGGTTAAAGAAGTGCTCTTGGCTCGTTATGCAGTAACCCCAGAGTCCCACCGACAGAAGTTCAGGGACTCACGCAAAACCACGAAAGACTCTTACGCGGAATGGGCATGCCAGTTGTCCCTGTCGGCCTCTAACTGGGTTAACAGCAGCCAGGCCACCACCGCAGAGGACATTTTGCAACTAATGCTCCTGGAGCAATTTTACAATCACATCCAGACGGATGTCAAAGATTGGGTGAGAGATCGCAGGCCCATGACTCTACCAGAGGCCGCGAAGTTGGCGGATGAATATGCGGATACTCGCAAGACAAACCAGGTCACACCACGGGTACAACCTCCACGACCAACGGCGCCCTCACACCCACCAGCCGCTAGATACCAACCTCCTAACAGACCGATGACATCGAGCCCTCGCTATCCATGCCAGGAGGACAACGAACAACGCTGCTTCCGGTGCAAACAGTTGGGTCACTTCAAGCAGAATTGCCCCCTGAATGACAACACCAGATCAAATTGGTCTCAACCTGGGTACCGCCCACCAGCAGCAGCCCATTGTGTAGACTCGGCTTGGGATCCCCAGGAGCTGGGTCAGGAAGAACCTTTGGGCACCCCTTACGAAGCCCTCATGGTACAATCTGTTATTACGGACAACAGGGAACACCATTGTCAGCTGGTCATGGGCGACAGCCATGAGCCGGAGGGGCCTTGGAGGGAGCTGGGCAGAAAGAGGCACCGCCAGCTACCCTCCAAGAAGAAGAGGTCCTGGAAGTCATATAACCAGCGGACCTGGGAGGAGAAGAAGCGACTGGAGGAGATGGAATCGCAGCGGGAGCCCCAGATGCGGGCCGAGATGTTCGCCAAGGGCCCACCGGTGGCCCCTTACACCACCACCCAGTTCCTGATGATGAAGGACCACGTGGAGAGCCTGCAGGACATGAGCAAGCAGGAGTTGATCCGTGAATACATGGAGCTGGAGGAGTGCATAAGCCGCATGGAGGAGGAGAACAACCGCCTGAGGTCACAGCAGGCCGACCCCCCCAGGCTCCATGAACTGGAGATGGAGCTGGAGAAGCTCCAAGAGGAGAACCGGCGGCTGCGGAGGGAGCAGGGGGTGGCTGACCTTATGGGGCTCTGAGTCCCCTCCCCCCCCGGACCCTGAGCACCAGTGCTACAGCATTTCAACAAATATAACTTTTCCTTTTTATGAATCTCCTGTGATTGTCACTTCAGAGCCATAACCTGCCCCTCCCATAGCGGGACACCTAGACGGCGGCGCACAGACCCATTCGCCGTCTTCACACTGACTTGTGGTGACTCTGCAGATCGCACAAAGACTTGGGGACTGACCGGCGTGTGATCTGACGACCCGGTGGCATACCTGAGTTGGAAGCAGTTACCAATGGAGGTCAGTCACGCCAAACGGAGTTAACCTCGGACTAAAAGCTCTGAACCCGTCAACCCTACTGGACCAGGGAAGGTCCAACCGGGTTTGCCGTAGCAGGGAGAAAAAGGGGGGCCATTGTGAAGGATATGTCAGTGTAATTCTCCCTGCTTGGTTAAATTGTGGGTTAGAGGTAAAATGGATTCATGTGTTACAAGCTATTGACATGTTAATGACCCGTCTGCAGCTAGCTCCTTATTTCAAAGGGATGTTAATCCTGTTTACTGTGATTAGAGGTGACTCATGTTATGTATTCTGATTGCTTCATTATGCGGTGCCAGGCTGCCCAGCTAATGTGTTCTGTACACCTTGTAATTAACTTCCCTGATGTCATTATTTAAAGAAAATGTGTCTCAGGTCGGCTCCGAATTGTCTGGCTATATTCTGTATGAGAAACTCCAGAGTGGGTGAAAAGGGGGTGGAGCTCCCATTGTTCCTTGATTAAGGATTTAGCTTATAAAACTGTATTTATAACCAGCAGCAAGCTGCCAATAAATCAGTCTTGGTTCCAGCATTCAGTCTTGACTCATGTGTGGATGATCCTGTGATGTTCTTGTATGGAGAGGAGGGAATGCTTGACGGGGATATCATACCGATACCGTCACAGCCCCAATGTGCACCAATATGCCCCAATGTGCACCAATATGCCCCGATGTGCGCCAATATGCCCCGATGTGTGCCAATATGCCCCGATGTGTGCCAATATGCCCCGATGTGCTGCAATATGCCCCGATGTGCGCCAATATGCCCCGATGTGTTCCAATATGCCCCGATGTACTGCAACATGCCCCGATGTACTGCAATATACCACGATGTGTGCCAATATGCCCCGATGTGCTCCAACATGCCCCGATGTGCTCCAATATGCCCCGATGTGCGCCAATATGCCCCGATGTGTGCCAATATGCCCCGATGTGCTGCAATATGCCACGATGTGTGCCAATATGCTTCAATATGCCCCAATGGGCGCCAATATGCCCCAATGTGTGCCAATATGCCCCGATGTGCTGCAATATGCCACGATGTGCTGCAATATGCCCCGATGTGCTCCAATATGCCTCAATGTGCGCCAATATCCCCCGATGTGCTCCAATATGCTACGATGTGCTGCAATATGCCACAATGTGCACCAATATGCCCCGATGTGCTGCAATATATCCCGATGTGCTGCAATATATCCCGATGTGCTGCAATATGCCCTGATGTGTGCCAATATGCCACGATGTGCTCCAATATGCCCCGATGTGTGCCAATATGCCCCGATGTGTGTCAATATGCCCTGTTCCCTGATGTGCCATGTGTCCTGATGTCCTGTGCCCTGATGTCCTGTGCCCCAGTCTGCTGTGCCTTAATGTTGTGTGCCCTGATGTGCTGTGCTCTTTACCCTGATGTGGCCTGGTGTGCTGTACCCTGATGTGCTATGCCCTGATGTTCACTGTGCCCTCATGTGCTGTGCCCTGATGTGCACTGTACCCTGATGTGTTGTGCCCTGTGCATGCATGCACGCCGGGGGGGCAGGGGCGGCAAAATGCACCTTCGCCTGAGTTGGCAAAAATCCATGCACCGGCCCTGTCCGTGTGCACAAATGATGCCCCACCGTGAACTTCAATTCCATTCTATCATGAAAAAATCTTGACTCCATTTAGGACAACTTAGTTCCAGAAATTATTCATGAAACAAATGAATCAAAGCCTTGCCATGCTAACTAAAACCGTCTATTTAATATTACTATAAAGGTGAGGAGCACTTTTTGGATAAACATCGTAATGACCTTATCCAGCATATAACGATGGTACATCCCGTGTTGGACTGTCTATTGGAAGGAGGTCTCCTGACTCAGGAACAGTACGACATTGTGAAGGAATCAGAAGTCATAACCCAGGAGAAGATGAGAGTTCTTTATAAGTTCGTCAGTGGTTGGAGCTTCTCTCACAAGGACACGCTCTACCGAGCTCTGAAGACCAGCAATCCCGGGGTCATTGAAAACCTAGAAGGAAATTCCCAATCAGGTACTAGCGCCTAATGAACCTTTTCTATGCTCGACATAGCTGTCCCGACGCAACCAGAAATGAGTTGTTTATAACAAAGCCCCGTACACACGACCGCTTTTCCCGGCAGGAAAACCGCCAGGAGAGCCTTTGGCCGGGAAAGCCGGCCGTGTGTATGTGTCAGAAAAACAGTCGGGAATCCCGGCGGGAAACTAAAGAACCTGGGGCCATATTCTCCTAGATTTCCCGCGGGCTGCGCGTAAGCCATTTACACTCCGCCGCCCCAACCTACAGGAGCAAGTGCTTTATTCCCCAAACACTTGCTCCGTAGTTTGGGGCGGCGGAGTGTAAATGGCCCGGCGTAGCCACGCGTATCTCCAAGGGGGCGGCTTCTATTTAAATTAAGCGCGCCCCCGATTCTAACGAACTGCGCATGCGCCGGGCTTAAAATAGCCCAGTGCGCATGCTCCAGTTCTCGGCGTAAAACGTCAATGACGCCGACGTGTGCGTCATTGACGTAAAGTCGTATTCAAGAACGACTTAGGCCGGGTACCCACGAGCAAACATGTACGGTGAAACCGGTCCGTCGGACCGTTTTCACCGTACATGCCTGCCAGAGGGCTTCTGTACGATGGTTGCACTAACCATCGTACAGAAGTCCGCGCGTAAACATTACGCGGGGCGTGTCGGCGTCGTCGCCGCGATGATGACGCGGCGACGTAGGCGGGCCTGCCATTTAAAGGCTTCCACGCATGCGTCGAAGTCATTCGACGCATGCGAGGGACGGCGGGCACTCGGACATGTACGGTAGGTCTGTACTGACGACCATACATGTCCGAGCGGGCAGGATTCCAGCGGACGGTTTTAAAACACGTCCAGGAATATTTGTCTGCTGGCCCGGCGGGCAAATGTTTGCTGGAATTCGGCCCGCTCGCGCCTACACACGACCGAACATGTATGCTGAAACTGGCCCGCGGACCAGTTTCAGCATACATGTTTGGTCGTGTGTACGGGGCCTTAGGGAAACGACGTAGCCGAAGGAAAAACACGACGCGGACCCGACGCCATACTTAACATGGCCTACGTGGGACTTGCGTAAACTTACCCCTCATATAGCAGGGGTAAGTTTACGCTTACGCAAACGACGTTAGCGACGGTTACGCAACGCGAATTCCTTTTGTGAATCGGCGTATCAGGCTCATTTGCATAAACAAATGAGACCTGAACGTAAACGCCACCTAGCGGCCGGCGGAGTAATTACATTTAAGATCTGACAGTGTAAGTGACTTACACATGTCGGATCTTCAGCGTATCTATGCGAAAATGATTCTAAGAATCAGTCGCATAGATACCCGGGGCCAAAAAAGAGAGATACGATGGAGTATCCTGAGATACTTCATCGTATCCTTACTCAGAATATGGCCCATGCTCTCTATTTTGCCCCGTCGGGATTCCCGGCGTTTTTTCCCCCCGGCCAGATCTACTACTTACCTATGGGAAAGACTGCGAGGCAGTGCCGATTGAGCATATACATGGCCGGGATCCACAGAGCGAGTACGCTGGCGTATCTACTGATACGCCGGCGTACTTTCAAATTTCCCGTGTCGTATCTTTAGTTTGAATCCTCAAACCAAGATACGACGGCTTCTGGCTTCGATCCGACAGGCGTACGGCTTCGTACGCCTTCGGATCGTAGGTGCAATACTTCGGCACCCGCTGGGTGGAGTTCGCGTCGTTTTCCGCGTCCGGTATGCAAATTAGCGATTTACGACGATCGACGAACGTACGCGCGGGCCGTCGCATTTTCTAACGTCGTCTGTAGTCGGCTTTTTCTGGCGTATAGTTAAAGCTGGTATTTTTCGGCCTATAGATAGACTTGCCATGTTGAGTATGGCCGTCGTTCCCGCGTCGAAATTTAAATTTTTTCTTTTTTTTTTGCGTAAGTCGTTCGTGAATCGGGATGGACGTAACTCACGTCTAAGTTCAAAAAATCACGTTGTTGCAACGTCATTTCGCGCAAAGCACGCCGGGAAATTTATGGACGACGCATGCGCAGTTCAATCGGCGCGGGGACGCGCTTCATTTAAATGAAACCCGCCCCCTGAACGCCGATTTGAATTCCGCCGCCAGAAATACACTACGTCGCCGTAACTTACGGCGCGAACTCGCTGAGGATTCGAATATACGCCAGGTGAGGTACGGCGGCGTAGTGTATGTCTGATACGCTGCGCCGAGCGCAATGTATGTAGATCTGGCCCTATATATTTT
The DNA here is from genome assembly GCF_905171775.1 of Rana temporaria. Classification (NCBI taxonomy): domain Eukaryota; kingdom Metazoa; phylum Chordata; class Amphibia; order Anura; family Ranidae; genus Rana; species Rana temporaria. Next base: position 4,806,137 of record NC_053490.1, on the reverse strand, counting down.
TTATCAGCAGACACCCTAGGGAATAAAATGGCGGTCATTGCAATTTTTTTTCCTCGCACGGTATTTGTGCAATAATTTTTCAAACGCTGATTTTTGGGGGGAAAAAAAACAGTTTCACGAATTAAAAAAATAACAAAACAGTAAAGCCCAATTTTTTTGTAAAATATGAAAGATGATGTTACGCCGAGTAAATAGATACCTAACATGTCACGCTTAATAATTGCGCACATTCATGGAATGGCGCCAAACTTCGGTACTTAAAAATCTCCATAGGCAACGCTTAAATTTTTTTTACAGGTTACTATTTTCGAGTTACAGAGGAGGTCTAGTGCTAGAATTGTTGCTCTCGCTCTAACGCACGCGGCGACACCTCACGTGTGGGGTTTGAACGGAGTTTACATATGTGGGCGGGACTTACATGCGTGTTCGCTTCTGAGCGTGAGCTACCGGGGACAGGGGAGTTTTAAAAAAAATATTTATTTTATTTTATTTTTACTTTATTTTTGTTATTTTTACACGTTTTTTTTTTATCACTTTTATTCCTATTCCAAGGAATGTAAACATCCCTTGTAATAGGAATCAGTGTGACAGGTCCTCTTTATGGAGAGATGTGGTGGTCATAACGTCACGCCCGGGCCTCCGACGGTCATAGAGATGAATGGTGACCATCTGGTCACCAGTCGTCTCTATGCTTCCCAGCCAGTGCTGGCCGATTCGTTCTCCGGGCCCCCAATGGCACGGGAGAGCCCAGAGAAGCACCGGATGGCGGCAGGAGGGGGGGGCGTCCCCTCCCGCTGCCTATAAGAACAATCAAGCAGCGGAACTGCCGCTTTGATCGTTGTTATCGTGCAGAGAATCGCAGGCTGAAGGCATCATTCAGATATCACCGCACAAAGTCGAGGACGTCATATGACGTCCTCGATTGTCAAGCGGTTAATCAGGGTTCCCAAAGTTCTCCTTACATCAGAGTCCACAGAGCACTCCTTACATCTGAGTCTACTTCACCATAGTGTACTCACTCACTTGGAGGCAGGGGAGAGAAGGGAGGGAGAGGGAAGACTACAGTCACAGACAGTGGATGGTAAACTCACTCCACCGAGGACGGAGGCCCAGGCACCACAATATATCTGTTGGCTGCTGGGCTTCGAATTCCTGCCCACGCATCCCACAGCCCACCGGAGATTGGAGAGTAGGCGGGAAGACCATAGAGGGGTAGGGGCAGGAGGAGCAGATTGAGCCCTCTCTCCTCGCCCCCGTCTGTGGGAGGACTGTGCTGGCTCTGGGCGGTGTGAGAGAGAGTGTGCATCAGCCAACTGCAGCTAGCCCTCCGGGTATGGTTGGCGACCCTGGTGATTAAGCCCAGCCTGTGCACATGGACTCGGTGGCTGTGGTTCTTCCGTTACTTGGAGAGCCACAGCCTGGTCTGAAAAATGTGTCTGGGTTTCTGGAGCCTGGACACATGATTCAAAACCTGGACTGTTCAGGTGAACCCTGGACAGGTGGCAACCCTTCCCAGAGGCGGCTCTAGGCTTCGTGAGGCCTTAAGCAAAACGCAGACACGGGGGGGCCCCATTCGTGTCCATAACACAAAGCTGCAGCCTCAATGACCGGCCGGCGCGGGATCGCGGAGGCCCCTTGCTCCCGCCGGTAATTGAGGCCGCGGCTTTACAGCCTGCACAGAAGGAAGCTGAGGCCTGCAGAAGGAATCTAGTAGTGGCCATCTTGTGGTGGCCGTTGGCATTACATTACAAGTAGCAAAAAACAGCGGGCCAGATCCACAGTGAGAGTACGCCGGCGTATCTACTGATACGCCGGCGTACTTTCAAATTTCCTGCGTCCTATCTTTAGTTTGAATCCTCAAACCAAGATACAACGGCATCTGGGTTAGATCCGACAGGCGTACGGCTTCGTACGGCTTTGGATCGTAGGTGCAATACTTCGGCATCCGCTGGGTGGAGTTTGCGTCGTTTTCCACGTCGGGTATGCAAATTAGCTTTTTCTGACGATCCACGAACGTCGCATTCTCTTACGCCGTCTCTAGTCGGCTTTTTCCGGCGTATAGTTAAAGCTGGTATTTTGCGGCATATAGATAGACTTGCCATGTTAAGTATGGCCGTCGTTCCCGCGTCGAAATTTGAATTATTTTTTTTCTTTTTTGCGTAAGTCGTCCGTGAATCGGGATGGACGTAAGTCTCGTCTAAGTGCAATGCACGGCGGGAAATTTCGAAACAGAGCATGCGCAGTTCATTCGGCGCAGGGACACGCTTCATTTAAATGAAACACGCCCCCTAATCGCCGATTTGAATTCCGCCGCCAGAAATACACTACGCCGCCGTAACATACGGCGCAAATTCTTTGAGGATTTGAAAGAACGCCAGGTAAGGTACGGCGGCGTAGCGTATCTCTGATATGCTGCGCGGGTTTAGATCTATGTGGATCTGCCCCAGCAGTTCTATATGTGTTTTTTCACTGCCATCTCCTTCCCTCTAATTAGAACCCCCAAACATTCTATATATTTTTTATTCAAACACCCTAGAGAATAAAATGGCGATCGTTGCAATACTTTCTGTCACACCATATTTACGCAGTGGTCTTACAAGCGCACTTTTTTTGGGGAAAAATACACTTTTTTTACAGTAATTAAAAAATAAGACAACAGTAAAGTCGGACCAATTTTTTTTATATTGTGAAAGATAATGTTATGCCGAGTAAATTGATACCCAACATGCCACGCTTTAAAATTGCGTCCGCTCGTGGCATGGCGACAAACTTTTACCCTTTAAAATCTCCATAGGCGACGTTTAAAAAATTCTACAGGTTGCATGTTTTGAGTTACAGAGGAGGTCTGGTGCTAGAATTATTGCTCTCGCTCTGACGATCGCGGCGATACCTCACATGTGTCAGGGTTTGACAAATTTGCTTGGAATCTAGGAGCCAGCTAAAAAAGTTAGGAGCCAGAAAACGCGCCCCGTCCCGACGAGCTTGCGCGCAGAAGCGAACACATACGTGAGCAGCGCCCGCATATGTTAACGGTGTTCAAACCACACATGTGAGGTATCGCCGCGATCGGTAGAGTGAGAGCAATAATTCTAGCCCTAGACCTCCTCTGTAACTCAAAACACGCAACCTGTAGATTTTTTTAAACGTCACCTATGGAGATTTTAAAGGGTAAAAGTTTGTTGCCATTCCACGAGTGGACGCAATTTTGAAGCGTGCTGCGCAAATACGGCGTGACAGAAAGTATTGCAACGATCGCCATTTTATTCTCTAGGGTGTTGGGATAAAAAATATATATAATGTTTGGGGGTTCTAATTAGAGGGAAGAAGATGGCAGTGAAAATAGTGAAAAATTACATTAGAATTGCTGTTTAACTTGTAATGCTTAACTTGTAATACCAACGGCCACCACCAGATGGCACCAGTTCACAAAAAAAAAAAAAACTTTTTTTTTTTTTTTGCCCACCTTCCAAGCCAAGTTGCCATGGACAGTGGCCCGGATTCAAGAAGCAATTGCGCCTGTGTAACCATAGTTACACAGCGCAATTGCTTACTTGCACCGGCGTAACGAATGCTCCTGATTCAGGAACCTCGTTACGCCGACTGCAGCCTAAGATATGCGCGGCATCAGGCTCTTATGCCCGCATATCTTAGGCTGCATTCTTGCGATGGCCGCTAGGTGGCGTTTCCGTTGTGCTCAGCGTATAGTATGCAAATTGCATACTAACGCCGATTCACACCGTTACGTGAGCCCTGCGTACGCAGTTCACGTCGTTTGCGTACGTCGTTTTTCGCGTAAGGCTGCCCCTGCTATTAGCAGGGGCAGCCAATGCTACGTATACCTGTCGTTCCCGCGTCGCGAAATTTGAAATTTACGTAGTTTGCGTAAGTGAATCGTGAATGGCGCTGGACGCCATTCACGTTCACTTTGAAGCAAATGACGTCCTTGCGACGTCATTTACCGCAATGCACGTCGGGAAAGTTTCCCGACGGAGCATGCGCACTACGCTCGGCGCGGGAACGCGCCTAATTTAAATGATCCACGCCCCCTACGGGATCATTTAAATTGCGCGCGCTTACGCCCGGCATTTTGCCGGCGCGCCCACGCAATTTACAGAGCTACTGCTCCGTGAATCAAGGGTAAATTTGCGGGGGCGCAGGGCAAAAACGTTGCCCTGCGCCTCCGTAAAAAATGCGCAAATCTACTTGAATCCGGGCCAGTGATTGAGCAGAGGCAAATTAGGCGACCACGAGGCCCCTGTGGGTGCGAGGCCTTATGCGACCGCCCAATTTGCCTAATTTAAGAGCTGCCTCTGACCCTACCACAATAGTCCTCCATCATACAGTTTGCTCATCTAAAACCGTAGCATAGCCGTGATGCGCAAAAATGATAACCTTCTGTCCTTGCTCTTCTAACTGCAAACTTTTTCTTCTTCAGAGATCACAGAAAAGGCCTCGCCTGGTGACCCCATGGAAGGTGTGTAAAATATAAATATATTATAAAAAAAAAAACACGATACTCCCTATTTTAGACCATCTAATCAAAGTTAGCCTTGAGATGAAGGAGCTTATCCCAAAAAGGGGGGTTGTGGGAGACGGCGCCCCGAAAAGTAAGAGATGATGGAGGTTTTCTTTGTAAAGTTATAGGTCTTCATTTGATTATATGATAAAATATAACACTTTCAACGCGTTTCTTTGCTTACACGGGCCACTTCATCGGGAAAACGTACTAAGACACTGAGGCCCAGATCCACAGAGAGCACGGCGCACATTACGCCGCCGTAGAGTAACCCATGTACGCTACGCCAACGCAGCGCAGAGAGGCAAGCATTGAATTCAGCAAGCCAGTGCTCCCAACGTTGCGCCAGCGTGGCGTGGGTTTCGAAGGCGTACGCCGGCGTAGGTGGAAGTGGGTGTGACCAGGGCCGGACTTACCATTGGGCTTGACTGGGCTCATGCCCATGGGCCCCGCCCAATAGGGGGCTACGGGAGGAGGAAGCAGGAAGAGCCATGCCGCTGCTGATGAAGAGGTAAGAAGTCCCCTTCACCCCCCTGCTCAACAACTATGATCGGTGCCCCCCTCAACAACTTTGATCAAACAGCGACCCCCCCCCCCGCTGAACAACTCAAATCGGTGGCAGCCCCCCCGCTCAACAACTTCGATCAGCTTTGATCTCGGCGGCATACCCCCCCCCCCCGCTCAACAACTTCGACCCCCCCCGCTTCTCGGCTCCAGGGGGCCCCTCAATCAACACTCAAGCCCAGGGGCCCCCACCACCCTAAGTCCTGCCCTGGGTGTGACCCCATGCAAATGATGGGTCGAGCACCAGACATGTACGTATCACGAACTGCGCATGCTCACCCCCCCCCCCCGTGCCTGCCCCCCGCGCCTGCTCACAACCATGCCGGCACGACTGCCTAAGCTACGCCGGATTTCACTGAGTACATCGTGAACGTAACCTACGCCCAGCCAGACAAACGTCCAACGTAAAATACGCCGGCTTGTGTTCCCTGGTGCAGACCTGAGCATGTCTGTTGCCGGGTTGCACCTCCTTTATGGGGAATAACTTTACGCCGGACGTACAACTTACGCGCACCTCTCGTAGCATGCGCCGGGCAAACGCAGGTTCGTGAATCGCCGTATTTCCCTCATTTGCATGTTTGAATGGCTAATCAATGGGAGCGGCACCATGCACCCAGCCTAAATGTACGCCCACCCTACGCCGGCGTAAGCAAGTTACGTCGGCAGGGTGTAGCCTGTTTTTAAGCGCATATCTGTTCATGGGTCTGGCGCACAGATACGACGGCGCACATTTGCACTTACGTCGGCGTAACTTGTTAAGGCAGTGTTGGGAAATAATGGCGGCCGCACAAAATATTGACACTTTAGGCCCTATTTGGACATTTTCACTTAGGGGTGTACTCACTTTTGTTGCCAGCGGTTTAGACATTAATGGCTGTGTGTTGAGTTATTTTGAGGGGACGGCAAATTTACACCGTTATACAAGCTGTACACTCACTACACAACATTGTAGATACAAAGTGTAAATTCTTCAGTGTTGTCACATGAAAAGATACAAGAAAATAGTTACACAAATGTGACTGAGGAGTGTACTTACTTTTGTGAGATACTGTACATGGTTCCGTATGGTTGAGACAGTGGGAAAAAAATGCATTGACATTTTTTACATATAAAGCCTTGTACACATGACCGGTTTTCTCGGCAAGAAAGCTGCTGGGAGAGCTTTTTGCCGAGAAAACCGGTCGTGTGTATGGTTTCTCGTCGGGAAAACTGTTGGGAATCTTGACGAGAAAAATAGAGAACCTGCTCTCTATTTTCTCGGCAGAGTGTTTCCTGACGAGAAAACCAGGTAATCCTGCGCATGCTTGATAAGAGTTTGACGCATTCACGGTAGCATACAAGTTTAGTGTAGGGTGTAGCAAGATGGCGGCGACGGCATCGAATGTGACGGGCGCCGGCTCATCGTAGTCGATGACTTCACCGCGTTCTGGCCATTCAAAAGAATGGTGGTTATTTTGAATGGCCGTGTGTACACAGGGCTTGGCAAGGCTAGCTTACCGGGAATCCCGTCTGAGTTTTTTTCCCGATGGGATTGCCCGCCGTGTGTACAAGGCTTAATTCTCAAAAAGCTAAGTCGATCAACAGTGTGACGGTAGTAGAATGATATCCCCGTCAAACATTCCCTTCTTCCCATAAAGAAAATCACCCAATATTCCACGAGGAGGAATATTCCTGGAATCGCCCAATAATCCACACATGAGCCAAGCTTACTGCTGGTACAACACCTAGCTTATATGTAGTTATAAACTGTTACAATGACAATCTCCGCCCCCCCTCACACAGTGGGGGCCCCCATACAGATTATAGGCAGACACTTCGGAGCCGACCCTGTAGACACATTTCTTAAGGGTAAACACAGGTCTTCTTCACACACACAATAGATCAATTACCCTTTAAAATAGGGAGCTGGCTAGGGAAGGGACATTAACATTTCAACAGTCTGTTACACAGAGGAATGAGTCACACATGAAATCACCTTTTACCTCTAGCACACACAGCATTACTAGCAGGGAGAATTAAACTGAAGCATATAGGCAAAAAGTCCTTCACAGTGGCCCCCCTTTTTCTCCCTGCTCCGGCAACCCGGTTGGACCTTTCCTGGTCCAGTAGGGTTGACGGGTTCAGAGCTTTTAGTCCGAGGTTAACTCCGTTTGGCGTGAAAATCCATCGGCATTCCCGTTTTGCTTGCCTGGGCGATAATGAATCGTAAAGTCATAGGGCTGTGAGGCCAAGCTCCAGCGTAGCAAACGGGCGTTGTCCCCTGAAACCCGGTTAAGCCACACCAAGGGGTTGTGATCGGTAATGAGAGTGAAAGCCCAGCCATAAAGGTAAGGTGTGAGCTTTTTGAGTGCCCATACCAAGGCCAAACACACTTTTTCAATGGTGGCGTAACTGACCTCCCTTGGCAACAGCTTCCGACTCGGGTATGCCACCGGGTCGTCAGATCACACGCCGGTCAGTCCCCAAGTCTTTGTGCGATCTGCAGAGTCACCAGAAGTCAGTGTAAAGACGGCGGATGGGTCTGTGCACCGCCGTCTAGGTGTCCCGCTATGGGAGGGGGCAGGTTATGGCTCTGAAGTGACAATCACAGGAGATTCATAAAAAGAAAAATTGATATTTGTTGAAATGCTGTAGCACTGGCGCTCAGAGTCTGGGGGGAGGGGGGGGTTGAATCAGTGCCCCATAGGGTCAGCACCGGAAGCAGCGTTGTTCGTTGTCCTCCTGGCGTGGATAGCGAGGGCTAGATGTCACCGGTCTGTTAGGAGGTTGGTATCTAGCGGCTGGTGGGTGTGAGGGCGCCGTTGGTCGTGGAGGTTGTACCTGTGGTGTGACCTGGTTTGTCTTGCGAGTATCCGCATATTCATCCGCCAACTTAGTGGCCTCTGGTAGAGTCATGGGCCTGCGATCTCTCACCCAGTCTTTGACATCCGTCTGGATGTGATTGTAAAATTGCTCCAGGAGCATTAGTTGCAAAATGTCCTCTGCGGTGGTGGCCTGGCTGCTGTTAACCCAGTTAGAGGCCGACAGAGATAACTGGCATGCCCATTCCACGTAAGAGTCTTTCGTGGTTTTGCGTGAGTCCCTGAACTTCTGTCGGTGGGACTCTGGGGTTACTGCATAACGAGCCAGGAGCACTTCTTTAACCCGGGCGTAGCTATGGATATCCTGATCTGGCACGGTCCGGAAAGCATCAGAAGCTTTGCCTGACAGTTTGCCTGACAATATTGCAACCCACTCTCCTCTAGCTATTCGGTGGAGGTTACATTGTCGCTCAAAATCTGCCAGGTAGTTATCAATTTCACAGTCCTTTTCATCAAAAGCTTTAAAAGCGCTAAACGGAATCTTCCTTGTGTCTGCGGAGAATGTGCGGCTGCTTGTTGGACTGCTGCCAGTTTTAACTGTAGTTCTGCGTCTCTTATTTGTTTATCCTTCTGTAGCTCTGCGTCTCTTATTTGTTTAGCCTCCTGTAGCTCTGCGTCTCTTATTTGTTTAGCCTCATCACTTTCAGCACCACATCCGCCGTTGGGTTCGGACCGAACCATGCTAGCTTCTCTCTCATTACTTTGTTGGCTGGCGATTCCTCCTCCTGAATCACTGGTGTCTCCATCTCTTGTACTGCTGGCGTTGCTGCAACCAAGTTCTCCTGATCTAGCTCCATTAATTCTGCTATGATGACCCGCTTGGTTTTGTTACTAGCAATCCTTCCACGAACTTCCAGTAGTTCTTCCAGTGTCTGCTTGGAATCCGGGTGTAAAGGAGAGTAGAAGGGAAAATCCCGCTGCTGCCAACCAGTTGTGACGGTAGTAGAATGATATCCCCGTCAAACATTCCCTTCTTCCCATAAAGAAAATCACCCAATATTCCACGAGGAGGAATATTCCTGGGATCGCCCAATAATCCACACATGAGCCAAGCTTACTGCTGGAACAAGAGAGACTTTAATGGTACAACACCTAGCTTATATGTAGTTACAAAACTGTTACAATGACAATCTCCGCCCCCCCTCACACAGTGGGGGCTCCCATACAGATTATAGGCAGACACTTCGGAGCCGACCCTGTAGACACATTTCTTAGGGGTAAACACAGGTCTTCTTCACACACACAATAGATCAATTACCCTTTAAAATAGCGAGCTGGCTGGGGAAGGGACATTAACATTTCAACAGTCTGTTACACAGAGGAATGAGTCACACATGAAATCACCTTTTACCTCTAACACACACAGCATTACTAGCAGGGAGAATTAAACTGAAGCATATAGGCAAAAAGTCCTTCACAAACAGTTACTCCCCAGTGGACAAATGTGTTATTCGTTGCTGCAAAAGATTAACCACGTATTCATAAAAGTGGAAAATTAGACAATGAACACATAATGTTGTGTTGCTCCTAAAATATCTAAATTTGTTTTTTTCTCCAACGCAGATTGTAGAGTACAATATATGGCAGTGATGAAACAGAATTTCCAGTGCGTCAAAGAGCACAACTCCCGTATAGGAGAGGCAATTAGTCTGGACAGAACATACACCAGTCTCCTAATGGTAGAGGGTCATCGGAGTAGAAAAGAGAAAGAACATGAAATAACGGCTTTAGGCATAAGACTTCAACAAACAATGGATGAAGGATCTTCTGATGGATGGACCCACATTCCACTCCAAACCCTGTTCAATCCCAATCAATGGGGAGTTATTCCCAAAATCGTAGTTTTAAAAGGACCTGCCGGGATTGGAAAAACGATGACCTCCAAGAAGATCATGCTGGACTGGGCCTCGGGAAATTTCTACCAAGATGACTTCAGCTTTGTGTTTTACCTTGGCTGTAGAGAACTCAAGACCATCACCAATAAAATAAGCCTTGCCAGACTTTTATCGAGAAGCAGCAAATTTCATTTTCCAGAGAATGTGATTCGGTCCATTCTGAGTAATCCTAGTAAATTACTCTTTATCATCGATGGTTTTGATGAGGGGAGATGGACTCTGAAGGATGATTTTGAAGGTTGCGGTGACCCATTTCAGGAAACTCACCAAGAAGTTTTGTTGCGAAGTTTGGTCACTAAACACAGTCTCTCTGAAGCTTCTCTGATTATCACCACAAGGCCATTTGCCTTAGAGAAGTTGGATGAATTTATTGGAGACGTGTCTTCACGTCATGTGGAAATTCTGGGATTTACAGCGGAAAACTGTGAGAAATATTTCTACAACTCATTTTAACACTGAAGATGATGCAGTCAAGGCTCTGAAGATGATAAAAGACAATATAGTTCTGTACACCATGTGTGCCGTCCCCATCACTTGCTGGATTGTGTGTACTGTATTGAAACAACAATTAAAAGAAGATGTGGATTTAATGGAGTGTAGAACAGCCACCTCTCTCTACCTTCTCTACCTCAAGGGTCTTACAAAGTACCATGGGAGAAACCAGCCAGTGCACAGTTGCCTGAAGAAGTTGTGTGCTCTGGCCAATGAGGGCATATTGAATCGGCAAATCTTATTTGAGGAGGAAGATCTAGAAAGGCATGGCCTCTCTCTGTCTGAGGTTGAGTCTGTATTCCTCAATGAGAACATCTTTCACCAGGATATTGACAGTAGCACTTGCTACGGCTTCATTCATCTAAGCATGCAGGAGTTTTTGGCTGCTCTGTATTATATAATGAAGGAGGAGGAGGAGGAGGCCATAAGAGGCCAGGAGACTTTCCTTCCAGAGATCTGTGAGGGAAAAAGCCTCTTGGGCTTGTGTTCTTCTAGTCCGCACTTGTCATTCGTTTTACGTTTCCTCTTCGGCCTCACAAATGGAAAACAGCTAAAGGAGCTGTCAAAGATCACAAGACGTAGCATTTCTTTCCGAGCAGCACCCGCTATCAGAAATTGGCTTGCTGCAGAAGACCCAATCGAATACAGACCCATCCAAATTTCCTGCTTGTATGAGACCCAGGATGAGGATTTTATACGGACAGTGATGGGCCGAAGCACACACTTGGAATTCGACATGATGGAGAGCAAAATCTTCACCAGACAGCTGGCCTACTGTTTGAGGTTCTCTGCAGATTTTAGTGCTCTAACCTTTGAATGCTATATAACGGTACAGAAGGACCTGGAAGTACTCTCTCCCTTCCTGCACAAGTGTTCTTATCTAAGGTAAGTGTTTACTAGATATGTGCATTCCCGTTCGTACGAATGTCATTTTCGTACGAAAATGTTCATTTTCGTACCCGCGGAATAATGTGTACATACGAAAAAATTAAAGCACCAAAACGAACGAACAACCGCAAATACGAACGAACGATCCGACGAAAATACGACAAAACGAAAACGGCAAAAGAACGAAAATGACATCTATAACAAAAGATTTGCATTCTGTATTTTGTTTGAATCCTTTTTCTGTTCGTATGTTCATATGACGTCTATAACAAAAGATTTGCATTCTGTATTTTGAATTCCTTTTTTCTGTTCGTAATTTGGTTTCAAAATACAGAATGCAAATCTTTTGTTATAGATGTCATATGAACATACGAACAGAAAAAGGATTCAAACAAAATACGGAATGCAAATCTTTTGTTATAGATGTCATATGAACATACGAACAGAAAAAGGATTCAAACAAAATACAGAATGCAAATCTTTTGTTATAGATGTCATTTTCGTTTTTTTGAATGGGCAGTGAGTGTAGTTAGTTAGTGAAGCAGCTTCTCTTTTGTGCTGAGTACAGTAGTACAGTAAAGCCAAATAAACTTTTCTGTGGATTTTCTTCTGAAGGGAGAGATCAGTTGGCCAGACTTTTGAACCTGGAACCCAAAAATGGTTTTCTGATGGAGTTTAAAAACCGTTCGTTTTTATGTTTGTTGTTAAAAAAGTCTGACCAAGTGTATGGTGCTTAACAATAGTTAATATGGATGAGCCGCGTGTTGAAAGTGCCGCGAATCCCACGATATATTTGCGAAAGTACAAAATGACGAAAATTATTGTCTAACAAGTAACGAACATGAATTAAACAGAATAACGAACCATCCCGCATGTACGAAGATAAAACGGTAACCAAAATACGAAACGATCGGAATACGAAAAAATCGCGTCGTACGAAAAACGAACAGGAAAGAAACAGGAAAACGGGCGTCTTACGAAAAACGAACGGAAACTAACCTACGGAACGATATGAAACGGAACAAAATAATACGAATTTTTTTTCTGTGCACATGTCTAGTGTTTATGTAAATACGCAAATCACTATCAAATTATAGCTGATGATTTTTCACCCATATTGAACTTGAGCTCCTAAGTGCTTCTGTATCACCCTCCTAGTTAAAGCGGGGTTCCATCCTCTTTATGTTTATTGAAAGTCAGCAGCTACAAATAGTGTAGCTGCTGACTTTTAATAAACAGACACTTACCTGCTCCAGCGACGCGGCCGTCTGCTCCTCTCCCCCCGCCTCCATTCATAGTGTGGGCACCCGGCCGTGACAGCTTTCGGCTTCACGGCCGGGCACTCACTGCGCATGAGTGGACAGGCGATCTCAAGGGACCTGTCTCGTGTCCCTGGAGATCGCCTAATGCAGTGGTTCTCAACCTTACTAGTGCCGTGACCCCTTGATAAAATTTCCCAAGTTGTGGGGACCCCTAACAGTAAAATTATTTTCTGTTTCAATGATTTTTATTTGTTTTTCAAGTAAAGATTATATGCGTCAACACAGAGAGCAGCGAACAATCCTCGCATGCTCTGCACATAGTAAGTCGTAATAAAAAGAAAAAAAAAAAGGGGGGAAAGGAAAGTAAAACAAAAAAAAAAGGGGGGGGAAAACAATCAGAGAAAAAATAAAAATAAAAAAAAATAATTTCAATCATAACAAACAAAAGTAAGAGGGAAAATGATACTGGGTAACATATGAGCAGGCATCCAAGCATATAGACAATATCACATTACTACAAATGCTTGCTATACTAAATATAGAACCATTATTGACCCAAATTGAGGGATGGATCCTAAATTGCGGCCCCTCTACATAACATAACTAATACTGAAGGCCAATCAATGACCACTATTTAGATATTGAAGTCCCTCTGAGCCCAAATTCTCCATCAGACAACACATTTTACAGATAGTTAAGATAGCTGAGTCACTTCGTAGGATTCAGGGTCGAGTAAACTCACAACTAGAGGATCTGGGCAGCTCAAAATCATAACAAGTAAGATACCTTCAGCATATATTAAACCTAAATGACCCCGGTAGGGGAGCCCTTAGTCCCCAACACTACAGAAAAGGTCTAGGTTTTAAAAAAAATAAATAAATAAATAAATAAATAAAAGGGGAGGGGGGATGGGGGGGGGGTAATTCAGAGAATCCACAAGGGCAAGGCACTAGAGATAGAAGAAAGAAGAAACAGGAGAAGAAAGAAGAGAGAAGGGTGTGTCCATCCGGGAATCTTTGATCGATCGACTGAAGAGGCATCTCTATGTCGCAGGGGCCTGTAAGTAAGTGAGCCAGGGAGACCACGTCTTTTCAAAAAGGGGTTGTTTGTCATTTAAAACGCTCACTATTTTCTCATTTAACATGATCCAGTTTAATTTCCGTTTTAGCAATGTTAAGTCTACAATGGGGCTTTTCCAAGCTGTCGCAATAGCTATCTTAGCAGCTAAAAAAATAAAAAATATCAAAGTCTGGGCATGTCTGGGAATATTATCCACTGGTTTGTTTAGGAGGGCGACTGAGGCGTCTTTAATGATATTCACCATTGTGACCGAAAGAATAAGCGCGTGGACCCTGATCCAAAAGCGACGCACCCTAGGGCATGTCCACCACACATGAAGTGGTGTGCCCACCTGCCCACAACCCCTGAAACAGGAGGATGAGACACCAGGATACATTCTGGAGAGTCGCTCCGGCACCAAGTACCATCTGGCTTGTACCTTGTAACCCGCCTCTATCAAAGCCACATTGAGGATGCCTTTATGAATTCTTGTACTCCAACTACGCCAATCCCCCGCCTCAGGGCTAATGTTCAAGTCCCTCTCCCATGCCACTTGATACGGGAGCCTAGTGAGAGGTGTGGTCAGCTGTTTATAGAGCATAGAGATGCCCCCCCGGAGAGCCGAGTCCTGCACACACCTACTCTCGAAGGCAGTGCGCGTTGTCAAGTCGGACCCATTGTTCTCTAACGAACGGAGAAAATGCTGAATTTGCTGTAAGCGGTAACTCTCCGAGGAAGGCATCTCCAAGCTGTCTATGTAATATGATGACGGGCGTATTCCCCTGTGGTCAAAATAATCTCCTATCCGTAATAATCCCTTGTTGACCCACCATCTAAATCCGTCGGAACGCCTGCCCGGAGGAAACCGAGGATTGCCAAACAGGGGGGCCACTGGGGTATGTGCTGACCTTAGAGCCCATCTTCTACATCCCATTTCCCAAACATTAAGGGAATGAGAGAGTGTTGGACTCAAAATCGCTTTGCGGTATTTAGGGGATGTCCACAGGACAAGGTCCATAGCTAATGGAGAACACGCCTGAACCTCCAGGGAGACCCACTCAGGACAATAGTGACGGCTGTGTATTTGGGTTAATTGAGTCAACTGTGCTGCTAAATAATACTTGCGAAACTCGGGCACTCCCAAGCCCCCCTCCTCTTTGGATGTGTATAATGTTGTTCGAGCTATTCTAGGGCCTTTCGGACCCCAGATATAGTGAAAAATTTGGGATTGAAAGCGGCGTATATCAGCGGCAGGTACTGGGATCGGCAGAACCCGAAAGAAATACAATAACCGTGGAAGAACAATCATCTTAACTGAGGCGATTCTGCCCACCCAGGACAAGCTTATATCGGACCATGTCTTCACGTCTTCAATCAAGCGGGCAAATAGGGGCGGGTAGTTAGTCTTGAATAATGTGGACACATCGGAAGTCAATTTAATGCCCAAATAAGAAAGGGACGATTGTTGCCACTTAAAAGGGAATTGAGCTTTAATACTTTCTAACGTTGAGGTTGGCAAGTTTACATTCAGTGCCTCCGACTTGTCCCGATTAATCAATAGGCCCGAAATTTTACCGAAACGGTCTAATAGGGACAGGAGATTCGGTATGGTGGTATGGGGAGATGTAATAAACAATAGGAGGTCGTCCGCAAATAATGCGCATTTATGATACTTCCCCCCACTTTCTATACCCAGAACATCCGGATGATGGCGGATTGCTATAGCTAAGGTTTCAAAGGCTATGACAAATAGAATGGGGGATAATGGGCATCCCTGCCTAGTGCCCGAGGAGATCGGTATCAAGTCGGATTTGTGACCTCTCAACAGTATTTGCGCAGAAGGGGAGCTATATAGAGACTGCGAAGAGGCCAAAAAGGCTGGGCCAAAATTCCATTTGTCCAATACTCGAAATAGAAAGGGCCATGACAAGGAATCAAATGCTTTGCAGATATCTAGGGATAGCAACATCCCTTTTCGGTGTAGTCCCCCATCCCACGACGAGCGTAATATGGATATAAGATCAATCGCCCTCCTGATCTGGTCAGCTGCCTGTCTATGGGGCAGAAAACCCACCTGGTCAGGGTGAATATAGTCGGCCAAAAATGTCAACATCCTATTTGCCAAAATTTTTGTAAGTAGTTTTAGGTCCGTATTAATTAAGGATATGGGTCGGTAATTGGCTACATCACTATGGTCCTTGTGGGGTTTGGGAATAAGAGTTATAAAGGCTCTGTTAGAATCAGAGTCTATGGGACCACCTTTCTGTATATCTCTAAAGACGCGCGTTAGGGAGGGAGCCAGTAGGGTGGAATTTTTTTTATAATAAAGGGTCGTGAACCCGTCCGGTCCCGGTGCTTTACCCTTGGGGGCCTGCTTAATAGCAGCCAGAACCTCTTCAACAGCGATATCCCTATCCAAGAAGGCTTTGTGTTCCTCTAATAAGGATGGAATGGGCAGATGTTCGACAAATGCATCGAACTCCTGTTGCCCTGTGTCCTTGCCACCATTATATATTTTATTATAATAGGAATGGAATTCCTGCAGTACCACTTTGGGATTCTGAGTAAAGGAACCGTCGGATCTTCGGATTTTAGGAATGTGGGGAGGAGGTCGTCTAGGGGCCAACCTTGTTGATAACAATTTACCTGGTTTATCCGACTGGGAATAAAATCTTGCCTGAGTCCAACGTAGTTGTTTTTCTGCTGTCGTAGTAAGGCATATGTTTAGTTCCAAACGGGCGGTCTCAATTCTATCCCTTAAGTCACGATGGGGATTACGTTTGTGCTCTTTGAGTAGGGCAGCTAACTCATCCTCTTTTGTTTCAACAAGGCTTTGTAATGTCTCCTATACCTGGCTGCTATCTGGATCAAGATGCCTCTGATCGTAGCTTTGTGTGCAGCCCAGGTACACATTGAAGAAGTATGCGAGGGGTCATTTAAAGCAAAAAATTCCTTTAACGCAATTTCAATATCCAAGCATGTAGCCGGATTGCTGAGGTGGGACTCATTTAGACGCCAGGTATAGGAAGCTGTGGGACAACGTAGAGAAGTAAGAGTGACCACTACGGGGGAATGATCTGACCAGGAAACTTCTAATATTTTGGAGGAGGTGCAAGCTGGTAAGGACCTAGCAGACGTGAAGACATGGTCAATTCGCGAATAAGACAAATGTACATGCGAATAAAAAGTATAGTCGCGGTTGGAACCATTGAACTCTCGCCATATGTCAATCAAATCATTGTTGTGTAGTAGTTTCGCAAATTTGGAACCGAGTTTCGAGGGCCTCAAAATTTGGGATCCTGGTGGGCGTGTCTTATCGAGTATTGAGTCTAGGGCAATGTTTGAGTCCCCACCCATTATCAGTGTTCCTTCAATCAGGCCTGTCAATTGCTGAAGTAAGTTTTGAAAAAAAGGGAATTGGTCCTTGTTAGGAGCATAGTAGGATAGGAATGTTACCAGGGATCCCTCTAGGTTCCCCTTGACAAATATATAGCGCCCATCCGGATCTGAGATTACCCGTGAGGGAGTGAAGGATAGGCTTTTGGCAAGACAAATCGCAACTCCTCTTGTCTTATCTGGAGCACTTGCAAGAAACAAGGTGGGGTAATGTTTATGTATAAAAGTGGGTTTGTAGGAAGTGGGGAAATGGGTTTCCTGAAGAAACACTATTTCAGCCCCTACCGATTGGAAATAATTAAAGGCCTTCCGCCTTTTCACTGGTGAATTAAGGCCTTGCACATTGTGCGTAAAAATTTCACGGGTTTGGGAGTATGGTGATCAGTCATGGTGTGTGGTGGGGTTGAAGTCGCTTACCTTGTCCGACTGGGATACAGTGATCGATCGGTCCCCCGAAGGCTGGACAACCGTGATTCCCGGATGGAACACAAAAGATGAAGAAAAAAGACAAAGAAGAAGGAGATTAGACGCCCTCGTGAGGGTAGCAGCCTGAAGAGAGGATTCAAGGGAAACATCATTAGAGAGAGATGAGAATCTCACATGTGAGTGCATTTCAAATAAATAAAACAGGGAAATAACACAGTAGCCGGGAAACAAACAAAATATATAAAAAAAAAAAAAAAAAAACACATACAAAAAAAAAGGGGAATGGTAGGAACAACAACTTAGCCGACCGACCTGGCGGTCAATCAGCGAAGCAGGCCACCTATGGGGCCCAAAATGTCCAAGGTCCCTGCCCCCCGCTAATCCAGCGGGGGGAAGGAGGTTGGAGTAAGCGCGAGGCGCAAGACACAACGACCCGACCCTGAACGGCCAGCAAAAAAAAAACCCTGAAGCTGGTGAGCTAATGGTCTTGGTGAGAAGGCCTGCAGGGTTAAGACCCCAACATACCTTCTGCTTCTCTGTCCTCTTGTGGAAAGAAATGTGAACTGCGTAATAACACGTATATGAGGCAAGAGGACCTTAATTTTCTGAACATGTCCCAAGCTTAAAGATAAAAAACAAATAAAAAAAAAAAACAATAACAAAAAGAGGAAACTAAACCCTGAAGTATCAAACAGACAATTAAACCATCTCTTGGGGTAAGTTCACCAACTATCAATGAGAGACCCAGGATGAGAGCCAGGGAGCCTTTCCTCCAATTCCAATTCTTCTAATCCTCTCTTCACACCATCAAGGCGGTCTGTTTTGGCGGCGGGATCTGCTTCTAGTAGCTCTTGGGGAGTGCCATATTGGCGAAACTGGACGCTCTCTGTTGCCTCTGCCATGGTTTGTCGATGGAACATCCCGGCGATCAGGTGATGTTAGGGGTGAAGTGGAGATGAAGCCCAATCGTTTCAGCAATCTTTCCCCGTCCGAAAATGTAGAGAATGAATAAGATTTGCCTTGATAGGGAAAGGAGAGGCGAAAAGGGAATGACCAGCGGTACCTTATCCCCTTTTGTTGTAGCGGCAATAATAAAGGCTTGAAGGATCTACGTTTCTGTACGGTAGCCGGGGAAATGTCAGCAAATATTTGCACTTCGTGATCAAAAAGTTGGATTGACGGTAGTTCACGGGCTTTCTGCATAATGCTTTCTTTGACTGAATAGTGGTGCGGCCGTACGATAATGTCCCTGGGAGGGCCCTCTGAGCGTACAGCAGTAAGAGCTCTATGGACACGATCCAGCTCTAGTTTGTGGGCTGGAGTGTCAGGCAGCAACGATCTCAGCAGAGTAGCAGTAGCTTCTTGAGAGTCCGTAAATGATTCGGGCAACCCCCTGATGCGAAAATTATATCTGCGAGATCTATTTTCGAGATCATCAATTTTTGCTAAAGCCTCTTCCAAGCGTGCTTCCAAATCGCAAATGCGATCTGTGTTTTGATTGGTTCTGGACACAGTGACTTCCAGTTTATTCTCTATAGTGTTGATCCTAGAGCCCAGATCATAAAATTCTTGTTTCAAATCTGCTGTGATTTTCCTCCCAGTCTTCTCCAGTCCCTGTTCTAGCATGGCAGAGAATCTAGCTAAAAGATAGGGTCACTCGAATATACTGGCTGCGGGGCTATGATCTGTGGGCTGACAAACTCCTGAGAGGCCTGCAGGCTATTTTGACTGGTGAGAATGTCACCCATGGCTCTGTCCAGGGAGGATCCCGTGGAGAAGGGAGACTCACCCCCTGAGAATTCACCGTCCTGGGGAGGATGGAGGGCTGCTGGGGTGGCGTTACTGCCTTCTATAGAAGAGGAGAGCCGATCCATTTCAGCATGTCCCGTCCGGAGGGGAGCCGCGTGCGTCTGTGACGCCGCCATCTTGCCTGAACTGACCGGGAGGCAGAGAGTTCCGTGCGGCTGTTTTGGAGGCCTTTTAACTTTCTTCTTGGCCATAAACTGCTGGGCAGACTGCCGAGGATGGAGCGGAGGCTACCAACGGGGCTCCTGGGTGTCTTGATCGGCAGTAGGCGGCCGGATTAGGTCGGGTCGCGGCGGAGCCGAATCAAGCCGCGTCCACCATGATCAGCCGCGCGCATGCGCCTTAGTAAAATTATTTTCATAGCATGGGTTGTGAGCATCCAAGGCAAGACAAGTAATTTGCACCCCTAACCCACCCCTAACCCATGGACATTTAGCGCTCCCTGAGTCCCCTCCACTCAGTATTAAAACCTCATATGGTACATTTTAGGATGTACCACTCTTTCTCTTTGTTCTCCTTTCTTTCCCTTTTATCTCTCTCTATCCTAAGTTCTTGTTTTTTTCCCCCCATCCCTCTCTCTTGCCATCTTTCTTGTTCTTTCTCACCCTTTTTCTTTCTTCCTCCCCCTCTTTTCCTCTCCCTTCCATGTATTCTCTATTTTTTTCCTTCTCTTACTCCTTGGTGGGGGGAAGGGGATGAGTGGTGATGCTGGGGGGGAGTTCTGATCAACCAGCTTAGGTGCTCTTGATCAAGGTCATCTGCTGATCTGGGGACTGTAGTGGGGACTTTTAATGGGAACTCTAATCACAGGTAGTGTTACTCACTGTGTCTCCGGCTCTGTGGTGTCTCGAAGCAGTGACACCTATGCTGAAATCAGGAGATAGGGTCTCCTCCAGCCCCTCCCACTTCACATTCCTCACCAGTCAGCAGACCTATAGTCTCTGCCCCCCAGCCATGCCGTGATCTGAATGGGTGGCTGGGAAGAGTCCGAATGGGCGACCGTGGGCTCCGGGAACAGCCCAGCTGGGCGGCCACACACTGGGCAGCTGCAAAAAGGCTGGGAGAGCGGTGTGGGCTTCAGAAACAACCCAGGATTTGGTGACCCCTGGAAAATCATAATTTGACCCCCGAGGGGGTCCCGACCCCCAGGTTGAGAACCACTGGCCTAAGGGAAGGGGCCGCCTAAGGCGAAAAGAGAAGTCGCAGAGGCGGTCCCTGGGCGGAAGGAGAAGGTGGGACAGGAAGTCCCACTCCTACCGAAGCCCCCACCCCCCCCCCAAAAAAAATGACATGCCAAATGTGGCATTTAAGGGGGCAACGAGTGCTTAAAGCCAAAGTTCCACTTTTGGGTGGAACTCCGCTTTAAGGTTTTGGGATGCTAGGCAAAATTCATTTAGCCCTTCTGTAGCCAGTGAAGCAGTGGTTTATTAGTTTAGTCTGCTCAATATTTCACAGGCTGCTGGTCTGATTATTCTAGAAGGCTCTAGAATCCTATTGGGAGGGAAGACACAGAGGCAGCTTGACTATTTATGGGCACCCAACCAATCCCTGGGGAGGTGTGTCCAGTAGGTGACTGGAGAACCCATAAATAGTATGGGGCCTGGAGCAGGCGTTTGTGGGTCCTGGGTCAAGTCCTGCAAGTGGAGCCCCCTTGATCCCAAAGGCAGTCTGTTGGAAACACTGCTTGAGGGTCATCAAGGTCCTAGCTGTAGTTTAGCTGGGGGGCCTATTTGCAAGAAGTCTGGTCTGGAGAGCTTGCCAAAGAGCACCCGCTGGAAGTTGGAGGAGGGTATCCATTTGTCCTGTGGTATTGGGAGACTGTATCTCCCTCGCTGAAGAGCACCTGGTGGAAGGGGGTGACCAGCAGTCATGTGGTATTGAGTCTGTGTCTCCTTCACTTCCTTCAAGAGTGCCAGCGGATATCGGAAAGAGACAACCGATGATCCTGTGGCATTGTAAATATCGACCTCTGTGCCCTAGTGACTGTGTGCAGTTCTCACTTCTTTATGTAGCGCCATGCTCCCATTGAGTGGGCGCTATGTGTTAAATTATAGTTGCCTGAGCAGTAGTTTTGGCTCAGAATGATTATTTAAATTGTTGGCTTTTTTCAGTTCAGCTGGGTTGCACGGATTTCCCCCTGACGGTGGGTGTCGCTGTCACCGCAGGTCACGGTTGGAAAGGCAACAGGCTGAATGTATTGGGTATCTCTCTCTCAGAAGTGGCTCAGGGGGTGTGGTCAACCCACTGTGCATGGTGGGGAGGGGTACTTAATGGACAGATGCCGTTTAGCGGGGTTCGTCTCCCGATCTGGACCTGAGGGCCCTCCTGGCCTCAGGGATGTGTGAGCTGTCTCGTAGCCTCTGGGCCGGCTGGCCCGAGGCCTCACAACTGAAAGTAGACCCAGGAGTTTCTAGGGCCTACTGATCCAGGGATGGTCCTTCGCTACCTTATCTACGGAAGGAAGCTGAACCAGAGGGATTCAATTGTTGGACGTACTCTGGCGGATAACGCCACACAAGTAATGGGAACGAAGTTGCCGAGAGGGGACTTACAACACTGCCCGGAGCCGCGGCAAAGGTTCAAAAGAGCCACATGCGGCTCCGGAGCCGCGGGTTGCCGACACCTGCCCTAAACCCTTCCTCACTCCAAATCTTTTAAAAGTTTAGGTTGACTTCCATTTGAAATGTGCATAGTTCAAAACTTATTTAACATATTTTACAGGGAGTAAGGAACCTAAAAATGGACCAGTATTTTTAATCATTATGTACCTTTCTGCAGGATAGCAAATTATGTACATTTCTCATCAATGCCATGTATCATTTTGCGGGACCTTCTTATCAAAAGCCAGAACCTGAAGCAACTGGATCTATCAGAAATACATCTGCGCATCCAAGATGTCCAAATTCTGTGTCAGGGACTTAGACATCCAGACTGCACCCTGCAGGAGTTGAGGTAAGAATTATACTAGGGTTGTCCAGATACCGATACCAGTATCGGTATCGGGACCGATACCGAGTATTTGTGCTAGTACTCGTACTCGCGCAAATACTCCCGATACCAAAATAGAATACTTTTTTTTTTTTTTTTGTGACATCGAACACAAATTGGATGGCACTGATAGGTGGCACTGGCATTGATTGAATGGCACTGATGAGATGCACTAATAAGCTGCCTCCCTGCACTGATGCACTAATGGGCACTGATCTGCACTGATAGGTGGCACTGGCTAGCTGCACTTTTGGGCACTGGCACCGATGAGCTGCACTGACAGTGATCACTCCTTCAATGATATGTAGTTTTCCAGTACCGTATGCTAAAAAACAGCCCCACACCATGATGTACCAGTTCTTCATAATTCTAAAGAAAATATCTTTGGTCTGTATTGTGGTTTGAAAATGGTCACATGACATTAAAAAAAAGTATCGGTATTCGGTATCGGCGACTACTTGAAAAAAAGTATCGGTACTTGTACTCGGTCCTAAAAAAGTGGTATCGGGACAACCCTAAATTATACCATCAAAGAGGGATACAGGTCTCTGAAATAGTGATGAGCCGAACACAACTGGGTTTGGTGAACATGACTCTTAGGGAGTGGCGGAACTACCAGGGTCACAAAGGTCACACTTGGGACCGGGCCCTGGCATTCTGCCACTGTGGGGAGGCCCAGAGCCGGCGTTAACATAAGGCACTCTGTGCTGAATCCCTGAAGCCCTGAAGCACTTAGCTCTGGTTGCTTGCCCAACAGGGTGCACTAGTGTGGGCAACTGGTTCACCTGTCTCCCTATCTCTTGCTATCTTTCAGGGTGCCCGGGGTCCCACACTGGCAGTCGTCCTCTCTGTGAAATCTGCCATTTCTCATTGCCGACTGCCTGCACACAGTCTTTACGAGTAACTTGATTTGAGAGCGTTTTGATTTGCGAGCAACTTTTTTTTTCTAATTCTGACTCTGTTTGCAAGTGTTGACTCGCAAGGCGAGCAGAATTCAAGCTAAATATGCCTGCAGTACCTCATTTGGCCTGAGGTACGGGGGCGCATGAGCCGAGCAAAGCCGAACATTGGCTTGCAGTACCTCATTTGGCCTGAGGTACGGTGGCGCAGGAAACGAGCCGAAGTATCCTTGGGCCTTTTTGGCCGTTTTCAGCTCTCCCCCCTAACCCCCCCACCAACCCTTTGGCTGCATTCAGTATTTTATCCCATTGAAGTCAATGCGGAACAAATTATTTTTGTTTCCATTAACTTCAATGGGAAAACTTGCTTTGATATGCGAATGCTTTGGATTACGAGCAGCGTTGACGTCCGTCCGTATTTTTATGGATAGTTCGTAAAAACTGGCACCTTTTTCCCCCCGTTCATAAATGTCCGTGGTTGCGGGAATGTGCCAGTAAAAATAGCCGAGATCGTTTCGGCTTGGAACTGTGCATGTAGATTGGAGGCAGGGGGTGATGGTGGCACCGCAGAGGGGGATGGAGGCAGGGGGCAATGGAGGAAGGTGAATATTGATGGCAGAGGGGTGTTAGTGACAGAGGGAGATTGGATTGGGGGTGTTGGTGGCACCGCAGAGGGGGATGGAGGCAGGGGACAATGGAGGCAAGGGGTGATTGGAGGCAGGGGGCATGGGGGGGGAAGATTGGAGGCAGGGGGTGTTAGTGGCAGGGGGTGATTGGAGGCAGGGGGTGATGGTGGCACCGCAGAGGGGGATGGAGGCAGGGGGCAATGGAGGAAGGCGAATATTGATGCCAGAGGGGTGTTAGTGACAGAGGGAGATTGGATTGGGGGTGTTGGTGGCACCGCAGAGGGGGATGAAGGCAGGGGACGATGGAGGCAAGGGGTGATTGGAGGCAGGGGGCATGGGGGGGAAGATTGAAAAGATTGAAGGCAGGGGGTGTTAGTGGCAGGGGGTGATTGGAGGCAGGGGGTGTTGGTGGCACAGCAGAGGGGGTTGGAGGCAGAGGGCGATTGGGGGTAGAGGGAGATTGGAGGCCGGGGGCATTAGTGGCAGGCAGAGCCGGTACAAGGGGTGGGCGGGAGGTTCGAATGCCCAGGGCGTGTCTTAATCTGGGGGGGGGGGGCGCACAGGGAGCTTCGGTAGCTGCTCCTGCCTCACTGACAGGTGTGACTGTGTATTCACTGCATTACCAGACTCCTCTGCTCATTCAACTCCACTATTCTCTGTTTACTGCTGCTAAATGCTCTCTCCTCAAGCAAGCTGCACTTCTACCCTCAACTTGCTCTCCTTCCCGGGTCACTTCACCTTCTTCCCTGTCACTTTCACTGTGGTCAGCAGCTCATCTCCGCTCCTCCCCGTCTACACGTCTCTCTGCCTTTCCTGCGCGATCACCCAGTAAGTCACTCGGCACCCTTCCTCCTCGCTTCCCTGCTTAGTTCATTCTTTGCCCTTCTCTGTGGTCTCTTATCTGCTGTCCTCTCCATAAATCTTCACCATGCTGCCGTCTCAGCTCAGCATTCCAGACAGAGATCTTACACCCTTTCATACCCCCCAACCGTCCCGTATTTCGCGGTATCCTCCCGCAATTTAAAGTGTGTCCCGGGGTCCTGCGGACTAGACTAGAGTCCCGGAAAACAGGGCCACCAGGGCGCGACATTTGGTGGGGCGACATTCCGTGCCTCCATGTTTCTTTTCGTTTCCCGCCGCCATGTTTGAGTCCGGTGCCCTGTGATTGGGCGTATGGTGGTCATGTGCGGCGTGGGGCTGGCCTGTCAGTGATCGTCTAGAAGTCCCGCCTCCGCACATGACCGCTACATGCCCAATCACAGTGCGACGGTACACCATGGAGCGGGCTGCAGCAGGCGGATGAAGCAGACGGGGAGTCGGGACAGAGCGCTCAACAACTTTGACCCCCCCCCGCTCAACAACTTTGACCCCCCCCCCCCCCCCCGCTCAACAAGATGTCCCACACTGGATTTTTCACATCCTATTGCCAGCGAGGCAGTGTTCAAATCAATGCAACGCCAACTTTGAGTCGCTGCATCACTTTGAAAAAGTAGTACATGCGATTTAGGGTGCGACACACAGATGTCTTCAAAGTCGCAACCCAAAGTCACACTGAGACGCGGCTCTAAAATTGTGCCATTTTTAGGTTAGGTCGCACAATTTCAAAGCCACAGTCAATGTGAATGGGGGGCCAATAGTAGATTCACACTGGTGTGCTGTGGTCTGGCCGCGGTGCGATTGTATATGCAGTTTTCCCCCCAGTTTTAGGTGCGCTTTCATTCAATTCTATTAGACTGTTTTCATGAAAGAAAATCACAGACTTGCACGCTGCATCTTTGATGTGCAATCGGAAAACACACAGTCCACTAGAATTCATCAGGAGCACACCTAAAACTGCAAGTCAATCACACGTACAATCGCACCGTGGTCAAACCACAGCGCACCAGTGTGAAATCGCTCTAAGGCCAGGTTCACGCGCAGTCAGGATCATGCACAAAATTGTGCCGCTTCATAGGAGTGAATGGAGGTTCCGATCAGGTCCGCCTGAAAAACTGACAGACAGACCTGATCGGAAAGCCCGTGTGAAAGGGGCTCAAGTTCGAACCGGGGGGGGGGGGGGGGGGGCGCACTTTGCCATCTTCGCCCTGGGCGCTGGATGACCTTGTCCCAGCACTGGTGGCAGGGGACGATGGAGGCAGGGGGAGATTGGAGGCAGAGGGAGATTGTGGCACCACAGAGGGGGATGGAGGCAGGGGACGATGGAGGCAGGGGGCCTGGGGGTGATTGGAGGCAGAGGGAGATTGGAGGCCAGGGGTGCAACTAGCAGGGGACGATGGAGGCAGGGGGAGATTGTGGCACAGCAGAGGGGGGGTGGAGGCAGGGGACAATGGAGGCAGGGGGTGATTGGAGGCAGGGGGCCTGGGGGAGATTGGAGGCAGGGGGAGATTGTGGCACCGCAGAGGGGGGATGAAGGCAGGCGGTGTTGGTGGCAGAGGGTAATGGAGGCAGGGGGTGTTAGTGGCAGGGGGAGATTGGAGGCAGGAGGAGATTGTGGCACCGCAGAGGGGGATGGAGGCAGGGGAGATTGGAGGCAGGGGGCCTGGGGGAGATTGGAGGCAGGGGGTGATTGGAGGCAGGGGGCCTGGGGGAGATTGGAGGCAGGGGGTGATTTGAGGCAGGGGGCCTGATTATGCTCGTAATCCGGGGTTCAACTGTAAATAAAAACAAATTTAGGGAGTAACTAAATAAATGTATTTTTCGGACGAAAAGGAAATTTCGAAATGAAATATTTCAGTGTGGGCGTGTCTAATAAAGTTCTGTTTTTAAAAGCAGAAGTGACGCTGCTATTTTCCATGACCGATGCCTAAACAGTCAAGGTTTGGCGTGAACACAAGTTGGTCTCTACTAGGGTTGTCCCGATACCGATACCAGTATCGGTATCGGGACCGATACCGAGTATTTGCAGGAGTACTTGTACTCCCGCAAATACCCCCGATGCCTAAATAGAATACTTGGCACCCCCCCCCCCTCCGCCGCCGCCGTCGTATATCGCAAAGCCGCCGCCGCTGCTGCGTTAATCACTGCGCGGTGAACATTAGAGTCAGCTTTCGTTTGAATAGCTGTTTTCCCCGCCGCGCATAGACACTCCCCCTTGCTCGGGATTGAACGGATCTGTCCAATCGCGAGCAAGGGGGAGTGTCTCTATACACAGCGCGGGGGGGGGGAAACAGCTATTCAAACGAAAGCTGACTGTAATGTTCCCCGCGCGGTGATTAACTCGGCGCCGGCATCATTTAGGTACGAGGTACATGGCTGCATGTGGGGGGACATGGCTGCAATATGTTTGGGGACATGGCTGGATATGTGGGGGGGACATGGCTGCATATGTGGGGGACATGGCTGGATATGTTTGGGGACATGGCTGGATATGTTTGGGGACCGGGCTGCATATGTGGGGGGACATGGCTGCATATGTGGGGGACATGGCTGCATATGTGGGGGGACATGGCTGCAATATGTTTGGGGACATGGCTGCAATATGTTTGGGGACATGGCTGCAATATGTTTGGGGACATGGCTGCATATGTGGGGAACATTGCTGGATATGTTTGGGGACATGGCTGGATATGTTTGGGGACATGGCTGCATATGTTTGGGGACATGGCTGCATATGTGGGGGGACATGGCTGCATATGTGGGGGGACATGGCTGCATATGGGGGGGGACATGGCTGCATATGGGGGGGGACATAGCTGCATATGGGGGGGGACATGGCTGCATATGTGGGGGGACATGGCTGCATATGTGGGGGGACATGGCTGCATATGGGGGGGACATAGCTGCATATGTGGGGGGACATGGCTGCATATGTGGGGGGACATGGCTGCATATGTGGGGGGGACATGGCTGCATATGGGGGGGGACATGGCTGCATATGTGGGGGGACATGGCTGCATATGTGGGGGACATGGCTGCATATGTGGGGGGACATGGCTGCATATGTGGGGGGACATGGCTGCATATGTGGGGGACATGGCTGCATATGTGGGGGGACATGGCTGCATATGTGGGGGACATGGCTGCATATGTGGGGGACATGGCTGCATATGTGGGGGGACATGGCTGCATATGTGGGGGGGACATGGCTGCATATGTGGGGGGACATGGCTGCATATGTGGGGGGGACATGGCTGCATTTGGGGACACATTTAAAAAAAAGTATCGGTATTCGGTATCGGCGAGTACATAAAAAAAAGTATCGGTACTCGTACTCGGTCCTAAAAAAGTGGTATCGGGACAACCCTAGTCTCTACTCTGAAATAAAACTTGAATACTTCTGCGTAGGAGACCTTGGGCGTGATGATCCATTTCTCTTGGTGACTCTTCTACCATCTTTTGTTTTTAGTTTGCTTTGTGATCTGAACATCTTCAACTGTCACGATCTCCATCTCATCACGACGTTCAAGCCTCGTCTTCAACTCTATGTGATCTTTCATGTGAGCTCCACAATGGCCGTGTCAGAAGCCGAGAGGTTGTGCCAAATCCTCCGACATCCACATTACGCCTTTCTCAACGATTCCATATTACACGATCAATCGCCCAGGTGAGGACATAATGTTGGTTGTTGTTGTTTTTTCTTTTTTGTAAGGTCGTTCCTTCCAGTTCCGATAGATAAGATGTCGATCAGTGCCAGGGGATCACATAATTTCATACAGGGGTCGCCAGGTCGCCATGCCGACTAGAAATAGTGTCCTGGCGACTTGGCTTGGAAGGTGGGCTGGTGCCATCTGGTGGTGGCCGTTGGTATTACAAGTTAAGCATTACAAGTTAAACAGCAATTCTAATGTCATTTTTCACTATTTTCACTGCCATCTTCTTCCCTCTAATTAGAACCCCCAAACATTATATATATTTTTTATCCCAACACCCTAGAGAATAAAATGGTGATCGTTGCAATACTTTCTCACACCGTATTTGCGCAGCGGTCTTACAATCGCACTTTTTTGGGAAAAAATTACACTTTTTTTAATTAAAAAATAAGACAACAGTAAAGTTATCCCCATTTTTTTTAATATTATGAAAGATAATGTTACACCAAGTAAATTCATACCAAACATGTCACGCTTCAAAATTGCGCCCGCTCGTGGAATGCCGACAAACTTTTACCCTATAAAATCTCCATAGGCGATGTTTAAAAAAATCTACAGGTTGCATGTTTTGAGTTACAGAGGAAGTCTAGGGCTAGAATTATTGCTCTCGCTCTACCAATCGCGGCGATACCTCACATGTGTGGTTTGAACACCGTTTACATATGCGGGCGCTGCTCACATATGCGTTCGCTTCTGCGCGCGAGCTCGTCGGGACGGGGCGCGTTTTCTGGCTCCTAACTTTTTTAGCTGGCTCCTAGATTCCAAGCAAATTTGTCAAACCCTGAGGTAGAACATCAGATCTGGAACAGAGGTGATGCAGCGTATACCAGTGAAGGTTAAAGGGGCACCCCGCTGGAATCGCAGGTTCTGGATGCGTGGCTTGTCACAGCTCCCAGCAAGCTTGAGGCAGGAGCACACCGGGGCAACTGGAGCTGGAACGAGGGGCAGCCAGAGCAACCCCCCCCCGGGAATAATGTGACGCCAAACCGGAAACAGAAGCGTAGTTAGAAGGGTAGCCAGGGTCAGCAACGAGCAAGCGATGAGGTACCAAAGCACCAGACAGGAACATGGTCGGGAACCGATGAGCAGAAGCATAAACAGGATCCAAGGTCAGGTAAATAACAAGCCAGGTCAGCAATGGCTATCATGCAGGATACAAGCAGGGCATGAGGGAACAGCTGAAGATCAGTCAGCACTGAGCATGAATCTGAGCCTCCTTTAAAAAAAAGGCCATCTGGGGCCAATGGACACTGTGGCTGTGCTCACGCATTTGCGTGCATTCCTTCGCACCTGGATAACATGCCATGGGCAATACCCTGCCCATGTCTGTGTGCCAGACGTGTCACAGCAGCTTCCTGACAAATACTGTTCTAGTGTCAACTACAAATGTGGGATTTTCTTTTACTTTCACGTGATAAAGGACAAATAGAGAGGGTAATTATCTTTAATGGGGGCACAGACAGCAATAAAAAACCTGACAGGGGTTCTAATTCCTCTCCACCTAATAACAATTGTGACCTAAACCTGATTGGTGTCCTTTCTTTATTTTAGGCTGTTTCATCAAATACTTTTTTTTGGGTGCAAAATATCCTGGCAGAGACAAATGGGCCCCACCTATAGAAGAGGTAACACAACATTTAACTTTGAATTTATTGATGATGTTTAAATTGCCAAGAACTGATAATTGCCTGTTGATTGCTCTTTTGAAGTACAATGGAACCTCAGTTTAAGAGTAACTTGGTTTGAGAGCGTTTTGACTTGCAAGCTTTTTCTTTTTAAATTCTGACTCGGTTTGCGAGTGTTGACTCACAAGACGAGCAGAATTCAAGCTAAATTGGCCTGCAGTACCTCATTTGGCCTGAGGTACAGGGGCGCAGGAGCCGAGAAAAGCCGAACATTGGCCTGCAGTACCTCATTTGGCCTGAGGTACAGGGGCGCAGGAGCCGAGAAAAGCCGAACATTGGCCTGCAGTACCTCATTTGGCCTGAGGTACAGGGGTGCAGGAGCCGAGAAAAGCCAAACATTGGCCTGCAGTACCTCATTTGGCCTGAGGTACAGGGGTGCAGGAGCCGAGAAAAGCCAAACATTGGCCTGCAGTACCTCATTTGGCCTGAGGTACAGGGGTGCAGGAGCTGAGAAAAGCCGAACGTTGGCCAGCAGAACCTCATTTGGCCTGAGGTACAGGGGTGCAGGAGCTGAGAAAAGCCGAACGTTGGCCTGCAGTACCTCATTTGGCCTGAGGTACAGGGGCGCAGGAGCCGAGAAAAGCCGAACATTGGCCTGCAGTACCTCATTTGGCCTGAGGTACAGGGGCGCAGGAGCTGAGAAAAGCCAAACATTGGCCTGCAGTACCTCATTTGGCCTGAGGTACAGGGGTGCAGGAGCCGAGAAAAGCCAAACATTGGCCTGCAGTACCTCATTTGGCCTGAGGTACAGGGGCGCAGGAGCTGAGAAAAGCCAAACATTGGCCTGCAGTACCTCATTTGGCCTGAGGTACAGGGGTGAAGGAGCCGAGAAAAGCCAAACATTGGCCTGCAATACCTCATTTGGCCTGAGGTACAGGGGCGCAGGAGCCGAGAAAAGCCGAACATTGACCTGCAGTACCTCATTTGGCCCGAGGTACAGGGGCGCAGGAGCCGAGAAAAGCCGAACATTGGCCTGCAGTACCTCATTTGGCCTGATGTATGGGGGGCGCAGGAAACAAGCCAAAGTGTCCTCAGGCCTTTTCAGCCATTTTTGGCGCTCTCTGGCGCCCCACCCCCACATCTGGCCGCATTCGGTATTGCATCCCATTGAAGTTAATGCAGAACTAATTATTTTTGTTTCCATTGACTTCAATGGGAAAACTCGCTTTAAAATGCGAGTACTTTGGATTACGAGTGTGATGCATTTGCCTATATGTCTCAGTTTAATTCTCCCTGCTAGCCATGTGTGTGTGTTAGAGGTAGAAAGGGATTTCATGTGTGATTCATTTCTCTGCTAACCGGTTATTGAAGTGCTAATGTCCCCTCACTATTCTAAAGGTTAATTGATCTATTGTGTTGTGTGAAGAAGATCTGTGTTTACCCTTAAAAGATGTGTATTGTATCATCAGGCTAAATGATTAGATAAGTGGTATGTTAATTATTCTGATTGCTTCAGTGTAGTAATTACCTCCACTGATGTCATTATCTAAAGAAATGTGTCTGCATGGTCGGCTCCGAGGTGTCTCCTATAATCTGTATGGGAACCCCCACTGTGTGAGGGGGGGGGGCGGAGATTTCATTGTTCCTAACAGGTTGTAACCACATATAAGCTGAGAGTTGTGTCATTAAAGTGTCTTGTTCTAGCAGTAAGCCTGGACTCATGTGTGGCTTATTGGGGCGATTCCATAGACTCCTACTTGTGGAATATTGGGTGATTTTCGTTATGGGAAGAAGGGACTGTTTGACGGGGATATCATACCAATACCGTCACAATTGGTTGGCAGCAGCGGGATTTTCCCTTCTACTCTCCTTTACACCCGGATTCCAAGCAGACACTGGAAGAACTACTGGAAGTTCGTGGAAGGATTGCTAGCAACAAAACCAAGCGGGTCATCATAGCAGAATTAATGGAGCTAGACCAGGAGAACTTGGTTGCAGCAACGCCAGCAGTACAAGAGATGGAGACACCAGTGATTCAGGAAGAGGAATCGCCAGCCCACAAGCTAATGAGAGAGAAGCTAGCATGGTTCGGTCCGAACCCAACGGCGGATGTGGTGCTGAAAGTGATGGACCTGTTAGTAAACGCAGAGCTACAGAAGGCTAAAGAAATAAGAGATGCAGAACTACAGAAGGATAAACAAATAAGAGACGCAAAACTACAGTTAAAACTGGCAGCAGTCCAACAAGCAGCCGCACATTCTCCAAACAGTGAGTACAGCACAGCAGACGCTAGGAAGATTCCGTTTAGCGCTTTTAAAGCTTTTGATGAAAAGGACTGTGAAATTGATAACTACCTGGCAGATTTTGAGCGACAATGTAACCTGCACCGAATAGCTAGAAGAGAGTGGGTTGCAATATTGTCAGGCAAACTGTCAGGCAAAGCTTCTGATGCTTTCCGGACCGTGCCAGATCAGGATATCCATAGCTACGCCCAGGTTAAAGAAGTGCTCCTGGCTCGTTATGCAGTAACCCCAGAGTCCCACCGACAGAAGTTCAGGGACTCACGCAAAACCACGGAAGACTCTTACGCGGAATGGGCATGCCAGTTATCCCTGTCGGCCTCTAACTGGGTTAACAGCAGCCAGGCCACCACCGCAGAGGACATTTTGCAACTAATGCTCCTGGAGCAATTTTACAATCACATCCAGACGGATGTCAAAGATTGGGTGAGAGATCGCAGGCCCATGACTCTACCAGAGGCCGCGAAGTTTGCGGATGAATATGCGGATACTCGCAAGACGAACCAGGTCACACCACAGGTACAACCTCCACAACCAACGGCGCCCTCACACCCACCAGTCGCTAGATTCCAACCTCCTAACAGACAGATGACATCTAGCCCTTGCTATCCACGCCAGGAGGACAACGAACAACGCTGCTTCCGGTGCAAACAGCTGGGTCACTTCAAGCAGAATTGCCCCATGAACGACAACACCAGGTCAAATTGGTCTCAACCTGGGTACCGCCCACCAGCAGAAGCTCATTGTGTAGACTCGGCTTGGGATCTCCAGGAGCTGGGTCCGGTTGAACCATTGGACACCCTTTACGAAGTCCTCACGGTACAATCGGTTATTACGGACAACAGGGAACACCATTGTCAGCTGGTCATGGGTGACAGCCATGAGCCGGAGGGGCCCTGGAGGGAGCTGGGCAGAAAGAGGCACCGCCGGCTACCCCCCAAGAAGTAGAGGTCCTGGAAGCCGTATAACAAGCTGACCTGGGAGGAGAAGAAGCGACTGGAGGAGAGGGAGTCGCAGCGGGCGTCCCAGATGCGGGCCGAGATGTTCGCCAAGGGCCCACAGGTGGCCCCTTACACCACCACCCAGTTCCTGATGATGAAGGACCACGTGGAGAGCCTGCAGGACATGAGCAAGCAGGATCTGATCCGTGAGTACATAGAGCTGGAGGAGTGCATTAGCCGCATGGAGGAGGAGAACAACCACCTGAGGTCACAGCAGGCTGACCCCCCCAGGCTCCATGAACTGGAGATGGAGCTGGAGAAGCTCAAAGAGGAGAACCGGCGGCTGCGGAGGGAGCAGAGGGTGGCTGACCCTATGGGGCACTGATCCCCCCCCCCCCCCCGGACTCTGAGCACCAGTGCTACAGCATTTCAACGAATATAAAACTTTTTCTTTTTATGAATCTCCTGTGATTGTCACTTCAGAGCCATAACCTGCCCCTCCCATAGCGGGACACCTAGACGGCGGCGCACAGACCCATTCGCCGTCTTCACACTGACTTCTGGTGACTCTGCAGATCACACAAAGACATGGGGACTGACCGGCGTGTGATGTGACGACCCAGTGACATACCTGAGTCTGAAGCAGTTGCCAAGGGAGGTCAGTCACACCAAACGGAGTTAACCTCGGACTAAAAGCTCTGAACCCGTCAACCCTACTGGACCAGGGAAGGTCCAACCGGGTTTGCCGGAGCAGGGAGAAAAAGGAGGGCCATTGTGATGCATTTGCCTATATGTCTCAGTTTAATTCTCCCTGCTAGCCATGTGTGTGTGTTAGAGGTAGAAAGGGATTTCATGTGTGATTCATTTCTCTGCTAACCGGTTATTGAAGTGCTAATGTCCCCTCACTATTCTAAAGGTTAATTGATCTATTGTGTTGTGTGAAGAAGATCTGTGTTTACCCTTAAAAGATGTGTATTGTATCATCAGGCTAAATGATTAGATAAGTGGTATGTTAATTATTCTGATTGCTTCAGTGTAGTAATTACCTCCACTGATGTCATTATCTAAAGAAATGTGTCTGCATGGTCGGCTCCGACGTGTCTCCTATAATCTGTATGGGAAACCCCACTGTGTGAGGGGGGGGCGGAGATTTCATTGTTCCTAACAGGTTGTAACCACATATAAGCTGAGAGTTGTGTCATTAAAGTGTCTTGTTCTAGCAGTAAGCCTGGACTCATGTGTGGCTTATTGGGGCGATTCCATGGACTCCTACTTGTGGAATATTGGGTGATTTTCGTTATGGGAAGAAGGGACTGTTTGACGGGGATATCATACCAATACCGTCACAACGAGCATTCTCCTGGAACGGATTATACTCGTAATCCGAGGTTCAACTGTAATAGGAAATGGCTAGCAGGTGCCAGGAGGAATTATTTTCCTGCTGGGGTAAAATAGCATCTCGTCCTTTCTCAGAAAGTTGGGTTATGTGTAAACCTCTATCTCAGATTTTTTTTTTTTAAATGATGGCTCACAATGAGCTTGGTCCTCACCCAAGTTCATCTGAACTCGGAAGTTAGGTGTTGTTGCTGAGACAATGAGCTCCGAAATTGGGCCTGTTGAGATGAGGTACCCAAAGGGATGGCAATGACTGTGACATCATGGACCCAACATGGACACATGGCCTTAGGAGGTCAATGTGGATGTGGCCATATTAGGTGAATGATGTCATCCCCACCCCCTTTGTATATGTGTAGATGTGGGATTTGGAATCTTATAAATGGCCAACGACGACCTAATGGCCAACGACGACCAAATGGCCAACAACGACCAAATGGCCAACAACGACCAAATGGCCAACAACGATCAAATGGCCAACAACGACAGCTAACTTCCAAGTTCCAATTGAACCCAAGCTCATCCCTAACCATGTCTAGATTTGAACTGTGTCCCTTACTGCTCGGGCTCTATGCTTCTGGCCTATCAGAAGCTGTGTTTGGTGTAATGGCGCACCTATGAAGGCCATAAGGGCACGTTAAGGTGCCTTACTGCACATTGGCTTAACCACTTCCATACCGCCTATTCTGGCACTTCTCTCTTTCATGTAAAAAACATAGGGCCAGACTAACATATAATTACGTTGCTCCAGGGCAGCGTAACGCATGTGATTTACGTTACACCGCCGCAGGTTTACAGCGTAAGTGCCTGATTCTCAGAACACTTACCTGTAAACTTGCGGCAGTGTATCGTAAAAGCGCTCGGCGCAAGCCCGCCCAACTCAAATGGGGCGGGCACCATTTAAATTAGGCGCGTTCCCGCGCCGAGCGTACTGCGCATGCTCCGTCGGGTAAATTACCCGACGTGCATTGCGCTAAATGACGTTGCACCGACGTCATTTGCTTAGACGTTAACGTAAATGGCGTCCAGCGCCATTCATGGACGTCTTACGCAAACGACTTTGATTTTTAAATTTCGACGTGGGAACGACGGCCATACTTAACATGGCTTAGGACAACTAGGGCTCAGCCCTAATTTTACGCGACGTAACTCGACGGAAACGACGTACAGTTAGATTGACGGGCCGTTAAGACGTTCGTGGATCGCCGTAAGTATTCATTTGCTTATTCTACGCCGGCCGCAATGGCCTCGCCACCTAGCGGCCAGCCTAGAATTGCATCCTTAAGATCCGACAGTGTAAGTCAATTACACCTGTCGGATCTTAGGGCTAGCTATGCGTAACTGATTCTATGAATCAGCCGCATAGTTAGGACGGCCGTAACACAGAGATACGACGGCGTATCAGGAGATACGCTGTAGTATCTCTTTGGTGAATCTGGCCCATAGTTTTTTTCTAGAAAATTACTCAGGATCCCCAAACATTATATATGTTTTTTTTAGTAGATACCTTAGGGAATAAAATGACGGTCATTGCAACTTTTTATCTCTCGCGGTATTTGAGCAATCCTTTTTCAAACGCTTTTTTTGGGGAAAAAACTGTTTCATGAATTAAAAAATAACAAAACGGTAAAGTTAGCCCATTTTTTTTGTATAATGTGAAAGATGATGTTACGCCGAGTAAATAGATACCTAAGTTGTCACGCCTTAAAATTGCGCACACTCATGGAATGGCGCCAAACTTTGGTACTTAAAAATCTCCATTGGCAACGCTTTACATTTTTTTTACAGGTTACCAGTTTAGAGTTACTGGATCGGGCAGGTATATCTTCTTTTCTATGTCCCCTAAACATAGATGACCAATTAACCCTTGCAGTGAGGGCACAACCCTACTAGCAGCCGGTTTAGAAGAGATCAATCTGTGCCAACTTTCCTAAGTTAAATGGCACAAAAACTAATATTATCATCTTCAGTGACATGGAGGAAGACACTTCTATTCCCGCATGGCCTTCCTCGTTCGGTGCTCCGCCTGAGGTAGCCAACCAGGTGAGGGACTTGGAGGTCATCTTGGATTCCAGATTGACTCTGCACCCTCAGGTGAGTGGAGTAGTGAGTTCATGCCGCCACCTCCACCTAAAGCTCCTGTGGGCCCTTTTCTGCTATCTGGATGATGACTCGGATAAGATCGCTCTGATCCATGCAACAATTACCAGTCGGTTGGACTATTGTAATGCTTTGTACCTTGGCCTACCTAAAAAGATCATGCATAGACTCCAACTAATTCAGAACACTGCAGCAAGGTTACTTACGTACGGGTGCTGGTAGGAGAGAACATATCACCCCAATTTTGAATACCTTGCATTTGTTGCCTGTCCGCGAGCGGGTTCTGTTTAGGATTGGCTGTTTTATGCATAGGATAGTCCATGGAGGTGGACCAGAGTACCTCCAGATTCACACGATATGCTCCTAGTGGAGCACTACGTTCAGCAGGACAAACAAATGTCGTTGTCCCTAGGGTGAGGAAACCTAGATGAGGAGGACGTGCCTTCTCGGTGCAGGGGGGTAAGGTATGAAACGATTTACCGTTGGTCCTAGAAAAACACCACCAACTTGCTAAGCTTCAGGAAGAGTTTGAAGACCTTGCTCTTCCAGAAGTGTTATGGGGGCTTATAGGTCACTGCATGCCAACCAGTAAGGGATCTAGATTAAGAAGATCAGAATCTCCCTGCTCATTATAGTCATACACATCGGGGCCCATGGGTAAGACTGCGTTTATAAGCATTTTTTTAATAATAATAATCCCTTTCAGTAGGGTTGAGCCCAATTTTAGATTTCCTGGAGTTAGGCTTTAAAAGCTAAAGTTTAGGTATGGCACATTTTTTCATAATTGCATTGGTCTAGTTTGGACCATTGTAAATCCATATGCAGGGATGGACTGGCCATTGGGACTACAGGGAGCTTCCCGGTGGGCCGATGGCTCAGTGGGCCGGCTTCAGTGACAGCGGTCTACCGCCCCCCTCTGCTCCTCTGTCTCTCTCTCCCCGCAGCGCTCACCTGGGGGGAACAAAAAAGCAGGAGGAGGAGCAGGGGGGACGCCACATTGATGAAAGCCTGTAAGAGCTCTTTGATAAAAGACCTAATTCCGTTTTTCCTTTTTCAGGTGGCGTCATGCCTTGTTTGGGTGCTGCAGCTCTCCCGACATTATTTGGATTTGGATCTTCATCGATCTACGTACACTCAAAGCACCCCCTCCTGGCTTCATGTAATTACCGTTGTATCAAAAACCTGAAATGAAGACTGAACCCAGGGCCAGCATTAGAAATCATGGAGCCCCGTACAGCCTACACCACTGAGCCCCCTACCTGACAGGGTCAGGGCCCTATCTGACCACCCTTTCCCTTAACCACTTCAGCCCTGGACCATTTGGCTGGCCAAAGGCAAGAGCACTTTTTTGCGATTCGGCACTGCCTCGCTTTACCTGACAATTGCGCGGTCGTGCAAAATGGCTCCCGAACAAAATTGGCGTCCTTTTTTTTCCACAAATAGAGCTTTCTTTTGGTGGTATTTGATCACCTCTGCAGTTTTTATTTTTTGCGCTATAAACAAAAATAGAGCGTCAATTTTGAAAAAAAAAACAATATTTTGTGCTTTTTGCTTACAAAATAAATAATAAATATCCATTTTTTTTTAAAAAAAAGCTAATTTTTTCCTCAGTTTAGGCCGATACGTATTCGTCTACATATTTTTGGTAAAAAAAAAATCACAATAAGCGTTTATTGATTGGTTTGCGCAAAATTTATAGCGTTTACAAAATAGTGGATAGTTTTATTGCATTTTTATTAATATATTTTTTTTACTAGTAATGGCGGCGATCTGCGATTTTTATCGTGACTGCGACATTACGGCGGACACATCGGACACTTTTGGGACCATTCACATTTATACAGCAATTAGTGTTATACAACTGCACTGATTACTGTGTAAATGTGACTGGCAGGGAAGGGGTTAACATTAGGGGGCGATCACAGGGTTTTAATATGTTCCCTAGGGAGTGATTCTAACGGGGGCGGGGACTCACAAGGGGAGGAGACCGATGTGTGTGTGATCTCCCATCCTGGGTGAACGTCATATGACGTCCTGGGCTTCCCGGCCGGGAGATCCCATCTGTGGACGTCATTTGACTATGGGCGGGACCTGAAGTGGTTAAATAGCAAATTTGGCCATGCCCATCATTCGGCATGGTGCTTCATATTTCACTCCCTGCTCCTCCCCCTTACCCGCCCCTATTATCAGGGTCACGAGTCTCTACCCAACCACACCTGAGGGCTACAGCTGGAATCATATTGGAGGAATTGAGGACGGTGTGGGGGATTCGGAGGGGTTAGAAGAGATTTTCTGTCATATTTTACCTTTTAGGGCTCATTCAGATGGCAGATTAGTGCCGTCCTCTATGCAGAGCCTCTGGTAGATATGTGTGCGTCCACCTCGGAGCTGTGCGCACGCCGCCCATAGAAGTGGATGAACACGCAGCGCCGGCTGGGACACAATCGTATCTGAAAGTTATAAGCAGAAATGTTCTGACCATTAAGGGGTTATTCTAGATTTCCACACTATATATGTGTGTGCCGTCATCTGCTGGAGATAAAAGACGTCACAATGGCCCAGATTCAAGAAGCAATTGCGCCTGTGTAACCATAGGTTACACAGCGAAATTGCTTACTTGCCCCGGCGTTACGAGTGCTCCTGATTCAGGAACATCGTAACGCCGACTGCAGCCTAAAATCTGCGTGGCATAAGGCTCTTATGCCCGCATATCTTAGGCTGCATTCTTGCGATGGCCGCTAGGGGGCGCTCCCATTGTGCTCAGCGTATAGTATGCAAATTGCATACTAACACCGATTCACAATGTTGCGCGAGCCCTGCGTACGCAATTTACGTCGTTTCCGTACGGCGTGTTTAGCGTAAGGCTGCCCCTTCTAATAGCAGGGGCAGCCAATGCTAAAGTATACCCATCGTTCCCGCGTCGCGACGTTCAAATTTTACGTAAGTGATTCGTGAATGGCGCTGGACGCCATTCACGTTCACTTTGAAGCAAATGAAGTCCTTGCGACGTCATTTGCCGCAATGCACGTCGGGAAAGTTTCCCGACGGAGCATGCGCTCTACGCTCGGCGCGGGAGCGCGCCTAATTTAAATGATTCCCGCCCCCTACGGGATCATTTACATTAGGCGCCCTTACGCAGGGCAAGTTTACACAGCGCACACGCAATTTACGGAGCTACTGCTCCGTGAATCGCGGGTAGCGCAGTAAATTTGCGGGGGCGCAGGGCAAAAACGTTGCCCTGCGCCTCCGCAAGAAAGGGGCAAATCTACCTGAATCCGGGCCATTGACTGTAGAGGAAGAGGGCGGACATGACGGGGGTTATTGGGTGTATCTAGAAAATAATTGTAGCGCTACCCCCGAAAGAACCGCTGATTTGTTGTTGGGATCGGCATATTAAGTTACCTTGATGTGGTCTAGGGGTGCAGTTGGAGAACAGAGCAGTGAGCGAAGGTCCAGACAGTGGTGTAGATTCAGGTAGCTTTGCCCTTTTTTTACGGAGGCGCAGCGCACCGTTTTGCCGCTGCGCCTCCGTAAATTTCCGGCGCTACGCGCGATTCACGGAGCAGTAGCTCCGCAAATTGCGTGTGCGCTCCGGAAAACTGCCCGGCGTAAGGGCGCGTAATTTAAATGATCCCGTAGGGGGCGTGGATCATTTAAATTAGGCGCGTTCCCGCGCCGAACGTAGTGCGCATGCTCCGTCGTGAAACTTTCCCGACGTGCATTGCGGCAAATGACGTCGCAAGGACGTCATTTGCTTCAAAGTGAATGTGAACGGCGTCCAGCGCCATTCACGATTCACTTACGCAAACGACGTAAAATTTAAACTTCGCGACGCGGGAACGACGGGTATACGTAACATTGGCTGCCCCTGCTATTAGCAGGAGCAGCCTTACGCGAAACCCGACGTACGCAAACGACGTACACTGCGTACGCAGGGCTCGCGTAGGGTTGTGAATCGGCGTTAGTATGCAATTTGCATACTATACGCTGACCACAACGGGAACGCCACCTAGCGGCCATCGTAAGAATGCAGCCTACGATATGACTGGCATAAGAGCCTTATGCCAGTCATATCTTAGGCTGCCGTCTGCGTAACGAGGTTCCTGAATCAGGAGCATTCGTAACGCCGGCGCAAGTAAGCAATTGCGCTACGTAACTATGGTTACGCAGGCGCAATTGCTCTTTGAATCTACCCCAGTGAATAAAGGTTTTCCAATGCTTTATTTCCTGGCCAACGCCAACATCAAATAGGAAGACAGGGTTGATGGAGAGAAAGGGAGAACTTTGCGATATCAGGCCTGGATATGAACCGAGCAGTCCTGCTCTCAGTAATGTCAATTTGCGATTCGTTGCCACTCTAGCCAGAGTGGGTGAAGTGCCCCCGGACAGACCCCTCTCTTTAGTCTGGCAGCCGAAGTGTCACTTTAGATTTGCTGGGAGGAACAGGCCTCTCTCACAGACCTGGCTCTAGCGCCTCTGCCACAGGCCTATTACTTTAAGCGAGCTAAATGGATGATCTGAGCGAATCCTCCCAGTAAGTTTTAGCACAGGTCACCGGATGACAGCAAAGCGTACCTGTCAGCATTCCAGTCACCAGATCCCCGATTGGTTCGTTCAAGCCCTGTTGGACAACCTGCCTCCGGGTTCTCCTCAAGCCGACCCCCCAATCGAACGGCACCCAGCCTGGGATTCTCTCAATAGAACTGGGGACCCAGCAAGTCACTGGAGCCCCTCTTCACCTCTGGATGAGGTTCTGTGTAGCCTGCAAATTTGGCCAGGTGGGCCGCGCCGGCGGGGTCCATGGATGCGCGCACCCTGAAGGTGGATGCCGCACCTGGAACCGGGACCCCGTGAAGATTTTTGAGCACATGACACCTGTCACAGATATACTCTCCCCCAGCATGCCCCGCGAGGGAAAACTCCTCTGATTGGCTGCTGGGGAAAACTTGCTCTGCCAGAACCCCTCTGGTGCCAACTGCTGGCCAGGGATGGTACCGCATCCCTGGAGCACAGACTGACCCAGTGGACATTTCTGGAGCGACAGAAGTCCAAATTTAGCAATCTGTGAATGGGAGCAAAATAACTCTCCCATTCCCCACTAACTTTAGCATAGTGCCCATACTGAAAGTAAGGGGGCGCTACATACTCCCCCCACTTGAAATGACACTGTCCCCAGCGTCCTAAAGCATTCAAGCCCGAATGCTGGCCTGATACCTGCTAACCAGACAGAAAAAGGAGGAAAAGAAGGAAGGACAGGATTCACACATTGGCCCAGATTCAAGAAGCACTTGCGCCCGCGCAACCATAGGTTGCGCGGCGCAAGGGCTTACTTGCTCCGGTGTAACGAGTGCTCCTGATTCAGGAACCTCGTTACACCGACTGCAGCCTAGGATATGACAAACATAAGCCTCCTTATGCCTTCACATCCCAGGCTGCATTCTTGCGTTGGCCGCTAGGGGGCGCGGCCTTTGTGATCGGCGTGTAGTATGCAAATTGCATACTACCACCGATTCACAAAAGTTGCGCGGGCCCTGCGTACGCAAGGTACGGAGTTTCCGTACGGCGCCTTTAGCATAAGGCTGCTCCTGCTAATAGCAGGCGCAGCCAATGCTAAAGTATAGCTGCGCCTCCCGCCCGTGAAATTTAAATTTCACGTCGTTTACGTAAGTGAACCGTGAATGGCGCTGGACGCCATTCACGTTCACTTAGAAGCAAATGACGTCCTTGCGACGTCATTTGCCGCAATGCACTTCGGGAAAGTTTCCCGACGGAGCATGCGCTGTTCGCTCGGCGCGGGAGCGCGCCTAATTTAAATGATTCCCGCCCCCGGCGGGATCATTTACATTAGGCAGCCTTGCGCCCGGCTGTTTAGCATATTGCCCGCGCAATTTACGGAGCAACTGCTCTGTGAATCGCGGGCACAGCGCAATATTTGTGTTATGATCCTGAAAATGATAAGACTCTACTTAATGTTTAGACCGCAGGTGTAGAGGCTTTTCAGAAATCAACCACCACTTCACTCTCACAGAACAATAAGAGTTTGGGGTATTATCATCATATCCTCTAATGAAGGTAACACATAAAAGTAGTAGCTTAATTCCTCTTAAGCTTAATAGATAGACACAACCCAGATACTATAAGCGTAAATCTAATTTAGGTATTTGCATCAAATAAAGGTAGTAGAAATTACTGGTATTGTAGTATCTCACCACACACATATGAATAGTATGAAGTACTCTGCTGTATGTGGTGCTAGTATATAGTAATAAGTATAGAGTCTAGGATATAGTTCAGGCATATACTAGCAATCACTATTAGCAACAAGCTGGTATTACATATACTTGCGGTTTAGGAGGTGGTCTGTACCAGGAAAGTCCGCACAGGTGTTGATGGTACCTTATACAGCAGTAATGTGGTTTAGATATACTTGCGGTTTAGGAGGTGGTTTGTACCAGGAAAGTCCGCACAGGTGGTGGTGGTATCTAGCCTGTAGTGAGCAATGGTGGTGAATCTCCAGCAGAAGGTAGTGATGTCTTGGGTCTCTGAACAGGTGCGCTGTGAAGAGAGGTGCTACAGGGACTCTGTAGCTCGTTCTGGGTTCCCAGGTGGCGGCAGGGTCCAACAGGAATATCCGAACACCCTGCCGCCATTCCCGGGAGTTTAAATAGCCCGGGCAGTGGCTGAGCTGAGCGCCGCACGTTGGAACGCACTTCCGCGTTCCAACGTGGAGCGCAGACGTCCGCGCACCGGAAGTGACGCGGACG
The DNA here is from genome assembly GCF_905171775.1 of Rana temporaria. Classification (NCBI taxonomy): domain Eukaryota; kingdom Metazoa; phylum Chordata; class Amphibia; order Anura; family Ranidae; genus Rana; species Rana temporaria. Next base: position 4,762,745 of record NC_053490.1, on the reverse strand, counting down.
TGTATGTGAATGGAGCGCAACTGTCATAAGTGACAAGTCTGCGCTCCATGTGGAAGGAGTAACGCTGACGGCGTTACAATTTGCGTGGGCGCAGAGAAAAAAATTTGCTCTTTGCCCACGCAAATATTGCGCGATTCTACCTGAATCTGGGCCATTGTATTACAATATTTAAATGGCATAAGACATACAACATACACAACCCTATCTATCTAGCTGCCCATTCTCCGCAGTGTTGATAGTAGGTGGGTCCAAAAAAAAAAAACCTGTATAGGAAATATAAAAGGCATACGAATATATAATACACATTCCCAGGTATCAAAATAATCTGTTATTATTTACAACCTCCAGGGTCAGGATTGAAGCTGTGCACTCGAGCCAGAGCACAAAATTTCCTTCCCTCCCGAGGAGTTTCAGTATAAGTGCTGTGGAAGAAATACTCTTTGCTGTGCAAGAAATTCAAAACATAAAACTTAACACATTTTTTTTTCTCTGTAAAGTAACGGTGCAGAACACGTAGATAATAAAACTTAGAAGGGATGGTGGAAACCCCTCCTATAGATATTTTAACGGTATGGCCCGTGGGACCCAGAGGCTCTTGAAGGATGTGGGGTACTCCTGTGTCAGCTTCACCAATGACTCTTGTGTGTCTAGGGTCATCCTATGTCCACTAGGGGCATAGGATGACTGAGAAATGATAACTCGGATTACATGAGATGGGACAGTAATGATAATTCACAATGTATTGCAGGATATCTTGAAATATTACAGGTGGTTTATTCTGAACCCAACAGGTCAATAGGACAGTATTCATTCATGTGTGGACACATACTGTTGAGGTGTTAATTGAGTCTGGCTCCTAACATATTTCATTGTGTGAAAGTCTATTGATGATAGATGTGTTGAGGGTTGGCAGTCTGAAGGGTCAGATGTCTGACTTTTCAGCTGTAGTGGATTAGCATGTCAATTACGTCTACAAAAGAATATGTATTGTGTAGCAGGTGAGAATAGCTTATCGCGGAGTCAGAACGTCTGTCTAAGATGTGGATTGAGGGGGACTCGTTAGGAACCATTGTATGATGTTGTGGGTGGAGTGTGTCATTGTCCATTTGATTAACCCCTTAACGCCCGCCGCATGACTATTTACGTCCGCAAAATGGCACGGACAGGCAGATGGGCGTATATATACGTCCTTGCCTTCTAGCGGGTGGGGGGTCCGATCGGGACCCCCTCCGCTGCGTGCGGCGGGCGGATTCCCTCAGGGAGCGATCCGGGACAACGGCGCGGCTATTCCTTTATAGCCGCTCCGTCGCGATCGCTCCCCGGAGCTGAAGAACGGGGAGAGCCGTATGTAAACACGGCTTCCCCGTGCTTCACTGCATCGATCGAGTGATCCTTTTATAGGGAGACTCGATCGATGACGTCAGTCCTACAGCCACACCCCCCTACAGTTGTAAACACACACTAGGTGAACCCTAACTCCTACAGCGCCCCCTGTGGTTAACTCCCAAACTGCAACTGTCATTTTCACAATAAACAATGCAATTTAAATGCATTTTTTGCTGTGAAAATGACAATGGTCCCAAAAATGTGTAAAAATTGTCCGAAGTGTCCGCCATAATGTCGCAGTCACGAAAAAAATCGCTGATCGCCGCCATTAGTAGTAAAAAAAAAAATTAATAAAAATGCAATAAAACTATCCCCTATTTTGTAAACGCTATAAATTTTGCGCAAACCAATCGATAAACGCTTATTGCGATTTTTTTTACCAAAAATAGGTAGAAGAATACGTATCAACCTAAACTGAGGAATTTTTTTTTATATGTTTTTGGGGGATATTTATTATAGCAAAAAGTAAAAAATATTGCATTTTTTTCTAAATTGTCGCTCTATTTTTGTTTATATCGCAAAAAATAAAAACCACAGAGGTGATCAAATACCACCAAAAGAAAGCTCTATTTGTGGGGAAAAATAGACGCCAATTTTGTTTGGGAGCCACGTCGCACGACCGCGCAATTGTCTGTTAAAGCGACGCAGTGCCGAATCGCAAAACCTGGCCTGGGCATTTAGCTGCAAAATGGTCCGGGGCTTAAGTGGTTAATGTAGCATTCTTTTTGTGTATATAAAAGCCTGCCTTCTCAATAAAGATTGTCATTCTGTTTGGAACCAGAGAACAGAGCTGTGTCTCGTTTTCTGGGGGAAATCCAATGGGTCCTGTCTGCTGAATTGTGGAGTGTCGGAAGCGGTCGTGGGTTGGTGGAATGGAATATCGTAAACGGCGTTAACCCCTGACCGTTACAGATATTTACCATACAGATTACCTCCAAGTGTAATAATTCCAGTGATATGCAATTTCATATGTAATACACATCAAAGGGAGGATAAGACATAAAAACATTTGTTAAAAACTTGCAGGAGTGGTGGGAACCCCCGCCAGATATTTGCAATACAATTTACCTTCAAGTGCAATAATTCACACTACAATGGTAACAAAAACATATACAATTCAGCATAACAATCATGATAAGGCACAGGAGCGAGAAACATGTTGTCATAGTGATGGGACCACCCTTCCAGCTTGCTCTCCAGGGGTCCCTTCCTCCAGTGGCTTCCGCTCTGTTCTCCTGGCACAGCGAGTGATGTCATCGCCAGCCGCCGCAGTCAGATGGTGTCTCCACAGGGAGACTAGTCACAGCTCCTTCCGGCCGCTGCCTTTCCAGTGCCGTGCATGGTAACTCACAACACCAGATTCCCATCTTCCCCCCGGACTCATCTGCCCAGTCCAGCTGCCACACGCCAACACTGGAGCCTGAAGTCATTGAGACACATCTCAGACTCTTCCATCTGTGAACAGTAAGCAGACCCAGCCAATGGTGGTTGTTTTACTTCAATCTGACACTACTGGTTTGGCTAATGGCGGGATGCCTTTAGCCAATTATGGCTCAGGGGGCCAAAACCATGTCCCACACTATATAAGGCTACTTACATGGTGGCCACATATAGTGTAATTGTGACGGTATCGGTATGATATCCCCGTCAAGCATTCCCTCCTCTCCATACAAGAACATCACAGGATTCCCCACACATGAGTCAAGACTGGATGCTGGAACCAAGACACTTTATTGACACAAAAACTCAGCTTATATGTGGTTACAGCCTGTTAGGAACGCCCCCCTCACACAGTGGGGTTTCCCATACAGATTATAGGAGACAAGTCGGAGCCGACCCTGCAGACACGTTTCTTTAGATAAAGACATCACTGGAGTTAATTACTACACTGAAGCAATCAGAATAATTAACATACTACTTCTCTAATCATTTAGCCTGATGATACAATACACATCTTTTAAGGGTAAACACAGATCTTCTTTACACAACACAATAGATCAATTAACGTTTAGAATAGTGAGGGGACATTAGCACGTCAATAACCTGTCAGAGGAATGAATCACACATGAAATTCCTTTCTACCTCTACCCATGGCTAGCAGGGAGCAGTACACTGAGACATATAGGCAAATGTATCACAATGGCCCCCCTTTTGCTCCCTGCTCCGGCAAATCCGGTTGGACCTTCCCTGGTCCAGTAGGGTTGACGGGTTCAGAGCTTTTAGTCCGAGGTTAACTCCGTTTGGCATGACTGACCTCCCTTGACAACTGCTTCAGACTCAGGTATGTCACCGGGTCGTCAGATCACACGCCGGTCAGTCCCCAAGTCTTTGTGCGATCTGCAAAGTCACCAGAAGTCAGTGTGAAGACAGCGAATGGGTCTGTGCGCCGCCGTCTAGGTGTCCCGCTATGGGAGGGGGCAGGTTATGGCTCTGAAGTGACAATCACAGGAGATTCATAAAAAGGAAAAGTTATATTTGTTGTAGCACTGGTGCTCAGAGTCCGGGGGGGGGGGAGAGAGGGGACTCAGAGCCCCATAAGGTCAGCCACCCCCTGCTCCCTCCGCAGCTGCCGGTTCTCCTCTTGGAGCTTCTCCAGCTCCATCTCCAGTTCATGGAGCCTGGGGGAGTCAGCCTGCTGTGACCTCAGGTGGTTGTTCTCCTCCTCCATGCGGCTTATGCACTCCTCCAGCTCTATGTACTCACGGATCAGATCCTGCTTGCTCATGTCCTGCAGGCTCTCCACGTGGTCCTTCATCATCAGGAACTGGGTGGTGGTGTAAGGGGCCACCAGTGGGCCCTTGGCGAACATCTCGGCCCGCATCTGGGACGCCCGCTGCGACTCCCTCTCCTCCAGTCGCTTCTTCTCCTCCCAGGTCCGCTGGTTATATGACTTCCAGGACCTCTTCTTCTTGAAGGGTGGCCGGCGGTGCCTCTTTCTGCCCAGCTCCCTCCAGGGCCCCTCCGGCTCAGGGCTGGAGCCCATGACCAGCTGACAATGGTGTTCCCTGTTGTCCGTAATAGCAGATTGTACCATGAGGGCTTCGTAAGGGGTGCCCAATGGTTCTTCCTGACCCCGCTCCTGGGGATCCCAAGCCGAGTCTACACAATGGGCTGCTGCCAGTGGGCGGTACCCAGGTTGAGACCAATTTGACCTGGTGTTGTCATTCATGGGGCAATTCTGCTTGAAGTGACCCAACTGTTTGCACCGGAAGCAGCGTTGTTCGTTGTCCTCCTGGCGTGGATAGCGAGGGCTAGATGTCACCGGTCTGTTAGGAGGTTGGTATCTAGCGGCTGGTGGGTGTGAGGGCGCCGTTGGTCGTGGAGGTTGTACCCGTGGTGTGACCTGGTTTGTCTTGCGAGTATCCGCATATTCATCCGCCAACTTCGCGGCCTCTGGTAGAGTCATGGGCCTGCGATCTCTCACCCAATCTTTGACATCCATCTGGATGTGATTGTAAAATTGCTCCAGGAGCATTAGTTGCAAAATGTCCTCTGCGGTGGTGGCCTGGCTGCTGTTAACCCAGTTAGAGGCCGACAGGGACAGCTGGCATGCCCATTCTGCGTAAGAGTCTTTCGTGGTTTTGCGTGAGTCCCTGAACTTCTGTCGGTGGGACTCTGGGGTTACTGCATAACGAGCCAGGAGCACTTCTTTAACCCGGGCGTAGCTATGGATATCCTGATCTGGCACGGTCCGGAAAGCATCAGAAGCTTTGCCTGACAGTTTGCCTGACAATATTGCAACCCACTCTCTTCTAGCTATTCGGTGCAGGTTACATTGTCGCTCAAAATCCGCCAGGTAGTTATCAATTTCACAGTCCTTTTCATCAAAAGCTTTAAAAGCGCTAAACGGAATCTTCCTTGCGTCTGCTGTGCTGTACTCACTGTTCGGAGAAGGTACGGCTGCTTGTTGGACTGCTGCCAGTTTTAACTGTAGTTCTGCGTCCCTTATTTGTTTATCCTTCTGTAGTTCTGCGTCCCTTATTTGTTTAGCCTTCTGTAGTTCTGCGTTTACTAACATGTCCATCACTTTCAGCACCACATCCGGCGTTGGGTTCGGGCCGAACCACGCTAGCTTCTCTCTCATTAGCTTGTTGGCTGGCGATTCCTCCTCCTGAATCACTGGTGTCTCCATCTCTTGTACTGCTGGCGTTGCTGCAATCCCGTCCTCCTGGTCTATCTCCATTGATTCCGCTATGATGACCCGCTTGGTTTTGTTGCTAGCAATCCTTCCAGTAGTTCTTCCAGTGTCTGCTTGGAATCCGGGTGTGAAGGAGAGTAGAAGGGAAGATCCCGCTGCTGCCAACCAATTTGTGACGGTATCGGTATGATATCCCCGTCAAGCATTCCCTCCTCTCCATACAAGAACATCACAGGATTCCCCACACATGAGTCAAGACTGGATGCTGGAACCAAGACACTTTATTGACACAAAAACTCAGCTTATATGTGGTTACAGCCTGTTAGGAACGCCCCCCTCACACAGTGGGGTTTCCCATACAGATTATAGGAGACAAGTCGGAGCCGACCCTGCAGACACGTTTCTTTAGATAAAGACATCACTGGAGTTAATTACTACACTGAAGCAATCAGAATAATTAACATACTACTTCTCTAATCATTTAGCCTGATGATACAATACACATCTTTTAAGGGTAAACACAGATCTTCTTTACACAACACAATAGATCAATTAACGTTTAGAATAGTGAGGGGACATTAGCACGTCAATAACCTGTCAGAGGAATGAATCACACATGAAATTCCTTTCTACCTCTACCCATGGCTAGCAGGGAGCAGTACACTGAGACATATAGGCAAATGTATCACAGTAATGAATCAGAGAAGTTAGCTAGAGGCAGGTTAGTTAGTGGCGTGCAGGCAGTTTAGTATATATCTATAAATATATATACATAAAAATCATTGAAAAAAAAACAGTGTGGGTCCCCCCCCCTGCCCATTACCATGGCCTTCGGGTCTGGTATGGATATTAAGGGGAACTCCACTCCAAAATGTTAAAAAAAATTGCGTGGGGGTCCCCCCCCAAAATCCACATCAGGTCCTATTCACATGGGGGGCTGGGATCTGGGAGCCCCCATGTTAAAGTGGGCTTCCTGCAGACCCCAACAACAACCGGGCAAGGGTTGTGGATATGAGGCCCTTGTCCCCATCAACATGGGGACAAGGTGGATTTAGGGGGGGGGGGGCGCTCGCTCATCCCCTTCCTATCTTGGCCTGCCAGACTGCTTGTTCGAATAAGGGTCTGGTATAGACTTTGGGGGGACCCCACACCAATTTTCTTTTACATTTTGGCGTGGTGTTCCCCTATAAATCCATACCAGACCCAAAGGGCCTGGAATGGACTGGGGGGGGGGGGACCCATGCCGTTTTTTTTTTCTAAATTCTGTCATAGGGTTCCCCTTAACCACTTCAATACACTGTATTATATACTGAGTATATACACTGAATGCAGAGTGTATATATATATATATTACCGGCATCTGACAAGTCATTACAGCTGCTAGCAATTTTAAATATTTTTCCTTTAGAAATGTCTTTTTGCTGTGGTACTGTTATAAACATGGGAAAGATGCGCTACTTTACAGGCAGACTAAGGACACACCCCAGGCACGATATTTAAAGGAATATTTAACTTTTATGGTTTCATTTTAACCACTTAAGGACCGCCTCCTGCACATATACGTCGGCAGAATGGCACGGCTGGGCACATGTACGTACAGGTACGTCCTGTACTAGTACCCAGCTGTGGGTTCGCAGGCGCGCTCCCGTGACCCGGTCCGAAGCTCCGCGGACCCGATCGCCGCTGGAGTCCCGCGATCGGTCCCCGGAGCTGAAGAACGGGGAGAGCCGTGTGTAAACACGGCTTCCCCGTTCACTGTGGCGGCTGCATCAATCGTGTCATCCCTTTTATAGGGGGACACAATCGATGACGTCACACCTACAGCCACACCCCCCTACAGTTGTAAACACACTTCAGGGAACACATAACCCCATCAGCGCCCCTAGTGGTTAACTCCCAAACTGCAACTGTCATTTTCACAGTAAACAATGCATTTTAAACGCATTTTTTGCCATGAAAATGACAATGGTCCCAAAAATGTGTCAAAATTGGCCGAAGTGTCCGCCATAATGTCGCAGTCACGAAAAAAAACGCTGATCGTCGCCATTAGTAATAAAAAAAAATAATTAATAAAAATGCAATAAAACTATCCCCTATTTTGTAAACGCTATACATACCAACCGATAAACGCTTATTGCGATTTTTTTTAACCAACAATATGTAGAAGAATACGTATCGGCCTAAACTGAGGAAAACATTTTTTAAAATATATTTTTGGGGGATATTTATTATAGCAAAAAGGAAAAAATATTGCATTTTTTTCAAAATTGTCGCTCTATTTTTGTTTAATAGCGCAAAAAAATAAAAACCGCAGAGGTGATCAAATACCACCGAAAGAAAGCTCTATTTGTGGGAAAAAAAGGACGCCAATTTTGTTTGGGAGCCACGTCGCACGACCGCGCAATTGTCAGTTAAAGCGACGCAGTGCCGAATCGCAAAAAGGGTCAAGGTTCTATAGCTGCATTTTGGTCCGGGTCTTAAGTGGTTAAAGGCCCCAATCAGTAAAATTACAACAATACCGCACTATGGCCACTAGAGGGAGCCAATGATCATAGGAAGTCACTGTATGAAATAAAATATGGACAATATTCATCACAGCTGGGTGAATTCTTATCATTTTCATTCAATAATTAAAAAAAAAAAAGTACAAAGCTTACATCACAAAATTTATCAAAAGGTAATGATTCCATTTTTTATTTCAATGGTTTTTATTGGAAGTTCTCTTATTGAACAATCAGTTACAGAATACAAAGTGTTACAAATCACAAGTGACAGTGCCCATCCTTGTGTAGATAGACATATCACATTGACATGGAAGTGTACTACATCCATATACTAGTAAAGGGATCATATCCCATCTGTACAAATCCTATACACTCTATTGTAACCACTTCCAAGAATATGACATCAAAGAACCATCAACTGAGAACAAAGAGAGTAAAGAAAACAAATATAATAAAGATAAAACCCGCTTGCCTGGGAATAGCCAATGATGTAGGCGGGGTCTGACGTACGAGGGGGCGGGGTCACCCGTCACATCATAGGGTAAGTCCTGGCTTTCCCCGCTTGCCGGGGAATAGCCAATGACGTAGGTGGGACCCCGTCATTGGCTATCAACAAAAGGTTGATAGGTTGGCTAGACTGGACTGATCCTGAAGACCACCATCATTGGGACTTTGAGTGAGGTGTAACACGCATGGCCGCTGAATACAAGGTACCCCATTCTAAAATGTAAAAACGATTCTAATAATGTTACATCATGCAGCAGATTCCATACACGTAGGACACCCAACATTGGAGGTGATTTATTCTTCCAAAGTAAATACACCTTTGTACACTGCTACTGACTAGTATTCCAATGTTTCTCACCTCCCTCACTCAGCTAATGAGACCCTAGTGCCGATGGAGAGGGGCAGGGAAGGGCAAACAAGGATGCTGTGCAGGAAATCGACTTTCTCCTTATCAACCAATGACATCATCCCTGGTACAAAGGATGTTGGTGGCTAGTCAGAATGTAAGGAAACAGTAAAGGTAGAAAATCCACAGGTCAGGAAAATAACTTGTCTGGGATGTGGAGGCGGAGTCATTATTAATGTGTGTACAATACAATACACAACGTGTTACATTATAACAACAAAGAATTGTAGAAAAGGTTAAAACACAGAAAACGGGGAAAAGGTAGAACATAAACCCGGATAGTAAAGGGGTTGTAAAGGTACAATTTTTTTCCCTAAATATCTTCCTTTCCCTTAGTGCAGTCCTCCTTCACTTACCTCATCCTTCCATTTTGCTTCTAAATGTCCTTATTTCTTCTGAGAAATCCTCACTTCCTGTTCTTCTGTCTGTAACTCCACACCGTAATGCGAGGCTTTCTCCCTGGTGTGGAGTGTCGTGCTCGCCCCTCCCTTGGACTACGGGAGAGTCTGCATGCCCACTAACACACAGTTTTTTTTCTCTATCTGCAACGTAGAGAGCGTCCTGACTCTCCTGTAGTCCAAGGGAGGGGGCGAGCACGACACTCCACACCAGGGAGAAAGCCTTGCATTACTGTGTGGAGTTACAGACAGAAGAACAGGAAGTGAGGATTTCTCAGAAGAAATAAGGACATGTAAAAGCAAAATGGAAGGATGAGGTAAGTGAAGGAGGACTGCACTAAGGGAAAGGAAGATATTTAGGGAAATAAAATTGTACCTTTACAACCCCTTTCAGGTGAAATTTGTGTATGAGGGAAAACCTCAACAATTACCACCAAGTATTCATCCAGCTGAGACAAATAAGGAGATCTTTTTTATTGTAATTAACACAGTGATTTCCTATGATTGTCAGCTCCATCTAGTGGCCATAATGAGGTATGTATCTTAAAATGCCCCTATCAGTAAAAATATTGCAATACTGCATTATGGCCACTAGATGGAGCCAATGATCATAGGAAATCACTGTACGAAATAATAAAAATGGCCACAATTCATCAGAGCTGGGTGAACACTTGTCACATTTGTTCAACTTTTTTAAATAGACCACTAAGTGTTTGCAAAGCTTACTTTACAAAATGTACCAACAAAAGGTACTAGGTAGTGACACCATTTTTATACTGCTATCAATGGCCAACACAGTGCAACACTTCATCCATGTCTTTGGTGATCTCCTTATGTACTGCTTCTTATATGTTTGAAGATCAGCCATGGAGTATATCTGAGGTGTATATCAGGGTGTGCTTCTTCCCCACATGAGAGCTGTGATGTCCAGCAACATTCATATACAAGACATTTCCCGCACTCAAACCACTAATACACCTTAATGCCGCGTACACACGACCGTTTTTCGGGTTCTAAAAAATGACGTTTTTAAGGGTCTAGAAAAAACAACGTTTTTTTCAACCCGATCATTAATACGGCCTTGCCTACACGCGATCGTGAAAAATAAATGCTTTAGCAAAGCGCGGTTACGTACAACTTGTACGACGGTACTATAAAGGGGAAGTTCCATGCGGATGGCGCCACCCTTTGGGCTGCTTTAGCTGATTTTGTGATAGTAAAAGACGATTTGAACATTTCAGCCTGTTACAGCGTGATGAATGTGCTATCTCCATTACGAACGCTAGTTTTACCAGAACGAGCGATCCCGTCTCATAACTTGCTTCTGAGCATGCACGTTTTTTTTCACGTCGTTAAAGCCCACACACGACCATTTTTTACAACTTTAAACACAACTAGGTAGTGACACCATTTTTATACAATGGGCCAAATCCTCAAAAGGGATACAATGGGCCAAATCCTCAAAAGGGATACGCAGGCGGAACTGCTGTTCAGCCTGCGTATCCCTGTACTTATCTTTGGAACTGATCCTCAGAAGCAGTTTTCCAAAGATAGGCAGAAGATCTGACATCTGTAAGATGTGTGTTTATTTATTTATGTGTGTATTTATTTATTTTATTATGTGTGTATTTGTTTATTTTTATTTATTTATGTATTTATTTATTTTGCTAAGGACAAACGCACCTGTCTGTGTAGTACACCGATGAAAGGAACTTGGGGTGTCCGCACACACACTTTAATAAACAATCAATTTATTTACTGTACAGGATTTATAATTTCATCAACAGTTTGCGCAGCACTTTACACCAATGAGGGCAGACAGGACAATTATTATACAATTCATGCGCAGCACCGCCACTGCCTATGTGGGCGCTCCAGTGATGGGAAGCAGGTGAAGGTGGCTGTGTAGACACATAGGTGGGCGAGTCTTTGTGCAGGGAGGGAGGGGGCGGGGCTTCGCTGGTGCTCTGACAAGCGGATGCGTTCAGGTGATACAAAAGGTAATTACTGGGGAATGAACTGATGGAGAAAATGGAATTGAGCGATCGTGCGACTCTGTTTCCAAACAAAATTGACGTCTTTTTTTGCACAAATGGAGCTTTCTTTTGGTGGTATTTGATCACCACTACGGTTTTTATTTTTTGCGCTATAAGCAAAAAAAGAGCGACAATTTTGTAAAAAAACATAATTTTTTACTTTCTGCTATAATGCCGCGTACACACCATCACTTTATGTGATGAAAAAAAACGACATTTTCTGTGAAGTAAAAAACGACGTTTTTGAAACTTCAATTTTCAAAGACGAAGTTGCCTACACACCATCGTTTTTTCACAATGCTCTAGCAAAGCGCCGTTACGTTCACCACTTTTTTCCATTGAAGCCTGCTTCATAACAAGCTTCTGGGCATGCGCGGGTGTAAAAACATTGTTTTAAACGTCGTTTTTTGCTACACACGGTCAATTTCTGTGAAGTAAAAAACGACGTTTTGAAAAACGACACATAAAATTGAAGCATGCTTCAATTTTTTTGGATGTTTTTTACAAGACATAAAACAACGTTTTCCCCCACACATGGTCAATTAAAGTGACGTTTTTTAAAAACGTCTTTTTTTTCATCACATAAAGTGATGGTGTGTACGCGGCATAAAACATACCAACAAAAAATGTCTTCGTCAATTTGGCCAATATGTATTCTGCTACATATTTTTGGTAAACAAAATTACAAAAAGCATAAATTGATTGGTTTGCGCATAAGTTATAGTGTCTACAAACTATGGGATATTTCTTTTTTTTGCTGCAAATATGGACACAGCGAGGCTGCAATTATGGGCACCGCGAGTCTGCGATGATGATGCACGGTCAGGCTGCAATGATGGGCACAGTGAGGCTGCCATGATGGGCACAGTGAGGCTGCCATTATGGGCACAGTGAGGCTGCATTGATGGGTACAGTGAGGCTGCATTGATGGGCACAGTGAGACTGCATGGACTGGCAGAGAGGCTGCATTGATGGGCACAGTGAGGCTGCATTGATGGGCACTGGTTAGGCTGCATTGATCTCCTGTAACATGCCTGCAGCCTCCGACATCTCCTGTACCATGCCCGCAGCCTCTAGCCATCTCTTGTATCATGTCCGCAACCTCTGACCATCTCCTGTACTATGCCCGCAGCCTCTAACCATCTCTTGTATCATGTCTGCAGTCTCTGACCATCTTGTCTTATATCATGTCTGCAGTCTCTGAGGGAGTCTGGAGAGGAGTCAAGAATGGGAGATATATATTATAGACCTATGTGCTTTTATATCAGTCTTATCTATATATAATACGCTCTTCAAATCAGTTTTAAAGTGCATGGTTTTCCCTTTCATGAACAAGAAAATAATGACGTTATGCTGTTACGCTGGTGTAATAATGTTATGGGGCTGGTATGAAATTATTTCCAGGGCTGGTTTTTATTCCCAGTCCGGCCCTGACTATGGCTTCTCCCCTGTGTGAGATCTCTGATGTGCGTTAAGACTGGACTTCTGTGAAAAACATTTCCCGCACTCAGGACAGGAATACGGCTTCTTCCCTGTGTGAGATCGCTGATGTGTGTAAAGATCGGACTTCCTTGAAAAACATTTCCCGCACTCAGGACAGGAATACGGCTTCTCCCCCGTGTGAGATCTCTGATGTGTGTAAAGATTGGACTTCTGTGAAAAACACTTTCCCACACTCAGGACAGGAATATGACTTCTCCCCCGTGTGAGATCTCTGATGTGTGTAAAGACTGGACTTAATTGAAAAACATTTCCCACACTCAGGACAGGAATACCGCTTCTCCCCCGTGTGAGATCTCTGATGTGTGTAAAGATCAGACATATGTGAAAAACACTTTCCGCACTCAGGACAGGAGTATGGCTTCTCCCCCGTGTGAGATCTCTGATGTGTGTAAAGATTGGACTTCTGTGAAAAACATTTCCCACACTCAGGACAGGAATACGGCTTCTCCTCCGTGTGAGATCTCTGATGTGTGTAAAGATTGGACTTCCTTGAAAAACATTTCCCACACTCAGGACAGGAATACGGCTTCTCCCCCGTGTGAGATCTCTGATGTGTGTAAAGATCAGACATATATGAAAAACACTTTCCGCACTCAGGACAGGAATACGGCTTCTCCCCTGTGTGAGATCTCTGATGTGTGTAAAGATTGGACTTCTGTGAAAAACACTTCCCACACTCAGGACAGGAGTACGGCTTCTCCCCTGTGTGAAATCTCTGATGTGTGTAAAGATCAGACTTATGTGAAAAACACTTCCCACACTCAGGACAGGAGTACGGCTTCTCCCCTGTGTGAAATCTCTGATGTGTGTAAAGATCAGACTTATGTGAAAAACACTTCCCACACTCAGGACAGGAATACTGCTTCTCCCCCGTGTGAGATCTCTGATGTGTGTAAAGATTGGACTTCTGTGAAAAACATTGTCCGCACTCAGGACAGGAATACGGCTTCTCACCTGTGTGAGATCTTATATGCAGATCAAGAGAACTTTTAAAATTGAAACACTTTCCACACTCAGAACAGGAAAGCCTCCTATGTGTTGGAAGGACGGCACCGTCCCTCACAGTCTGAGGTTCCTCAGGATAAGTGGAAGACGATGGTCCGCCACGGTCCCTCACAGTCTGAGGTTCCTCAGGATAAGAGGAAGACGATGGTCCGGCACTGTCCCTCACAGTCTGAGGCTCCTCAGGATAAGAGGAATACGATGGTCCGGCACCGTCCCTCACAGTCTGAGGTTCCTCAGGATAAGAGGAATACGATGGTCCGGCACCGTCCCGCACAGTCTGAGGTTCCTCAGGATAAGAGGAATACGATGGTCCGGCACCATCCCGCACAGTCTGAGGTTCCTCAGGATAAGAGGAAGACGATGGTCCGGCACTGTCCCTCACAGTCTGAGGCTCCTCAGGATAAGAGGAATACGATGGTCCGGCACCGTCCCTCACAGTCTGAGGTTCCTCAGGATAAGAGGAATACGATGGTCCGGCACCGTCCCGCACAGTCTGAGGTTCCTCAGGATAAGAGGAAGACGATGGTCCGGCACCGTCCCTCACAGTCTGAGGTTCCTCAGGATAAGAGGAAGACGATGGTCCGGCACCATCCCTCACAGTCTGAGGTTCCTCAGGATAAGAGGAAGACGATGGTCCGGCACCATCCCTCACTATCTGAGGTTCCTCAGGATAAGAGGAATACGATGGTCCGGCACCGTCCCGCACAGTCTGAGGTTCCTCAGGATAAGAGGAAGACGATGGTCCTGCACCGTCCCGCACAGTCTGAGGTTCCTCAGCATAAGAGGAAGACGATGGTCCATCTACACTGTGTGGTGCCGGATGGACATTTGAGGTAGTCGGGTTTTCTCCTGGACTATACTGTGTGATGTCCTCATCTTCTACTTCACAGTCTGGAGACAAAGTGAGACAATCCTCTGAGGTTTTCCTCATCTCCCGTCCATCTACTAAAATAGAGATACAAAGATTATTACTAGACATGAGCAGATTGGTTCCCCTACACCAGGACTCCGCCCACATCAGACAGCTTTGTCTCTGAGGATCTTACAATTCCCCCCTCAAGGTAAATAGTAAATGGTTCCTCTGATCTCCTACCAGATCATTTCCTTATTCATGGACCTTAGTCAGAGAGTGAGGACACAATGAAGCCCTGTACACATGATCGGATATCTGATAGAATCTAATCCGATGGTTTTTTTGTCGGATATCCGATGAAGCTGACTTTCATCAGTGATGCCTACACACCATCGGTCAAAAATCCGTTCGTGTCCAACGCGGTGACGTAAAACACTACGACGTGCTGAGAAAAATGAAGTTCAATGCTTCCGAGCATGCGTCAAAATGATTCTGAGCATGCATGGATTTTTGACCGATGGACTTCCCCACAGAAGATCGTTTTTTTCTATCGTTTTTTATCCATAAGAAAAATTTAAAACAGGTTGTATTTTTTTCACAGATGGATAAAAAACGATGGGGCCCACACACGATCGGTTCGTCTGATGAAAATGGTCCATTTTCATCAGACGAACCGATCGTGTGTACAGGGCTTAAGAACTGTCATTTATAGGAGTGAGAGTGATGAGGGGATTATAGGATGAGTGTCCCCACCCCCTCTATCACTCATTGTCATCTTCCCAACACAAGAAGTCCTGCACTCCCTGATCTAGTCCATGATTTAGTCATGAATAACAGCGGGGCTGAGCACCACCAGAGGTCAGAGAGTGAGGATGTGGGAAGAACAACCAAGATGAAGACTGGACTGATCCTGAATACCACCATCATTGGGTTATTGACTCCTCCCTCTTTATCACTTTCTTTTTAAGGTTCCAAAGATTATTATCAACATGTAAAAGTGTGTGCTCCAATCAAATCATCAGATATAAAATCAAACCGCTATGAAATAAGTAAATAGGAAATTGCTCATATAATACCCAGATATGAGATATAACAGAACTGCTCCGATATTGGTTAATGAACGAAAACAGAACAAAAATGTGAGAGAGAGACTGAAGTTCTGCTTTCCTTGGAGTGCCGCCTGTCTCTTAAAGTCCCAGCCCCCTGACTCTATCGGCAAGCTGTATTGGCTGAGAGAAGCAGGCTCCCATCAATCCTTTCCCTTTCCTATGCAGTTCCACACATTGCACTCATTCACATTATCTCTTTGGTGCCCTCTGCTGGCCTTTCTAAATCGGCAAACACAATTCCATCCCCAGCTTATAATACTAGTACATTAACCACTTGACGACCAGCCACTGTCAGCGGGTTGGCTCGTTCCAACGAATCACCATACTGGTATGTTGGCTCCTTTAAGAGCCATAGCAGGTGCAGGCACATGCCCGCTGCACTGCAGGGGACCTGATGCGTGTGGCAGGCAGCTGCGAGGTCCGTTGTCCACCCGAGATTGTGGCCACGGGAGCAAGAATGGGGATCTGTGTGCGTAAACAGATCTCTGTTCTGACAGGAGAGGAGAGACAGATCTGCTGTTCCTAGCAATCAGGAAAAGCGATCTCTCTCCTCCTCCAGTCAGCCCCTCCCCCCCACAGGTAGAAACACATATAACCCCGTGATCGACTCCCAGTGTTAACATCTTCACTGCCAGTGACATTTACACAGTAATCAGTGCATTTTTATAGCTCTGATCTCTGTATAAATGTCAGTGGTCCAAAAAATGTGTCAAAAGTGTCCGATGTGTCCGCCGCAATGATGCAGATCGCCGCCATTACTAGTAAAAATAATATCCCATTAGTCTAAATCTATCCCCTATTTTGCATAAGCTATAACTTTTGCACAAACCACTCAATATACACTGATTGCTATTTTTTTTTACTGAAAAAAATGCATTACAATTTTCCGAAAAAAAATAATAATTTTAGTTGACTAAAACGTACTGCAGATTTTAGTTGAGTAAATACAACGAAAACTAAAACAATTCAGATTCAGATGACTAAAATACAACTAAAACTAAATAAAAATTTGACGTCAAAATTAAAATCGCAGAGGAGATACACTGTGCATGTCTAACGAGCCGAACCCCCCCCCCCCCCCCCCCGTTCAGTTTGCACCAGAACCAAAAGTTTGTGTGAACTTTAGAACCCCATTAAAGTCTATGGGACTCGAACATTTGAAATTTAAAGTGCTAATTTTATAGGCTAATATGCAAGTTATTGTCCTAAAAAGTGTTTGGGGACCCGGGTCCTGCCCCAGGGGACATGTATCAATGCAAAAATGTTTTAAAAATGGCAGTTTTTTCGGGAGCAGTGATTTTAAATGACTTTTTATCCTTCAGAAATGACACTTTGTGCAGGGACAGTTCTAAGCACGGGAAACATGCGCTGCTTTACAGGCATACTATAGACACCCCCCCCAGGAAATTTAAAGGAATATTTCACTTTTAGCATTATTATAATCACTGCTCCCGAAAAAACGGATGTTTTTTTAAAAATGTTTGCATTGATACATGTCCCCTGGGGCAGGACCCGGGTCCCCAAACACTTTTTATAACAATAACTTGCATATAAGCCTTTAAAATTAGCACTTTAGATTTCTCCCATAGACTTTTCCAGGCAGTTCTGCGGCTTTTCTAACTTGCCGCGAACACCCCAAATTGTTCGCTGTTCGCCGAACAGGCAATGTTCCAGTCGAACATGAGTTAGACTCGAACTCGAAGCTCATCCCTATTATAGATCTATACTATGTGGAGAGTTCTTCTTGTCTTGGGTCTGAGACTATACAGACATATCCCTCCACCCGGCACTGCCAACAAACATCAGAACTAGTAACCCCGGGAGAATTCCTCTGTCACAGATCTCGCTAGATCCGGGTATGGGACACAATGTAAGACTCATACCCCAGATGACTAAGACAAGCAATGCCTATGGAGAAAATCAACATTTTACTACCAGCTGAACCCCAGAATCTCCATAAATCCATCCTAGAGACATGAACTGTGTCTGCAGCACAGAGAAGGAAGATTATCCGAGAGAAATACAGGAATACAGGACGGGGAACACAGCTCAGGAAAGTGACCAGGGGATTACTGGCTGATATCACCCAGTCCCCGCCCTACTCTGGACCAATCAGTGAGCAGTATGGGTGGAGGAATGGATTTAGTGTTAATGACCCACCTGTGCTGATCTCTGTAGGAGTGTCCTCCTCTATAAATGTCCCCGTTATTCCATCCTCCTCCATAGACTGCTGATCATCCCTCACATACGTCTCTTCTTCTTCTGATTTCACCTCAAATTCTATATCGATTGGATCTCCACTCTACACCAAGAAAATCCGAGAAAAGATCGTCTGTAAAACATAAGCTTTAACCCCTTCCCGCCTTATGGTAAAACAAATGTTAATGCCTAAGCACAGTTTTGCAACTTTGACATGTGCTAGTAAAACCGTACATATCATCATAACGACTTTGTGTATCCAGGTGGATTATACCGCGTTGTTTTTAGGGAAAATTGGGATTTCATTGGGCGGTAAATAGTTATGGATATCTCCTGATTTTTTTATTACCCAAAAAAGTTAAAAAAAATTACTTTATTTTTTTAAATGTAGCTGTATGTTTCTTGATACTACCATAACTTTCCACCAAAGAGCAACACAAAATAAATGTTCCTGCTCCTGACGATCGCAGCGATGTCACATATGTGTATGTTAGTTGTTGTTTGTACCCGTAGTACAGCCCAGAAACAATACTGCGCATTTTACTTTGTTATCCTAACTAAAACACACTGACACTAATACTAATTACAAAAATATATATTTCTTTAACCCCTTCAATACCGGGCTTTTATACCACCTCAATACCGGGCCTATTCTGGCACTTCTCTCCTACATGTACAAATCATCATTCTTTTGCTAGAAAATTACTCAGAACCCCCAAACATTATATATGTTTTTTTTATCAGACACCCGAGGGAATAAAATGGCGGTCATTGCAACTTTTTTATCTTGCACGGTATTTGCGCAATCATTTTTCAAACGTCTTTTTTGGGGGAAAAAATGGTTTCATGAATTAAAAAATAACATAACAGTAAAGCCCAATTTCTTTGTAAAATATGAAAGATGATGTTACGCCGAGTAAATAGATACCTAACATGTCACGCTTAATAATTGCGCACACTTATGGAATGGCGCCAAAGTTCGGTACCTAAAAATCTCCATAGGCGATGCTTTGAGATATTTTACAGCACACGCTCTAACGCACACGGCGATACCTCACATATGTGGTTTGAACAGCATTAACATATGTGGGCGGGACTTACAAGTACGTTAACTTCTGAGCACGAGCTACCGGGGACAGGGGCGTTTAAAAAATGTTTTACTTTTAATTTTATTTATTATTTTTTTGCACTTTTTTTAACATTTTGATCACTTTTATTCCTATTACAGGGAATGTAAACATCCCTTGTAATAGGAATAGTGTGTGACAGGTCCTCTTTATGAAGAGATGCGGGGGGGTTCAATAGACCCCACATCTCTCCTCCAGGCTGGAAAGCATGAGATCGTGAAACAAATTTCATCGGTCTCATGCATACTACCCACAATCGCGGCTTTGTTTACTTCTGAGAACCTGGTGTGACGTCATCACATCGCGCCCGGGCCTCCGACGGTCATATAGATGACTGGTGATCATCTGGTCACCAGTCATCTCTATGCTTCCCATCCGGCGCTGGGCGATTCTTTCTCTGGGACCCTTGATGGCACGGGAGAGCACGGAGAAGCACCGGATGGCGGCGGGAGGGGGGATGTCCCCTCCCGCCGCCTATAAGAACTGCCGCTATAATCGTCCTTAACGTGCACATAATCACCGGCAGAAGAGAAGGATATCTGAGTAGCTGCACCCATCATTCAGATATCACCGCACAAAGCCCAGGACGTCATATGACGTCCACCCAGGATGGGAGATCCCCTCTGTGGATGTCAAATGACTATGGCTGGGTAATGAAGTGGTTAAATCTGCACAAAAAAATACTGACCTAAACACTAACCCTGGCACTGACCTTTATTATTATTCATTTTTATTTTACACACAGTTTTTTTTTTGTCTCTGCAAGGAGAGAGAGATACAATGCATTTCTCTCCTCCATTCAAAGAGAGAAAACACGGGGGCGGGCGTCACAGTGATCAGGTGACCCAGAACCAGGAGTTCCAGGACCCAATCATTAGTACAAGACCTGGGGCTGACGGTGAGACCTTGCAGTACGCTCCCAGCACAAAGACACATACCCATATATGAAGCCCTATGGAAAAACACCCAGTCCGGTGGGGCTTCATATATGCGCACGCTCAGCGGGAAGGGGTTAATAATGTGACATCACATATATAAAATCCTCACATCCCCTCCACGAGTCCATGTTCTAGATGCTCCACCCCACCAACCTTGTAACAGTGAGGGATGGTGTGACCTTCCTTTGTGGAATCCCGGGAATACAGAGGACGGGGACATCTCTCTGGTGGGGTCCAATTACTGGAATCATCTGTAGGAAACACACACACTGACTGGATCCATTGTTTCTATGTGTTTATCAGATGATGGGGGATCTAGGTGGAGCCTCCATACTACTCTCTGAATATATTATGGGTCACCTGTGCTATTCTCTGTAGAAGTGTCTTCCTCTATGAATGTCCTCGTCATTCCAGCCTCCTCCGTATATTGCTGATCATCCCTCACATACGTCTCTTCTACTTCACCCTCAACTTTCATGTTCATCAGATCTTCACCCTAAACCAAGAAAATATCTTGTAGAATCCATACACCACCTCCACAAGTCATTTTCATGTTCTAGATGCTTCATCCCACCAACCTGATCTTCCTGTGTGGAATCCCGGGAATACAGAGGAAGGGGACATCTCTCTGGTGGGTTCCCATTACTGGATCCATCTGTAGGAAACACACACACTGACTGGATCCATTGTTTCTATGTGTTTATCAGATGATGGGGGATCTAGGTGGATCCTCCGTACTGCTCTCTCCTTTACAATAAAGTCTCCTCTTACCCGGTGATGTGAGGGGCGGCTGATTGTCCATCATGATGTCCTTGTAGAGATCCTTGTGTCCTTCTAAATACTCCCACTCCTCCATGGAGAAATAGACAGTGACATCCTGACACCTTATAGGAACCTGACACACACAATGATACAGTCACCATCCAGACACATCCCTTGTCTGTTACTGGATAATGTCCCAGAATTCCCAGAATCCTCCTCACCTCTCCTGTCAGCAGCTCCATCATCTTCTTGGTGACTTCTAGAATCTTCTCCATGTTGTGTCTCTCAGGTTTTAGGGAGTCACATGGAGGCACTGTGATGGTCATGTGATCACCTGACCTCACAAGAGGAAATCTCTGTATTGGGGAACCAATAGGAATATCGTGTTAGACTCCCAGAATCCTCCTCACCTCTCCGGTCAGGTCTGTGTTTTATGAATAGCGATAAGAGTGATGTAATGTGACCTCCCAGAATCCTCCTCATCTCTCCGGCCAGGTCTGTGTTTTATTAATAGAGATAAGAGTGATGTCATGTGACCTCCCAGAATCCTCCTCACCTCTCCGGTCAGGTCTGTGTTTTATTAATAGCGATAAGAGTGATGTCATGTGACCTCCCAGAATCCTCCTCACCTCCCCGGTCAGGTCTGTTTTATAAATAGAGATTAGAGCGATGTCATGTGACCTCCCAGAATCCTCCTCACCTCTCCGGTCAGGTCTGTGTAATATTAATAGAGATAAGAGTGATGTCATGTGACCTCCCAGAATCCTCCTCACCTCTCCAGTCAGCAGGTGGATGATCTCCAGGGTGAGGTTTAAAATCCTCTCAGTCATGTGACTCCGGTCCTCCTCCATCCTCATTGGTGACTGGTATCCCTATGGACCAATAATTGATAACAGGGAATTATCTGGGCTGTACTGGTTGTACAATATTAGAATGGGGATCTATGGGGGTAATATGAGGGTTTCTATCATGTAAGAAAAAAGAAAGAGGATTTGGGACTTTATATGAGGACATTGGATTGTACCTCCATCCCCGATAATTGAGATATATAGGAGCAAGGTCTGAGACTTTATATGAAACATGCAGCCAGGGAGGCAACACAACACAATGATGTCTGGTAGGTAAAACATTATAATAACCGCCATATATCTTGCATAATAACAAACCTTCCAATTTAATAAAATACAGAAACATTTTATTCCATATAATAGTAATATAGTGACATATTGGCATAGCAACTTATTGGTTTAACAATGGTAACATCATAAAAACGCCAGACTCATTGTGCTTGTCTCTACAGTATAAAACATAATTGAAATTGGTAGAATCCACTGGAACATATTGTTGATATTATATAAAAGTAATATGGGGGGTATCTAATAGCTTGACGTGTTTTGTGGCTAAACTGCCACTCCTCAGGAGCAGATGTAGTGTAGATGTCTATAAGGGTATGAAAGGAAATTATTAAATTGGGTATTGTATAGAAGGAGTTGTACAAGAGTAAGTCCCCCGCTAATACTTACAGACCAACCACGAGTCTGGGTACCGGCATTGGAGGACAATGTGAGCTGAGGCGGTAGTCCCCAGGACGCCGATGGAATGGCCAACAAAGAGACGAGTCCCCCATGGATAGTGAAGGGTAGTGTAAGCCTTCCTTAACGTGATTTGATTTTGATTTGATTTTAATATTTCTTTACAGCGCCACATACACCCTGAAGGGTGTGTCTAAGCGCTGGAAGGAGGTCCGCTGGTCTATTCTGGACCAAAAAGCAATCCAAGAAAAGAAAGAAAAAAATATTTCATAGACGAACTGATAGCTTGTGTACATAAAAGAAAAGAGAAACCATGTAAAATATCAACAATAAAAACAAACAGTAGCAAGGGGGTTTGGAGTGAGGGGGACATAGAACAAGGGGAGGAGGGGCCAGGTCAGTTTAATCAGGCGTGGTCATAATCAACTTGCCCCAAAGAGGAAAGTTTTCAGAGCTTTTCTGAAGGTAATAAGAACAGTAGACTTCCTCAAAGGCAACGGGAGAAGGTTCCAAAGCGAGGCGGCTCTGGCTTACACTACCCTTCACTATCCATGGGGGACTCGTCCACCGGGGGCTGCTTTCTTTTTTGGCCATTCCATCGGTGTCCTGGGGACTACCGCATCAGCTCCCGGGGCCGATAACCTGCCCTTGTCCTCCAATGCTGGTACCCAGACTCATGGTTGGTTTGCAAGTATTAGCGGGGGACTTATTCTTGTACAATTCCTTCTATACATTATCCAAATGAATAATTACCTTTAATACCCTTATAGAACTCTACACTGCATCTGCTCCTGAGGAGTGGCAGTTTAGCCATGAAACGCGTCAAGATATTAGATGCCCCCCGTATTACTTTTATATGATATCAACTATGTTCCAGTGGATTCTACCAATTTCAATTATGTTTTATACTGTGGAGACAAGCACAATGAGTTTGGCGTTTTTATGATGTTGCCATTGTTAAACCAATAAGTTGCTATGCCAATATGTCACTATATTACTATGTTACTATGATATGGAATAAAATGTTTCTGTATTTTATTATATTGGATGGTTTGTTATTATGCAAGATATATGGCGGTTATTATAATGTTTTATCTACCAGACATCATTGTGTCGTGTTGCCTCCCTGGCTGCATGTTTCATATAAAGTCCCAAACCTTGCTCCTATATATCTCTATCATGTAAGAACGGCCCCCCCAGTGGGATTACACACAGATGAACATTCAGTTTAGTGTTTGATATGTTTCTGAGGTCTGGGAGCCTCTTATCCTTTGGCCTTTATGTCTACATAACCCCCCTACCCCCCCCCCCCCACATCTCCAAAATGAAGAGAATGTTCCGGCCACATAGGTGAGGACATTTTCTGACCCTGAGGGAAAGGGGAGATTTGGGACTTTATATGGAGCATAGGACCCATAGGTACAATGCCTCCATCCCTGTTTGACAAATCATTAAAGAAAGAGGTTTGGGACTTTGTATGAAGCATACAACTGGGGGGTGACCATGATGAAAATTGTGTCTGACCAGTTTGTTATATAACTGTAATTACGAAACTTCAATACAATGCACATAAAGAGTATAATAGAATAAAAATGTATTCCATATATGATGTGTACAACCAAAACATCATAATAAGATAGCATAATAATCCATAATAATAATGTCAGACACATAACCCATGTTTCTTTTTCGTACATCACGGGACACAGAGCTGCATAGTAATAACTATGTGGGTTATAGGCCTACCTTCAGGTGATGGACACTGGCACACCCAAGACTGGAAGTCCCCTCCCCTATATAACCCCTCCCATGCGGGGAGTATGCCATGACTAAGCACTGACGCCAGTGCGAAACGTTGGCCATACTGATTTTTGTGGGCTTGCAGTGACTGTATGCACAGTTGAAAATAAAGACATCTCTTTTAAAGAAAATTTTGGAGTGCGGCTGTCCAGCTTTTGTTCTTTTGTTTTTTGCCATTACCGCATTGCCAGCACCCTGGTGGTTCAACAACCCCTGATCATCACGAGGCTCACCTGGAGCGGTGAGAATTCTGTCCATGCGGGGAGTACCTCAGTTTTTCTGCCAGTGTCTAAGGTGTTGGTCACGGTTAAGATGTGTTATGAAGAGCTCTGCTGGAAAGATCCTTCTGGATCAAGCAAGCTATGCAACTGGATCCATCCAAAGTGCCACTGAGGACAAAGTGGATGGTACCCGTGCCTCGGTAAAGAAGAGCGAGGTTTTGCCTGTAATGCCTCTCTTAGGAGGGCTGGATCCTGGTTTCCAGTACTTTGGTTATGCACCAGATACCAAAGGTTTTTTTCTGGCAGGATACGATACAGGTCCAGGGGAGTGGAAACCCTGTCTAGGAACCAGGTCCCTGAGGTTCTGTTGACATGACCCACTGTGATGGGTGAAGAGTGGGTCTGTCTGTTTGTCAGAATCCTGTGGCGCGAGAGGTAAGCGAAGGTTCCTAAGGAACTTAGTTCACTTAGGAATCCTTCTTTGAGCAGTTGTTGTCATGTCTGTAAGTTACCACTAGAGGGTGTAAGCATACCTGATTTCACATGTCTCCTCTGTATTCTCTCTGTGTGCTGGGATGATATGTCTGCTTGCAGCCACTGGTTGTATTGAGAGGGGGAATTGCTGGGGGTCCCAATGGCAACAAAAACAAAACCTGCTGCTCTCAAGGCTGCTTGCAGCCAACCTACAGTGCTGCCATGCATGTGCCACTGTGGCTTCCGCTCCTCGAGTGGCTTGCAGCGAGTTTCAATGTCTCTCTCCCTCCTCCTCTCCCCCCACGACATGTCGCGCAGCGGCGCCAGCATGCATGCAAGCGGGAATACTATTTTAAATAGATGGGCATTCCGGGGAGGAGAAAAAGCGTCCGTATGTGCCTCAACATCCATGTGTTTGGCTCGGCACAGGGCGGCCCTATCACATAAAAGCCTCTATTTTCAGAACAATCTGGCTGATGGAGGGACACAACAGCATTGGGGACAGGCATGTAAGCTGGTGTATGCAGGCATTCCCACAGACACATCTTGCTCAGCATCAGGCTGAACTTTAATAGCAGCATTTTTTGCTGGACTATAGCTTAGCATGTTTTTTTGTAAGTACCTCTGCTTTTGTGCTTAGGACTATGCCTTCCAAGAATTCAGGGACTAAGCTTCCAAAGAAGGCTCCAAAAAGTTATCACCATCAGGCTCTGAGTATCCCAGTCATGCCTCCACAGTGCCATCCTCCCCTGATAAATCAGATGTGGTTGCCCAGGGTGAGCCATCGGGGCTGTCAGGTGCTGCAGCCGCCCCCTTTCCACCTGCCCCTGTTTATGCTACTGAAGACGTTTTTGCTTAGGCCCTGGGAGGGTTGGAGGAGAGGTTAACGGCATTGATCGCATCTTCTTCCCAGGCCGGAAAGAAGCGTGGCAGAGCTCCCTCTCCCCCCTCGGGCTCTTTAGCAGGAGAGCAGCAGTGGCCAGATGAAGTTGATGCAGGCAGCCTTATAGAGTGTGGGCCAATGCTTGCTATCACCGAGAGGTAGCGAGTGAAAATGTGATCGTATGGGAAAATGCCATATCTTATGTCTCATACACACAACCGTTTTTTCCGGCAGGAAAATTGCCATGACAGCTTTTCGCCAGTAAGAACGGCCGTGTGTATGCTAAATTGCAGTTTTCCCGGCAGCAAAACTGCCGCGAATCGCGGCGGGAAAAAAAAAGAACAAAAAGAGAAAAAACTGAGGGGAGTTCTGACCCTGAAGGGGTTAATCTACATTACTGTAACCTGCTATGTCGGGATCAGCATGTACGGTACAAAGAAAGGGTTGGAGAGTGAGGATGGAAATGACGGGAGAGAGGGGGCACCCTTGTCTTGTCCAGTTTTTTAATGTTGAAAAAGTCAGATCTGGTCTTGTTCACTTTGATAGCTGTGGACGGAGCCGACTAAAGGGGCGAAAATCACTTCAGCACATGGGTGCCCAAGCCAATATGCTCCAGAGCAGCCCGCATGAACTACCAACTGACCCTGTCAAAGCTTTGTTGGCCCTACTTCTGTTATGGATCCCAGTAGTGCAGTTCATTCTGCATTCTCCTGTGACAGCAGGCTAAAGTCTGCCATCGGCTGATGACTTTACAGTTGGCGTTCTCCCAGAAGCCTGGACCAGTAGCTGTCTCTCAGCGAGCTGCTGGGAGAAGGAGCCAGCCACTCCCATCCCTTGCACAGCCCAACACTCCAGTGAGCACTAGAGAGCCACAGCAGAAACTGAGCCAGCCGCTCCCATCCCCTGCACAGCCCAACACTCCAGTGAGCGCTGGGGGGCCACAGCAGAGACTGAGCCAGCCGCTCCCATCCCCTGCACAGCCCAACACTCCAGTGAGAGCTGGAGGGCCACAGCAGAGACTGAGCCAGCCGCTTCCATCCCCTGCACAGCGCAACACTCCAGTGAGCGCTGGAGGGCCACAGCAGAGACTGCGCCAGCCACTCACATCCCCTGCACAGCCCAACACTCCAGTGAGCACTGGAGGGCCAAAGCAGAGAGCAAATGACTGACAGTTTTCAGTGTAGAGGCAGGGGGGACAGATGCAGCATCAGATCAATGCTGCATCCACCTAGGTGAGTATACTTTTTGGAAAACTGAACTTCTCTTTCCAGCATTTAAAAATCCCTGGGGCAGTGCCCACCCCCTCCATGCTATCGTTTGACACCTCCTTGCCTATGAAACCAATAAATGGGAATTTTTGATTTGGCTCCCATTGATTCCAGTGGGGTTCTGGATCGGCATTCAAACTTTTTCGGAGTTTCTGAAGCTCGCTGATTCAAATCAAACCTATGGCAGCTTTGTTCATCCCTATTAGGAAGCTGGTGGCTTCAGGCATTCTGGAAACCAGTGAGGCATCCTCACCCAATTTGAGGCTGGGAGAAGTGAGAGCACAGGCCGGCACTGCTGACAGCGATCCTCACTGGGTGCACTGTGTGAGAGCCCCCATTGTACCCATGAAGGATACCCTACTGAGGAGAGCCCAGTGCTGGAATTTGGCTCCAGCGCTAGCTCCGGTAAACCAGTCCAGATCTGCGGAATGCTGGAAATTAACTTGAAATCAGGGATGGTTGGGAGGTATGTATTAGTCTCTCAGCTGGCTGACAGGTGAATGTAAACAAAGGGGTTAGGATGGTGGGTGACACCATGGAAGGACAAAGAGAAGAACGTTGCTGTGATACTGAGAACAAGCGTCCGACCTCTGCTGTGTCACAGAAGCTGCTAGGGACAATCAAAAGTATTGGAGATACTCGGGCAGGCTCCGGGGGGGCAGAAAAGGTGTGCCAATCCCATTACACTGTAGAGGGAGTGCATTGTAATATACTTGTATAATATGATTGTAATGAATTGCTGGAGGTAAAGAGTGTCGCTATCCAGCCGGATAAAGTGAGAGGTTCCATGTCCTGGAGGAGAAGGTGGAGCACAGTGATCCCGGGCAGATTGACCCACCGATTAAGGGGTCCACATCTTCCGATGAGTGTGTGAGACACAAGGGAGAAGGTCCATCCCAGAGAGAACAAAGCATCAATCAGAACAACTTTTTCCACATCATGGACTGTATAATGTAAGGGGGAGGTGCACTGTAGAGCACAAATAAGTACACAGTGTGTTTGGACATTTGAATGGGGCAATTTTTTATGCTGATTATTGAGAAGTACGTTATAGTATTCTTAGTTTCATTCAAATTTCTTGCACATCACTAATGCCATAATTGAAGAGGAGGTGTACTGTAGTACACAGTGTATCTGATTATGAACGTTTGAATATTGTGCCATATATGATGAGTATTGAGTCGTAGTATTTTTACCTAAGTGTTTTCTGTCTTGTGTGACTCACAATTTATATGATATATGGAAATTGTTTGAATATCAGTAGAAAAGTTGTATGATATTGTAGATTCTCATATATTTTCCTTTTTTATTTATATATATATATATATATATATATTATTTGATTTATGGAAGAGGTGATATATTAATGAGCTTTACTAAGGGAGTTACTCATCATAGAAGGCTTACTGCTGCAAAATTCATTTATCTAATTACCTCTGCTGTCATTTCCAGGAATGTGTTCTCTCTATTTCCTCCTGACTCACCTCTCACCTGGAACTTCCTGTCTGTACCTGACATCACTTCCTGTCTGTGCTAACATCACTTCCTGTCTGTATCTGACATCCCTTCCTGTCTATCTTCCTATCTGAGTATACGAGAGATCACCACCTTGTGGAGCTCGGAGGAACTGCATTCCTGAGAAACATCTCATTCTGTAAGGCCTGGTTCACACCTATGCATTTTTTAGTGCATTTTCAGTTTTGCAGAAACACACTACAGTCCATTTAACAACATAAGGTAGGGTGACCAGACATCCCCGGTTTCAGGGGACAGTCCCCTGATTGAGGACACTGTCCCCGGACCAAGTCTGTCCCTGGTTTTGTCCCCAGATTGGATTTGATAGGGGGCAGGGGCAATTTCAAAGACAATCAGTGCAGAATTAAATACAAAAATGTAGAATTACACCCCCCCCCCCTGCTCCGCCGTGCCTACTAGCATAGGGGGGTTGTGTTTTTCCCATTATCTGTGCCCCTTTCTGATGATCATGTGCTGGTCGGAGCGGAGGGAATATTTCTTCAGTTTCGGGTGCATGCCCATTCAGCTTCGCTCACATGTTCTTCTGCCTTGGCTCAAATCCTGGCCAGCCACCTGCCTACCTCCTTGCCTTCTCTGGCGGAGTGATCTTCCTCCACTCCCCATCCAGTAGTAGCCGGGGCCCGAAGAGTACGACTTGAGAGGCTGTGAGGTGGACGGCGACGGCAGAGAGTCGCTGATTGTTGCCATTACTTGTAAAGAAAAAATATGTCCCCGGATTTCATTTAAAAAATCTGGTCACCTCAATAGGGTGATCAGACATCCCCAGTTTCAGGGGACAGTCCCCTGATTGAGGACACTGTCCCTGGACCAAGTCTGTCCCTGGTTTTGTCCCCAGATTGGATTTAATAGGGGGCAGAGGCAATTTCAAAGACAGTCAGTGCTGAACTAGCTTAAGGGGTTGTATTTTTCCCATTATCTGTGCCCCTTTCTGATGATCATGTGTTGGTCGGAGGGGAGGGAATATTTCTTCAGTTTCGGGGACATGCCCATTCAGCTTTGCTGGCATGTTCTTCTGCCTTGGCTCAAATCCTGGCCAGCCGCCTGCCTACCTCCTTGCCTTCCCTGGCGGAGTGATCTTCCTCAAATCCCCACCCAGTAGTAACCGGGGCCCGAAGAGGAAGACTTGAGAGGCTGTGAGGCGGGCGGCGACGGGCAGAGAGTCGCTGATTGTTGCCATTACTAGTAAAGAAATCCCCGGATTTCATTTAAAAAATCTGGTCACCTTTACCTAAGTGTTTTCTGTATTGTGTAACACAGTGGGCCCCCCACCCCTCAGGGCCAGTGGTCAGTGAACGTGTTGCACCCATGGTGGCGGGACGGCTCTTGTTCTGGGAGGATGTCATATGTCATATGCACGGCGATCGGTGGTGAGATGTGTTCCTTGGACACAGCGGATCACCAATCACGGTAAAGAGCCAATGACATAGGATCTTCACCATGTGATCAGCTTTGTCCAATCACAGCTCATCACATGTAAACATCTGTCGGTTATCGGCAATTCCTTTCCTCAGCGCTGTCACTGTCTGAGGAGACGTAAGCCAATAAGCGTTTTTTCTGTGACACGGGACATTTACATTGATAATCAGTGCAGCATATCAGTCCCGCTTATCAGTGTCCATCAGTGCCAACTCAGTGTCCACCAGTGCAGCCTATCAGTGTCCACCAGTGCAGCCTATCAGTGTCCATCAGTGCCAACACAGTGTCCACCAGTGCAGCCTATCAGTGTCCATCAGTGCCAACTCAGTGTCCACCAGTGCAGCCTATCAGTGTCCACCAGTGCAGCCTATCAGTGTCCACCAGTGCAGCCTATCAGTGTCAACTCATCAGCGCCCATCAGTGCAGCCTATCAGTGTCCATCAGTGCAGCCTTGAGGCGATTTAGTTTGCATTTGTATCGCTATACAAGTTACTCACTCACTCACTCGCTGCACAAACTGTTGGCACCATATAAATCCTGTATAATAATAAAAATAATAACCACCAAAAGAAAGTTGGCCTGGTCCTGAAGGAGGGAAAACCCTCCAGAGCTCAGGTGGTTTACACAGTGATTTCCTATGATGGTTAGCTCCATCTAGTGGACATAATGATTTTTTTTTTTAAAGGCCCCAATCAGTAAAATTACAACAATACCGCACTATGGCCACTAGAGGGAGCCAATGATCATAGGAAGTCACTGTATGAAATAAAATATGGACAACATTCATCACAGCTGGGTGAATTCTTGTCATTTTCATTCAATAATAAAAAAAATTACAAAGCTTACATCACAAAATGTATCAACAAAAGGTAATGATTCCATTTTTCTATTTCAATGTTTTTTATTGGAAGTTCTCTTATTGAACAATCAGTTACAGAATACAAAGTGTTACAAATCACAAGTGACATTGTCCATCCTTGTGTAGATAGACATATCACATGGACATGGAAGTGTACTACATCCATATACTAGTAAAGGGATCATATCCCATCTGTACAAATCCTATACACTCTATTGTAACCACTTCCAAGAATATGACATCAAAGAACCATCAACTGAGAACAAAGAGAGTAAAGAAAACAAATATAATAAAGATAAAACCCGCTTGCCTGGGAATAGCCAATGACGTAGGCAGGGTCTGACGTACGAGGGGGCGGGGTCACCCGTCAGATCATAGGGTAAGCCCCGGATTTCCCCTTTTGCCAGGGAATAGCCAATGACGTAGGCGGGGTCTGACATACGAGGGGGTGGGGTCACCCGTCACATCATAGGGTAAGCCCCAGATTTCCGCGCTTGCTGGGGAATAACCAATGACATAGGTGGGACACCGTCATTGGCTATCAACAAAAGGTTGATAGGTTGGCTAGACTGGACTGATCCTGAAGACCACCATCATTGGGACTTTGAGTGAGGTGTAACACGCATGGCCGCTGAATACAAGGTACCCCATTCTAAAATGTAAAAACGATTCTAATAATGTTACATCATGCAGCAGATTCCATACACGTAGGACACCCAACATTGGAGGAGATTTATTCTTCCAAAGTAAATACACCTTTGTACACTGCTACTGACTAGTATTCCAATGTTTCTCACCTCCCTCACTCAGCTAATGAGACCCTAGTGCCGATGGAGAGGGGCAGGGAAGGGCAAACAAGGATGCTGTGCAGGAACCCGACTTTCTCCTTATCAACCAATGACATCATCCCTGGTACAAAGGATGTTGGTGGCTAGAAGGTCATAATGGTGCGCAATGAAAACCTGTGGCTTTGTGTAGCTAAAAGGCAAGCTTAGTCCACCTGTTGGCTTGTATAACATTTTTGACCAATTTTTAGGCATTTTGCTAAGGCACCCCTGAAGAATCCTGAAGACCCCCCCCCTCCCCTCCCCCCGGGGGGTTCCTGGGCACCCTGGATGAAAAAGTCTGCTCTAAACTGATGATGACGCCTCAGCTATGAGCAATTCTTGGATACTAAAGATTGGTGACATTCCACAGAAACACACAATTTTTTTTTTTGTTCAATAAATTCTTTATTACAATTTTACTATTAACAAGATTGTAGTCAGAATGTAAGGAAACAGTAAAGGTAGAAAATCCACAGGTCAGGAAAATAACTTGTCTGGAATGTGGAGGCGGAGTCATTATTAATGTGTGTACAATACAATACACAACGTGTTACATTATAACAACAAAGAATTGTAGAAAAGGTTAAAACACAGAAAACGGGGAAAAGGTAGAACATAAACCCGGATAGTAAAGGGGTTGTAAAGGTACAATTTTATTTCCCTAAATATCTTCCTTTCCCTTAGTGCAGTCCTCCTTCACTTACCTCATCCTTCCATTTTGCTTTTACATGTCCTTATTTCTTCTGAGAAATCCTCACTTCCTGTTCTTCTGTCTGTAACTCCACACAGTAATGCAAGGCTTTTTCCCTGGTGTGGAGTGTCGGGCTCGCCCCCTTACTTGGACTACAGGAGAGTCAGGACGCCCACTAACACACAGCTTTTTTCTCTATCTGCAACATAGAGAGTGTCCTGACTCTCCTGTAGTCCAAGGAAGGGGACGAGCACCACACTCCACACCAGGGAGAAAGCCTTGCATTACTGTGTGGAGTTACAGACAGAAGAACAGGAAGTGAGGATTTCTCAGAAGAAATAAGGACATTTAAAAGCAAAATGGAAGGATGAGGTAAGTGAAGGAGGACTGCACTAAGGTAAAGGAAGCTATTTAGGGAAACAAATTGTACCTTTAAATTTGATAGACGCAGTGTTCTGTCTATCACAAGAGCTGGTCTAGGAGGAGGGCGGGACTTTTGTCACAGGCAGCGTGGTCTGCTGAGGGAAGGTCAAGATAGCGGCATAGTCGCCGGGAGACGGTCGGTCGGAGGTAGGTCCCGATCCCTCGGCAACAGGCCACTTCCCTGAGCGGCAGCAACAACTTTAGGTAGAGGCGTCCGCAGGTCAGAGCACCAGCAAAGCCCGCCCCCTCCCTCCCTGCACACAGACTCGCCCACCTATGTGTTTACACAGCCACCTTCACCTGCTTCCCATCACTGGAGCGGAGCGCCCACATAGGCAGTGGCGGTGCTGCACATGGAGGAGAGGGTGGGGCAATATTTACTTGCCAAAGGTGGAAGATCTGTTGTGACAGCAAGTCGTTCAGAGAGTGGCTTGTTCGTGAGATATTTGGATTTTTTTATGTTATTATTATATATTTATGTGTGTATTTATTTATTTTTGTATGTATTTATTTATGTGTGACTTTTATTTATGTATTTATTTGTGTGACTTTTATTTATGTGTGTGTTTATTTATTTATGTGTGTATTTATTTATTTTTATTTATTTATGTATTTATTTATTTATTTTTATTTATTTATGTATTTATTTATTTTGCTAAGGACAAACGCACCTGTCTGTGTAGTACACCGATGAAAGGAACTTGGGGTGTCCGCACACACACTTTAATAAACAATCAATTTATTTACTGTACAGGATTTATAATTTCATCAACAGTTTGCGCAGCACTTTACACCAATGAGGGCAGACAGGACAATTATTATACAATTCATGCGCAGCACCGCCACTGCCTATGGGGGCGCTCCAGTGATGGGAAGCAGGTGAAGGTGGCTGTGTAGACACATAGGTGGGCGAGTCTTTGTGCAGGGAGGGAGGGGGCGGGGCTTCGCTGGTGCTCTGACAAGCGGATGCGTTCAGGTGATACAAAAGGTAATTACTGGGGAATGAACTGATGGAGAAAATGGAATTGAGCGATCATGCGACTCTGTTTCCAAACAAAATTTACGTCTTTTTTTGCACAAATGGAGCTTTCTTTTGGTGGTATTTGATCACCACTACGGTTTTTATTTTTTGCGCTATAAGCAAAAAAAGAGCGACAATTTTGTAAAAAAACATAATTTTTTACTTTCTGCTATAAAACATACCAACAAAAAATGTCTTCGTCAATTTGGCCAATATGTATTCTGCTACATATTTTTGGTAAACAAAATTACAAAAAGCATAAATTGATTGGTTTGCGCATAAGTTATAGTGTCTACAAACTATGGGATATTTCTTTTTTTTGCTGCAATTATGGGCACAGCGAGGCTGCAATTATGGGCACGGCGAGGCTGCAATTATGATGCATGGTCAGGCTGCAATGATGGACATGTTGAGGCTGCAATTATGGGCATGGTGGGGCTGCAATTATGGGCACATTAAGGCTGCAATGATGGGCACAGTGAGGCTGAAATGATGGGCACAGTAAGGCTGCAATGGTGGGTACAGTGAGGCTGCAATAGTGGGCACAGTGAGGCTGCATTGATGGGCACAGTGAGGCTGCATTGATGGGCACAGTGAGGCTGCCATGATTGGCACAGTGAGGCTGCCATTATGGGCATAGTGAGGCTGCATTGATGGGTACAGTGAGGCTGCATTGATGGGCACAGCGAGACTGCATGGACTGGCAGAGAGGCTGCATTGATGGGCACAGTGAGGCTGCATTGATGGGCACTGGTTAGGCTGCATTGATCTCCTGTAACATGCCTGCAGCCTCCGACATCTCCTGTACCATGCCCGCAGCCTCTAGCCATCTCTTGTATCATGTCCGCAACCTCTGACCATCTCCTGTACTATGCCCGCAGCCTCTAACCATCTCTTGTATCATGTCTGCAGTCTCTGACCATCTTGTCTTATATCATCTCCGCAACCTCTAACCATCTTGTCTTATATCATGTCTGCAGTCTCTGAGGGAGTCTGGAGAGGAGTCAAGAATGGGAGATATATATTATAGACCTATGTGCTTTTATATCAGTCTTATCTATATATAATACGCTCTTCAAATCAGTTTTAAAATGCATGGTTTTCCCTTTCATGAACAAGAAAATAATGACGTTATGCTGTTACGCTGGTATAATAATGTTATGGGGCTGGTATGAAATTATTTCCAGGGCTGGTTTTTATTCCCAGTCCGGCCCTGACTACGGCTTCTCCCCCGTGTGAGATCTCTGATGTGTGTAAAGATCGGACTTCTGTGAAAAAAAATTTCCCGCACTCAGGACAGGAATACGGCTTCTCCTCCGTGTGAGATCTCTGATGTGTGTAAAGATTGGACTTCTGTGAAAAACATTTCCCGCACTCAGGACAGGAATACGGCTTCTCCTCCGTGTGAGATCTCTGATGTGTGTAAAGATTGGACTTCTGTGAAAAACATTTCCCACACTCAGGACAGGAATACGGCTTCTCCCCCGTGTGAGATCTTATATGCAGATCAAGAGAACATTTACAATTGAAACACTTCCCGCACTCAGTACAGGAAAACCTCCTATCTGTTGGAAGGACGGCACCGTCCCGCACAGTCTGAGGTTCCTCAGAATAAGAGGAATACGATGGTCCGGCACCGTCCCTCACAGTCTGAGGTTCCTCAGGATAAGAAGAAGACGATGGTCCGGCACCGTCCCCCACAGTCTGAGGTTCCTCAGGATAAGAGGAATACGATGGTCCGGCACCGTCCCTCACAGTCTGAGGTTCCTCAGGATAAGAGGAAGACGATGGTCCGGCACCGTCCCTCACAGTCTGAGGTTCCTCAGGATAAGAGGAATACGATGGCCCGGCACCGTCCCTCACAGTCTGAGGTTCCTCAGGATAAGAGGAAGACGATGGTCCGGCACCGTCCCGCACAGTCTGAGGTTCCTCAGGATAAGAGGAAGACGATGGTCCGGCACCGTCCCTCACAGTCTGAGGTTCCTCAGGATAAGAGGAAGACGATGGTCCGGCACCATCCCTCACAGTCTGAGGTTCCTCAGGATAAGAGGAATACGATGGTCCGGCACCGTCCCTCACAGTCTGAGGTTCCTCAGGATAAGAGGAATACGATGGTCCGGCACCGTCCCTCACAGTCTGAGGTTCCTTAGGATAAGAGGAATACGATGGTCCGGCACCGTCCCGCACAGTCTGAGGTTCCTCAGGATAAGAGGAAGGCGATGGTCCGGCACCGTCCCGCACAGTCTGAGGTTCCTCAGGATAAGAAGAAGACGATGGTCCGGCACCGTCCCGCACAGTCTGAGGTTCCTCAGGATAAGAGCAATACGATGGTCCGGCACCGTCCCGCACAGTCTGAGGTTCCTCAGGATAAGAGGAATACGATGGTCCGGCACCGTCCCTCACAGTCTGAGGTTCCTCAGGATAAGAGGAACACAATGGTCCATCTACACTGTGTGGTGCCGGATGGACATTTGAGGTAGTCGGGTTTTCTCCTGGACTATACTGTGTGATGTCCTCATCTTCTACTTCACAGTCTGGAGACAAAGTGAGACAATCCTCTGAGGTTTTCCTCATCTCCCGTCCATCTACTAAAATAGAAATACAAAGATTATTACTAGACATGAGCAGATTGGTTCCCCTACACCAGGACTCCGCCCACATCAGGCAGCTTTGTCTCTGAGGATCTTATAATTCCCCCCTCAAGGTAACTAGTAAATAAGTCCTCTGATCTCCTACCAGATCATTTCTTTATTCATGGACCTTAGTCAGAGAGTGAGGACACAATGAAGCCCTGTACTCACGATCGGATATCTGATGGAATCTAATCCGATGGATTTTTTCGTCGGATATCCGATGAAGCTGACCTTCATCAGTGATGCCTACACACCATCAGTCAAAAATCCGTTCGTGTCCAACGCAGTGACTTAAAACACTACGACGTACTGAGAAAAATGAAGTTCAATGCTTCCGAGCATGCGTCGACTTGATTCTGAGCATGCGTGGATTTTTGACCGATGGACTTTCCCACAGACGATCGTTTTTTTTCTATCGTTTTTTTATCCATAAGAAAAATTTTCAACAGGTTCTATTTTTTTTCACAGATGGATAAAAAAAACAATGGGGCCCACACACGATCGGTTCGTCCAATGAAAACGGTCCATCAGTCTGTTTTCATCAGACGAACCGATCGTGTGTACAGGGCTTAAGAACTGTCATTTATAGGAGTGAGAGTGATGAGGGGATTATAGGATGAGTGTCCCCTCCCCCTCTATCACTCATTGTCATCTTCCCAACACAAGAAGTCCTGCACTCCCTGATCTAGTCCATGATTTAGTCATGAATAACAGCGGGGCTGAGCCCCACCAGAGGTCAGAGAGTGAGGATGTGGGAAGAACAACCAAGATGAAGACTGGACTGATCCTGAAGACCACCATCATTGGGTTATTGACTCCTCCCTCTTTATCACATTATTTTTAAGATTACAAAGATTATTATCAACATGTAAAAGTTTGTGCTCCAATCAAATCATCAGATATAAAATCAAACCACTATGAAATAAGTAAATAGGAAATTGCTCATATAATACCCAGATATGAGATATAACAGAACTGCTCCGATATTGGTTAATGAACGAAAACAGAACAAAAATATGAGAGAGAGACTGAAGTTCTGCTTTCCTTGTAGCGCCGCCTGTCTCTTAAAGCCCAGCCCCCTGACTCTATCGGCAAGCTGTATTGGCTGAGAGAAGCAGGCTCCCATCAATCCTTTCCCTTTCCTGTGCAGTTCCACACATTGCACTCATTCACATTATCTCTTTGGTGCCCTCTGCTGGCCTTTTCTAAATCAGCAAACACAATTCCATCCCCAGCCCATAATACTAGTACATTAACCACTTGACGACCAGCCACTGTCAGCGGGTTGGCTCGTTCCAACGAATCACCATACTGGTAGGTTGGCTCCTTTAAGAGCCATAGCAGGCGCAGGTACGTGCCCGCTGCACTGCAGGGGACCCGATGCGCGTGGCAGGCAGCTGCGAGGTCCGTTGTACACCCGAGATTGTGGCCACGGGAGCAAGAATGGGGATCTGTGTGTGTAAACAGATCCCCGTTCTGACAGGAGAGGAGAGACAGATCTGCTGTTCCTAGCAATCAGGAAAAGCGATCTCTCTCCTCCTCCAGTCAGACCCTCCCCCCCACAGGTAGAAACACATATAACCCTGTGATCGCCCCCTAGTGTTAACACCTTCTCTGCCAGTGACATTTACACAGTAATCAGTGCATTTTTATAGCTCTGATCTCTGTATAAATGTTAATGGTCCCAAAAATGTGTCAAAAGTGTCCGATGTGTCCGCCGCAATGATGCAGATCGCCGCCATTACTAGTAAAAATAATATCCCATAAGTCTAAATCTATCCCCTATTTTGCAGATGCTATAACTTTTGCACAAACCACTCAATATACGCTGATTGCTAATTTTTTTTACCAAATATATGTAGAATACATATCGGCCTAAACTGATGAATAAATTATTGTTTTTTTGGGATATTTATTACAGCAGAAAGTAAAACATAGATATTTTTTTTCAAACCTGAAAAGTAGTAACCCCGGGAGAATTCCTCTGTCACAGATCTCGCTAGATCCGGGTATGGGACACAATGTAAGATTCATACCCCAGAGGACTAAGACAAGCAATGCCTATGGAGAAAATCAACATTTTACTACCAGCTGAACCCCAGAATCTCCATAAATCCATCCTAGAGACATGAACTGTGTCTGCAGCACAGAGAAGGAAGATTATCCGAGAGAAATACAGGAATACAGGACGAGGAACACAGCTCAGGAAAGTGACCAGGGGATTACAGGCTGATATCACCCAGTCCCCGCCCTACTCTGAACCAATCAGTGAGCAGTATGGGTGGAGGAATGGATTTAGTGTTAATGACCCACCTGTGCTGATCTCTGTAGGAGTGTCCTCCTCTATAAATGTCCCCGTTATTCCATCCTCCTCCATAGACTGCTGATCATCCCTCACATACGTCTCTTCTTCTTCTGATTTCACCTCAAATTCTATATCGATTGGATCTCCACTCTAAACCAAGAAAATCAGAGAAAAGATCGTCTGTAAAACATAAGCTTTAACCCCTTCCCGCCTTATGGTAAAACAAATGTTAATGCCTAAGCACAGTTTTGCAACTTTGACATGTGCTAGTAAAACCGTACATATCATCATAACGACTTTGTGTATCCAGGTGGATTATACCGCGTTGTTTTTAGGGCAAATTGGCATTTCATTGGGTGGTAAATAGTTATGGATATTTCCAGATTTTTTTATTATCACATAAAACTACCCCAAAAAAGTAAAAAAAAAAAAAAATGTAGCTGTATGTTTCTTGATACTACCATAACTTTCCACCAAAGAGCAACACAAAATAAATGTTCCTGCTCCTGACGATCGCAGTGATGTCACATATGTGTATGTTAGTTGTTGTTTGTACCCGTAGTACAGCCCAGAAACAATACTGCGCATTTTACTTTTTTTATCCTAACTAAAACACACTGACACTAATACTAATTACAAAAATATATATTTCTTTAACCCCTTCAATTCCAGGCTTTTATACCACCTCCATACCGGGCCTATTCTGGCACTTCTCTCCTACATGTACAAATCATCATCCTTTTGCTAGAAAATTACTCAGAACCCGCAAACATTATATATGTTTTTTTTATCAGACACCCTAGGGAATAAAATGGCGGTCATTGCAACTTTTTATCTTGCACGGTATTTGCGCAATATTTTTTCAAACGCCTTTTTTTGGGGAAAAAATTGATTCATGAATTAAAAAATAACAAAACAGTAAAGCCCAATTTCTTTGTATAATATGAAAGATGATGTTACGCCGAGTAAATAGATACCTAACATGTCACGCTTAATAATTGCGCACACTTATGGAATGGCGCAAACTTCGGTACTTAAAAATCTCCATAGACAATGCTTTGAAATATTTTACAGGTTGCCAGTTTAGAGTTACAGAGGAGGTCTAGTGCTAGAATTGTTGCACACGCTCTAACGCACGCGGCGATACCTCACATATGTGGTTTGAACAGCGTTAACATATGTGGGCGGGACTTACGTGTACGTTAACTTCTGGGCGCGAGCTACCGGGGACAGGGGCATTTAATTTTTTTTTTTATTATTATTATAATTAGGGTTGTCCCGATACCATTTTTTTAGGACCGAGTACAAGTACCGATACTTTTTTTATGTACTTGCCGATACCGAATACCGATGCTTTTTTTAAAATGTGTCCCCAAATGCAGCCATGTCCCCCCACATATGCAGCCATGTCCCCCCACATATGCAGCCATGTCTCCCCACATATTGCAGCCATGTCCCCCACATATATCCAGCCATGTCCCCCACATATATCCAGCCATGTCCCCCCACATATGCAGCCATGTCTCCCCACATATTGCAGCCATGTCCCCCCCCATATATGCAGCCATGTCCCCCACATATGCAGCCATGTCCCCCCATATATCCAGCCATGTCCCCCACATATATCCAGCCATGTCCCCCCTCATATATCCTGCCATGTCCCCCACATATATCCAGCCATGTCCCCCCATATATATCCAGCCATGTCCCCCCACATATTGCAGCCATGTTCCCCCACATATATTCAGCCATGTCCCCCATACCTAGATGATGCTGATGCCGCGTTAATCAGCGTGCGGGGAACATTACAGCTTTCGTTTGAATAGCTGTCTTCCCTGCCGCGCCGTGTTCAGATCACCCGTCCAATCCCGAGCAAGGGGGAGTGTCTATACGCGGCGGGGAACACAGCTATTCAAACGAAAGCTGTAATGTTCCCCGCACGCAGATTAACGCGGCAGCGGCAGCTTTGCGGTATGCAGCCGCGGCGGTGGGTTTGCAGCGGCGGTGCATTGCGGCGGCGGGGGGCGGACAAGTATTCGGCCAGGCATATGGGGGCATTTGCAGGAGTACAAGTACTCCCGCAAATAGTCGGTATCGGTCCCGATACCGATACTGGTATCGGTATCAGGACAACCCTAATTATAATTTTTTTGCACTTTTTTTTTTTTTTGCACTCATTTTTTTTATCACTTTTATTCTTATTACAAGGAATGTAAACATCCCTTGTAATAGGAAAGGTGTGTGACAGGTCCTCTTTATGAAGAGATGCGAGGGGTCAATAAGACCCCACATCGCTCCTCCAGGCTGGAAAGCATGAGATCGTGAACCACAATCGCGGCTTTGTTTACTTCTGAGAACCTGGCGTGATGTCATCACATCGCGCCGGGGCCTCCGACGGTCATAGAGATGACTGGT
Source organism: Rana temporaria (assembly GCF_905171775.1). Lineage (NCBI taxonomy): Eukaryota > Metazoa > Chordata > Amphibia > Anura > Ranidae > Rana > Rana temporaria. The sequence continues at coordinate 4,721,570 of NC_053490.1, read as the reverse complement.
GACCATCTGGTCATCTCTATGCTTCTCATCCGGCGCCGGAAGATTCTTTCTCTGGGCCCCCAATGGCAAAGGGGAGCCCGGAGAAGCTCCCCTCCCGCCGCCTATAAGAACGATCAATCGGTGGAACTGCCGCTATGATCGTTCTTATCGTGAACATAATCGCCGGCAGAAGAGAAGGATATCTGAGTAGCTACACCCATCATTCAGATATCACCGCACAAATCCCGGGACGTCATATGACGTCCACCCAGGATGGGAGATCCCCTCTGTGGACGTCAAATGACTATGGCTGGGGATTGAAGTGGTTAATTCTGCACAAAGAAATACTGACCTAAACACTAACCCCGGCACTGACCTTTATTATTATTCTTTTTTACACACAGTTTTTTTTTTTTGTCTCTGCAAGGAGAGAGAGATACAATGCATTTCTCTCCTCCATTCAAAGAGAGAAAACACGGGGGCGGGCGTCACAGTGATCAGGTGACCCAGAACCAGGAGTTCCAGGACCCAATCATTAGTACAAGACCTGGGGCTGACGGTGAGACCTTGCAGTACGCTCCCAGCACAAAGACACATACCCATATATGAAGCCCTATGGAAAAACACCCAGTCCGGTGGGGCTTCATATATGCGCACGCTCAGCGGGAAGGGGTTAATAATGTGACATCACATATATAAAATCCTCACATCCCCTCCACGAGTCCATGTTCTAGATGCTCCACCCCACCAACCTTGTAACAGTGGGGGATGGTGTGACCTTCCTGTGTGGAATCCCGGGAATACAGAGGACGGGGACATCTCTCTGGTGGGGTCCAATTACTGGATCCATCTGTAGGAAACACACACACTGACTGGATCCATTGTTTCTATGTGTTTATCAGATGATGGGGGATCTAGGTGGAGCCTCCATACTCCATACTGGCTCCCAGTTGATGGTGGCTTCACATGTGGACTCTCTGATCAGAAGTGCATTCTTTGATCAAAAGTGCGAGTTAAAAACCAGGATTTGGCTATCATTTGCTTCTGCTTGCAGATTTTTTTTCCCCTCTTTTTCTCTGACACTTTTTAAACAGCTTTTTTTTCTTTTTCCTTTCTGCTAATTAAGGGGAGGGTTTAATTGTTCACAGGTGTGTGTTTGTTCACAGGTCTTCACAGGTGAGTATAAAGTGGCTGTACAAGCTCCCAGTTGATGGTGGCTTCACATGTGGACTCTCTGATCAGAAGTGCATTCTTTGATCAAAAAGTGCGAGTGAAAAACCAGGAGTTTGAAACAGGAGGTAAGACAGGAGTCTTCATTATTTTTTTTCAATCACTGATCCAGAACAAACTTGCAGCTAATAAAGTTGGAACTCTTGCTATATAGATTCAGCGGTGCAGCAGACGCTCTCATCTTAATCTGCTCACCCCAGGGATAGTGAGAGCAGGACGCTCTCAAACGAGTCAGCTCTCCCCAGGGATAGTGCAGCCAGGCAGGGTCCACCACACCCCCCTAGCCAATTGATCCAGGGTTGCACCGATCGCCGTTAAGGGGTCAGGAAGGAATTTTTTCCCCCGATCGCTGCAGATTGGCACAGCACGCCTGGGGTTTTTCGCCTTCCTCTGGACCAATCGGGGAGAGAAGACTCAACGAGTGACGGCTCACTTGGACAGTCTTCCACCCATCACGTCCGGCGTCTCGCGGCTCTTCCCGCATCCGCGCCAGACCAGGCCTCATTCGCGGCCGCCGCAATTAGGAAAGACTGACGACAATGTGACTGGCGACAATGGCTAATCTGCGATACTCTGCGGACTATATTCGGGGTCTGAGACAATTCGCAACAGCATTACCAGCCGTCACCAAAAAGGCCTTAAAAATAGAGCAACTTTTGAGATTCGATCGACGATCGACCATCAAAAATTTTAACTATTTAACCCAGCTCGAGCACATATCATGTGCTTTGATCAACACAAGATCGGCAGTAAAACACCGATTAGAAATCCACGATTTCTTACTACAAAACGATCTAGACTGCCTCTTTATTACAGAAAGATGGCTCTCAGACGACTGCAACACCATTCTCGGAGAATTGGTGCCAGAAAACTATCGCATTATAACGGAAAACAGAATAGGGCAAAGAGGAGGAGGCCTGGCGGTGATCCACAAGAATCGCATTACAATCACTAAGCCAGCCCTTCAAAATCCTCTTCCATTCATGGAAACCCTTACTCTTCAACTTCAAACTTCCCCCCAGGAGACTGTTCACATTCTCCTCTGCTATAGGCCACCTGGGCCAAAATCGCAGTTTTTGCCATCATTAACGGAGTTTATATCCACTTATACCCTTAACAGCAAACACCTTTTGCTACTCGGGGACTTTAATCTGTGGGCCAACTCCGCACAGGATCCCATTGCGGACGCCTGCATTGATCACCTGAAGGGATTAGGGCTACAGCAACTTATATGCGGGCCAACACATGCTTCAGGTCACACACTCGACCTAATTTTCAGACAAAATCTGAAAATAAGCATTTTAGAAAATGAACCATTGCCATGGACAGACCACCATGCAATTAATTTCATAATCTCCAAAATTCCCCCAGTGATAAAAGCACCCAAGCCGGTGACAATACACTGGGCTAGATCTCAGAAGAAGCTCCATTCGGAACTCTTCAAATCTACCTTGGGAAACAGAATCAAAACAATCCATCCACATCAAACAGCCTCAGATACACTGGATGCCATAAACGCAGCCCTGCTACAGTCAGCCGATTTAGTAGCACCGAAACGCAAAGCCTGCATCCGAAAAAGAAAGTGCGGCTGGTTAAACAACCAGCTGTCGCTTCTGAAGCAAGAGCGCAGAAGGGCGGAAGCCGCCTGGAAAAGAAGTCCTGCAGAGGATAACCTCATCATCTACAAGGCAATAACAACACGATATCATAAAGAAATCTTCAAAGCCAAGAAACATCATTTTTCTATGGCGATTAACAGCGCCCTAAACCGCCCCCGAGAACTCTTCAAGATGGTCACCCAGACCATGAATCCAGGATGTCTTGAAGTCCCCAACTCAGACACCCAAGAGTTCTGCAATGAACTATCGGATTTCTTCATCAACAAAATTGAAAGAATCCGGGAAAGCATCATGCAAAACAATACCCCCCTCAACCCCACCGTCGATCAACCACAAAACACCCACAGAAACGCTCTACAATCAACAAAGTTCACTCTGGAACCGATCTCCATCGATACCACAAAAAATATCATTGGTGCTTTGCGGAACAGCACATCGCCCAATGATATCATCCCCACCAAACTGCTGAAGGAATGTTCCGACATCCTGGCACCACCCATCACACAGCTTATAAACCAGTCATTTAAGGAAGGCACAGTGCCATCCCTGTTGAAAGAGGGCACAATCCAGCCCATCTTGAAAAAACCTAACCTGGATCCCAAGGACCCAACTCACCGCCGTCCCATAACAGGCCTAAATGTTCTCTCCAAGATAATGGAGAAAGTAGTGGTACAACAGCTGCAACAGCATCTAGATACCCACAATCTACTGGATCCATTACAATCAGGCTTCCGTCCCGGACATGGGACAGAAACGGCCTTACTCAAAATATGGGACGATGCCCTCGAGGCCGCAGACGAAGGAGAATCTTGTCTCCTGGTTCTGCTGGACCTAAGCGCAGCCTTTGACACGGTAGACCACAAACTGTTACTGATGCGACTAGCCAAGGTAGCAGAAGTCGCAGAAGGTGATTTACCATGGTTTTCTTCCTTTCTTGAAAACCGATCACAAACAGTTAAATTGGGTTGTTTCACGTCGGAAAAGCGCACTGTGTCATGTGGAGTCCCCCAAGGATCCCCCCTGTCACTGGTGCTTTTCAACATCTATCTTCGCCCTCTCTTTGATATTATCAGTAGCCAAGAACTACTCTATCACTCTTATGCAGACGATACGCAACTGTATTTTCGCATCTGCAACAAAAAGGATCATCATCTCAGTTTAGAGAAATGTCTCTCTTCGATAGAAAACTGGATGACAAAGAGTTATCTTAAACTCAACAGTTCAAAAACAGAACTCCTTATGTTTCACGCCAGCCGAAAGAGTCAACTGGCAACAACCTGGACACCCCCGCCCATTCTGGGCCAAATCATCACCCCTAGCTCCAAAGTCAAAAGTCTCGGGGTCATCTTCGACACCTTCATGACAATGGACGCACAAATAGGGTCAGTAGTCAGCGGAGCGCACCATCTGTTGCGCCTACTACGCAGACTTATTCCATTTATCCCCAAAGAAGACGTAGCAGGCGTGGTGGGAACAATCGTGAATTCCAGACTGGACTATGCGAACGCCCTTTACCTCGGACTCCCAAAGTACCAAATCTCCCGTCTGCAAGTCGTTCAGAATACGGCCGCCAGACTGGTGACTGGGAAAAAAAAATGGGAATCAATCTCACCTTCGCTGAGAACCCTTCACTGGTTGCCAGTAAAAGACAGAATTGCATTTAAAGCACTCTGCCTGACACATAAGTGCATCCATGGGAAGGCTCCGCAATATCTTTGCGACAAGATAGAACCTCACAATTCGAATCGCGTTCTGCGATCCACCGACCAAAATCTGGTCAGGGTACCAAAAACCAAATACAAGTCCAAAGGAGAAAGAAGGTTTGCTTTTCAGGGTCCTAGACTATGGAACGCTTTACCAACCAGCATTCGGTTGGAGGAAAACCACCTGACTTTCAGAAGACGGATCAAAACTCTGCTCTTTTGATGTCATGAGACACGAACAACTAGCGCCCAGAAGCGATTCAGTTCGCATGCGCCGCGCTTTATAAGTTTTTCATTCATTCATACTACTCTCTGAATATATTATGGGTCACCTGTGCTATTCTCTGTAGAAGTGTCCTCCTCTATGAATGTCCTCGTCATTCCAGCCTCCTCCGTATATTGCTGATCATCCCTCACATACGTCTCTTCTACTTCACCCTCAACTTTCATGTTCATCAGATCTTCACCCTAAACCAAGAAAATATCTTGTAGGATCCATACACCACCTCCACAAGTCATTTTCATGTTCTAGATGCTTCATCCCACCAACCTGATCTTCCTGTGTGGAATCCCGGGAATACAGAGGACGGGGACATCTCTCTGGTGGGTTCCCATTACTGGATCCATCTGTAGGAAACACACACACTGACTGGATCCATTGTTTCTATGTGTTTATCAGATGATGGGGGATCTAGGTGGAGCCTCCGTACTGCTCTCTCCTTTACAATAAAGTCTCCTCTTACCCGGTGATGTGAGGGGCGGCTGATTGTCCATCATGACGTCCTTGTAGAGATCCTTGTGTCCTTCTAAATAGTCCCACTCCTCCATGGAGAAATAGACAGTGACATCCTGACACCTTATAGGAACCTGACACACACAATGATACAGTCACCATCCAGACACATCCCTTGTCTGTTACTGGATAATGTCCCAGAATTCCCAGAATCCTCCTCACCTCTCCGGTCAGGTCTTTGTTTTATTAATAGAGATAAGAGTGATGTCATGTGACCTCCCAGAATGCTCCTCACCTCTCTGGTCAGACCTGTGTTTTATGAATAGAGATAAGAGTGATGTCATGTGACCTCCCAGAATCCTTCTCACCTCTCCGGTCAGGTCTGTGTTTTGTAATTAGAGATAAGAGTGATGTCATGTGACCTCCCAGAATCCTCCTGACCTCTCCGGTCAGGTCTGTGTCTTATTAAAGCAGTAATCCTCGGCTAAAGGCCCGGCAGCCACCGGACCTTGCCGGCAAGAAGTCTCCCGCGCGCATGCGCGGGAGTGACGACATCGCCTTTCCAGCCACTCACAGCGATGGAGCGGCAAAACCCAGAAGACACGCCGAGGCAAGATGACATCTCCCTCGGTGTGGACCAGGTAAGTTCCCCATGCCTCGTTCCAAGGTAAGTATTTCCTAATGAGCTGGTATGAGGTGCATACTAGCTCATTATGGCTTTTACCTTTCAGGTAGGTTAAAAAAAAAATAGTAGCAGGTTTACTACCACTTTAATAGAGATAAAAGTGATGTCATGTGACCTCCCAGAATCTTCCTCACCTCTCCGGTCAGCAGGTAGATGATCTTCAGGGTGAGGTTTAGTATCCTCTCAGTCATGTGTCTCTGGTGCTCCTCCATCCTCATTGGTCCTGTGATCTATACAGAATTCCCTGTGGACCAATAATTGATAAGAGAGAATGATCTGGACTGTACTGGTTGTACAATATTAGGATGGGGGTGTATGGGGGATTATATGAGGGTTTCTATCATGTAAGAACGCCCCCCAGTGGTCTTACACACAGAGGAACATTCAGTTTAGTGTTTGATATGTTTCTGGGGACTGGGAGCCTCCTTCCCTTTCGCCTTTGTGTCTACATATAACCCCCCCCCCCCCACATTTCCAATATGAAGAGAATGTTCTGACCCCATAGGTAAGGAAATGTTCTGACCCTGAAGGGGTTAATCTACATTTCCACACTATATAAGGGGGTATCATCATCTGCTGGAGATAAAAGACATCACAGTGACTATGGAGGAAGAGGACGGACATGACGGGGATTACTGGGTGTATATAGAATATAATATCTTATTCCCTCCTCTGCTGACACTTCCAGCAATGTCTCCTCTCTACTTCATCTTCGCTTAACTCTCCCCCAGGACTTCCTGTCTGTAATTACATCACTTCCTGTCTGTTCTGTACTTCCTATGTGTACTTATCATCACAACCTACCTGCTCCTGATAACACTTCCTGCTTGTACCTGACATCACTTCCTGTTTTTTTATCTATACAGATTTCCTGTCATGGAGTAGATGATATCACCACTTAGTGGCGCTCAGAGGAATTGCAGCCTCCCTGTATACCTCTCCACCTCTCTCTGTATACTTCTCTCCGTATATCTCCCTGTATACCCCTCTCTCTCTGTATAATGAAGAAAGGTCATTTAGCGGAATGGGAATTAGCTCCCTCATAGTGAACTGTCTAGTTCCCATCCTTATACATGACCTGACCACTAGGGGGCAAAAAAGGTTATTCTGTGGGATGGGATCTAGTCAGTTCACATTGAGCAAGCAAGTTCCCATCCTCAGAATTGACTAGGTGAATCTGCAGGATGGGAACTCGTCACAACCATGGAGAATTACATCCATTTATACTTCCTCCTGACTCACCTCTCATCTGGAAATCCCTATATGTGCCTGACATCACTTCCTGTCTGTCTCCCACATCACTTCCTGTCTGTCTGCACATCACTTCCTGTCTGTATCCTACATCACTTCCTGCCTGTCTCGTACATCACTTCCTGCCTGTCCCCAACATCACTTCCTGTCTCTCACATCACTTCTTGTCTGTCCCAAACATCACTTCCTGTCTGTCTTGCACCTCACTTCCTGCCTGTCCCCAACATCACTCCCTGTCTGTTCCAGTTAGCTTTACCTGACATCACTTCCTGACTTCCATAGAGACTTCCTGTCTGGGAAGAAGTGAGATCACCACCTTGTGGAGGTTAGAGGAGCTGCAGCCCTGATAAATGTCTCATGATGTGAAGACAGCCGTGTGCTGTGTATGTACTTTATATCCTTAAACTGTAATTACAGGCAAAACTTTTTCTCTTAGTTCTGGATGGAGGGGAGACGAATTAGAACCCCTGTCAGTTTTTATATTGCTGTCTGTGTCCACATTAGGGAGATTCGCTCTCTCTCTATTTCTCCTGTTTACAGAGATGATGGAAAGTGATAGGCGGCACTAATAAGCACTGAAAGGAAACACTGATGGGCTCTGATTGGCAGCACTTATGGGCACTGATAGGCAATACTGATGGGCTCTGATTGGCAGCACTTATGGGTACTAATAGGCAGCACTGATTGGCAGCACTAATTGGCACTGATAGGCAGCACTGATGGACACTGATTGGCAGCACTGATGTTCACTGGTTGGCAGCATTGATTGGCGCTGATAAGCATCATTCATTGGCACTGATAGGTAGCATTGATTGGCACTGATTGGGATCATTGCTTGGCACTGATAGGCAGGATTGGTTGGCACTGATTGGCATGGCAACATTGTTTGGCACTGATAGGCAGCATTGGTTGGCAGTGGTTGGCACTGATAGGTAGCATTGGTTGGCACTGATAGGCAGAATTGGTTGGCGCTGACAGGCAGCATTGGTTGGCACTGATGGCAGCATTGGTTGGCACTCGTTAACAATGACAGGCAGTATTGGTTGGCACTGATGGGCAGCATTGGTTGACACTGAAATGCAGCATTGGTTGGCACTCGTTCGCAATGACAGGCAGTATTGGTTGGCACTGATGGGCAGCATTGGTTGGCACTGGCAGGGGAGAGGGGGAATTTCACACGCAGCAGACAGTGAGGCTTGCCAGAGTCACTCGGTGTGTGAAACTGTCTGCAGTTAATAATGTAACTACTTGCAGGGAGAGAGATCACCACTCAGCCGTGACGCTGGGAATGGGCGGGAATAAGCAGCTATCAACACCAGCCAATGATTGGGCTGCTTAAGAAAGGGAGCGGAGCCACATAAATGTAGACGCCTAGACTCCATCCCATTGGCTGGTGTTTGATAGCTGTTCGGTCCCGCCCACCCCCAACATCACCGCTGAATTTTGACAGCTGATCTTTCTCTCTGCAAGCAGTGACATTATCTGACAGATCACACACTCGGCGGTTTTGACAAGCCTCACGACCTGCTGCTTGTGAAACTGTTTACAGACAGCGGGGGTTACACACAACATTTCGGGGCAGATCTCGGGAGACAGCACGGGTGATTAAGGTGTGCCCAGGCACAGCCGGCACACCCCCTGCGCACTCCTATGAGTACACGGTGTATCTGAACATTTGAATATTGCACCATACATGATGAGTATTGAGTAGTAGTGTTTCTACCTAAGTGTTTTCTGTATTGTGTAACACAGTGGGCCCCCCACCCCTCAGGGCCAGTGTTCAGTGAACGTGTTGCACCCATGATGGAGGGACGGCTCTTGTTCTGGGAGGATGTCATATGTCATATGCACGGCGATCGGTGGTGAGATGTGTTCCTTGGACACAGCGGATCACCAATCACGGTAAAGAGCCAATGACATAGGATCTTCACCATGTGATCAGCTTTGTCCAATCACAGCTCATCACATGTAAACATCTGTCGGTTATCGGCAATTCCTTTCCTCAGTGCTGTCACTGTCTGAGGAAACGTAAGCCAATAAGCGTTTTTTCTGTGACACGGGACATTTACATTGATAATCAGTGCAGCTTATCAGTCCCACTTATTAGTGTCCAGCAGAGACAACTCAATGTCCACCAGTGCAGCATATCAGTGTCCACCAGTGCAGCCTATCAGTGTCCATCAGTACCAACTCATCAGCGCCCATCAGTGCAGCCTATCAGTGTCCTTCAGTGCAGCCTATCAGTGTCAATCAGTGCCAACTCATGAGCGCCCATCAGTGCAGCCTATCAGTGTCCATCAGTGCAGCCTTGAGGCAATTTAGTTCGCATTTGTAGCACTATACAAGTTACTCACTCACTCAGTGTTCATCAGTGCAGTCTATGAGCTGGCAAAGTGGTTGTGACTGACTCACCCGGGACAGAGGCGTTTGGAGGGGACTGAATGCTAGCCTCTTTCCTTGCAATCATGGGCCCTGGCATTTGGGGGAACGGTGCTCTTTGTGAGCTGTATGCCTGGGGACCCTGTATATGCCATATTAGAGTGACTGATTCATACTGTTGGGACATACAGTGTAAGGAGATGCTAATGCCGTCACCTCCAGCCATCTGTCTGTTCTCTGTGCTAATTGACCCTGCTATTGTGTGAAGATGTCCTGTGTTTACACTTATGATAATGTGTATTGTATAGCAGGTGAGCGAGGAGACGTGACGTCTACCCTGAAAGGTCATATCTATGAGTCACCTAGTCTGGGTAAATGATTAGTTAATTAGCTCATGTTAATTTATGTTCTGGTTACCTCCTCTTTAACTGTATATAAGGTTGTATTCTTGGTTCTAATAAACATTCCATGTTCAGCAGACAAACAAGTTTCGTCTCGTTGTGTGCTTGTGAGCAGCTGGAATATCTGATATCTATATCCAGACTGATAGGAAGGGGTATATGACGGAAGCACTCAAGCGGAGTGTGGGACGATCCGTTACAGTGGTGCCCGAGCCTCTTATTCCATCTTGCATCACAGGTGATGAGCGGGGACTTGTGCTGTGCAGAATACATTTTGGCCAAAAGTTATGAAGAAATTCGATTTTTTTTTGTTAGATATTTTCTATACACGTGGCAGAAAGTAAAATGTTTCTATTTTTCTAAATGTTCTGTCTTTTTTTATATATAATAAAAACCCCAGTGGAGATTAATCTTCTAGATTGTAAGTTCTAACGAGCAGGGCCCTCTGATCCCTCCTGTATTGAACTGTATTGTAACTGTACTGTCTGCCCCATGTTGTAAAGCGCTGCACAAACTGTTGGCGCCATATAAATCCTCTATAATAATAAAAATAATAACCACCAAAAGAAAGTTGGCCTGGTCCTGAAGGCGGGAAAACCCTCCAGAGCTGAGGTGGTTTGCACAGTGATTTCCTATGATGGTTAGCTCCATCTAGTGGACATAATGATTTTTTTTTTTAAAGGCCCCAATCAGTAAAATTACAACAATACCGCACTATGGCCACTAGAGGGAGCCAATGATCATAGGAAGTCACTGTATGAAATAAAATATGGACAACATTCATCACAGCTGGGTGAATTCTTGTCATTCTCATTCAACGGGGTCTGGCGTACAAGTGGGCGGGGTCACCCGTCATATCATAGGGTAAGCCCCGGCTTTCCCCACTTGCCAGGGAATAGCCAATGATGTAGGCGGGGTCTGACGTATGAGGGGGCAGGGTCACCCATCACATCATAGGGTAAGCCCCCGGATTTCCCCTTTTGCCAAGGAATAGCCAATGACGTAGGCGGGGTCTGACGTACGAGTGGGCGGGGTCACCGGTCACTTCATAGGGTAAGCCCTGGCTTTCCCCGCATGCCAGGGAATAGCCAATGACGTAGGCGGGGTCTGACGTACGAGGGGACGGGATCATCCGTCACATCATAGGGTAAGCCCCGGCTTTTCCTGCTTGCCGGGGAATAGCCAATGGCGTAGGTGGGACCCCGTCATTGGCTATCAACAAAAGGTTGATAGGTTGGCTAGACTTGACTGATCCTGAAGACCACCATCATTGGGACTTTGAGTGAGGTGTAACACGCATGGCCGCTGAATACAAGGTACCCCATTCTAAAATGTAAAAACGATTCTAATAATGTTACATCATGCAGCAGATTCCATACACGTAGGACACCCAACATTGGAGGAGATTTATTCTTCCAAAGTAAATACACCTTTGTACACTGGTACTGACTAGTATTCCAATGTTTCTCACCTCCCTCACTCAGCTAATGAGACCCTAGTGCCGATGGAGAGGGGCAGGGAAGGGCAAACAAGGATGCTGTGCAGGAACCCGACTTTCTCCTTATCAACCAATGACATCATCCCTGGTACAAAGGATGTTGGTGGCTAGAAGGTCATAATGGTGCACAATGAAAACCTGTGGCTTTGTGTAGCTAAAAGGCAAGCTTAGTCCACCTGTTGGCTTGTATACCATTTTTGACCAATTTTTAGGCATTTTGCTAAGGCACCCCTGAAGAATCCTGAAGACCCCCCCCCCTCCCCCCGGGGGGTTCCTGGGCACCCTGGATGAAAAAGTCTGCTCTAAACTGATGATGACGCCTCAGCTATGAGCAATTCTTGGATACTAAAGATTGGTGACATTCCACAGAAACACACAATTATTTTTGTTCAATAAATTCTTTATTACAATTTTACTATTAACAAGATTGTAGTCAGAATGTAAGGAAACAGTAAAGGTAGAAAATCCACAGGTCAGGAAAATAACTTGTCTGGGATGTGGAGGCGGAGTCATTATTAATGTGTGTACAATACAATACACAACGTGTTACATTATAACAACAAAGAATTGTAGAAAAGGTTAAAACACAGAAAACGGGGAAAAGGTAGAACATAAACCCGGATAGTAAAGGGGTTGTAAAGGTACAATTTTATTTCCCTAAATATCTTCCTTTCCCTTAGTGCAGTCCTCCTTCACTTACCTCATCCTTCCATTTTGCTTTTACATGTCCTTATTTCTTCTGAGAAATCCTCACTTCCTGTTCTTCTGTCTGTAACTCCACACAGTAATGCAAGGCTTTCTCCCTGGTGTGGAGTGTCGTGCTCGCCCCCTTACTTGGACTACAGGAGAGTCCGGATGCCCACTAACACACAGCTTTTTTCTCTATCTGCAACGTAGAGAGCGTCCTGACTCTCCTGTAGTCCAAGGAAGGGGACGAGCACCACACTCCACACCAGGGAGAAAGCCTCACATTACTGTGTGGAGTTACAGACAGAAGAACAGGAAGTGAGGATTTCTCAGAAGAAATAAGGACATTTAAAAGCAAAATGGAAGGATGAGGTAAGTGAAGGAAGCTATTTAGGAAAACAAATTGTACCTTTATAACCCCTTTAAGGTGAAAATTCGACGCTGGCCCGACGTCCATACTTAACATTGCGTACGCCTCATATAGCAGGGGTAACTTTACACCGGAAAAAGGCTTACGTAAACGACGCAAAAAAATGCGCCAGGCGCACGTATGTTTCTGAATCGGCGTATCTAGGTCATTTGCATATTCTACGAGGAAATCTATGGAAGCGCCCCTAGCGGCCAGCGTAAAATTGCACACAATTATACGTCGGCGTATGCTAGTTACGTCACCGGAGGAAGCCTATTTTTTAAGCGTATCTGCCTTTGAGAATCGGCGTAAGGATACGACGGCGCAGTTTTTAAATTACGGCGGCGTATCTGGAGATACGCCGACGTAAACTCTTTCTGAATCCGGGCCTAAGTGTTTGCAAAGCTTACTTTACAAAATGTACCAACAAAAGGTACTAGGTAGTGACACCATTTTTATACTGCTATCAATGGCCAACACAGTGCAACACTTCATCCATGTCTTTGGTGATCTCCTTATGTACTGCTTCTTATATGTTTGAAGATCAGCCATGGAGTATATCTGAGGTGTATATCAGGGTGTGCTTCTTCCCCACATGAGAGCTGTGATGTCCAGCAACATTCAAATAGAAGACATTTCCCGCACTCAAACCACTAATACACCTTAATGCCGCGTACACACGACCGTTTTTTGGGTTCTAAAAAATGACGTTTTTAAGGGTCTAGAAAACGATGTTTTTTTCAACCCGATCATTAAAACGGCCTTGCCTACACGCGATCGTGAAAAAAAGAAAATGCTTTAGCAAAGCACGGTGACGTACAACACATACGACGGCACTATAAACGGGAAGTTCCACGCGGATGGCGCCACCCTTTGGGCTGCTTTAGCTGATTTTGTGATAGTAAAAGACGATTTGCGCTTTTCAGCCTGTTACAGCGTGATGAATGTGCTATCTCCGATACGAACGCTATTTTTACCAGAACGAGCGCTCCCATCTCATAACTTGCTTCTGAGCATGCACGTTTTTTTCACGTCGTTAAAGCCCACACAAGACCATTTTTTACAACCTTAAAGTGGAGGTTCACCCAAAAACGTAATTTTTAACATTAGATTGAGGCTCATTTTGTCAAGGGGAATCGGGTGTTTTTTTTTAAATCGAAGCAGTACTTACCGTTTTAGAGAGCGATCTTCTCCGCCGCTTCCGGGTATGGTCTTCAGGACTGGGCGTTCCTATTTGATTGACAGGCTTCCGACGGTCGCATACATCGCGTCACGATTTTCCGAAAGTAGACAAACGTCGGTGCGCAGGAGCCGTATAGAGCCGCACCGACGTTCGGCTTCTTTCGGCCACTCGTGACGCGATGAATGCGACCGTCGGAAAGCCTATCAATCAAATAGGAACGCCCAGTCCCGGAGACCATACCCGGAAGCGGCGGAGAAGATCTATCTCTAACGGTAAGGACTGCTTCGATTTTAAAAAAAACACCCGATTCCCCTTGACAAAATGAGCCTCAATCTAATGTTAAAAATTGTTTTTCGGGTGAACTCCCGCTTTAAAAACAACAACGTTAAAAACGTTGTGAAAAAAAGGCAATGTTCAAAATTTTTAATGCCCATTTTTTAGATCGTGTAAAATGCTCTGGAGCCCACACACAATTGTTTTTAATGACTTTAAAAAAAATGAAATTTTTTAGAACCCGAAAAACGGTTGTGTGTACGCGGCATGAGGGTTGTGTTGGACTCTGATGTACAAGAAGATAGGACTTTGGTGATGAACATTTCCCTTACTCAGGACAGGAATAAGGCTTCTCCCCTGTGTGAGATCTCTGATGTCTGTAAAGATGGGACTTCTGTGAAAAACATTTCCCGCACTCAGGACAGGAATACAGCTTCTCCCCTGTGTGAGATCTCTGATGTCTGTAAAGATGGGACTTCTGTGAAACACATTTCCCACACTCAGGACAGGAATACGGCTTCTCCCCCGTGTGAGATCTCTGATGTGTGTAAAGACTGGACTTCTGTGAAAAACATTTCCCGCACTCAGGACAGGAGTACGGCTTCTCCCCTGTGTGAGATCTCTGATGTCTGTAAAGATCAGACTTCTGTGAAAAACATTTCCCGCACTCAGGACAGGAGTACGTCTTCTCACCTGTGTGAGATCTCTGATGTTTGTTAAAATTAGACTTCTGTGAAAAACATTTCCCGCACTCAGGACAGGAGTATGGCTTCTCCCCCGTGTGAGATCTTATATGCACATTAAGATGGGATTTTGAAGGGAAACATTTCCCGCACTCAGGACAGGAAAGCCTCCTATCTGTTGGAAGGACGGCACCGTCCCTCACAGTCTGAGGTTCCTCAGGTTCAGAGGAATACGATTTTACGGCACCGTCCCTCACAGTCTGAGGTTCCTCAGGATAAGAGGAATACGATGGTCCGGCACCATCCTGCACAGTCTGAGGTTCCTCAGGATAAGAAGACGATGGTTCGGCACCGTCCCGCACAGTCTGAGGTTCCTCAGAATAAGAGGAATACGATGGTCCGGCACCGTCCCTCACAGTCTGAGGTTCCTCGGGATAAGAGGAATACGATGGTCCGGCACTGTCCCGCACAGTCTGAGGTTCCTCAGGATAAAAGAAATACGATGGTCCGGCACCGTCCCTCACAGTCTGAGGTTCCTTAGGATAAGAAGAATACGATGGTCCGGCACCGTCCCGCACAGTCTGAGGTTCCTCAGGATAAGAGGAATATGATGGTCCGGCACTGTCCCGCACAGTCTGAGGTTCCTCAGGATAAGAGGAATACGATGGTCCGGCACCGTCCTGCACAGTCTGAGGTTCCTCAGGATAAGAGGAATACGATGGTCCGGCACCGTCCCGCACAGTCTGAGGTTCCTCAGAATAAGAGGAATACGATGGTCCGGCACCGTCTCTCACAGTCTGAGGTTCCTCAGGATAAGAGGAATACGATGGTCCATCTACACTGTGTGGTGCCGGATGGACATTTGAGGTAGTCGGGTTTTCTCCTGGACTATACTGTGTGATGTCCTCATAATCTACTTTACAGTCTGGAGACAAAGTGAGACAATCCTCTGAGGTTTTCCTCATCTCCCGTCCATCTACTAAAATAGAAATACAAAGATTATTACTAGACATGAGCAGATTGGTTCCCATAAACCAGGACTCCGCCCACATCAGGCAGCTTTGTCTCTGAGGATCTTACAATTCCCCCCTCAAGGTAACTAGTAAATGGCTCCTCTGATCTCCTACCAGATCATTTCTTTATTCATGGACCTTAGTCAGAGAGTGAGGACACAATGAAGCCCTGTACTCACGATCGGATATCTGATGGAATCTAATCCGATGGATTTTTTCGTCGGATATCCGATGAAGCTGACTTTTATCAGTGATGCCTACACACCATCAGTTAAAAATCAGTTTGTGTCCAAAGCAGTGACGTAAAACACTACGACGTACTGAGAAAAATTAAGTTCAATGCTTCCGAGCATGCGTCGACTTGATTCTGAGCATGCATACATTTTTGACCGATGGACTTACCCACAGACGATCGTTTTTTTCTATCGTTTTTTTATCCATAAGAAAAATTTTCAACAGGTTCTATTTTTTTTCACAGATGGATAAAAAAAACAATGGGGCCCACACACGATCGGTTCGTTCGATGAAAATGGTCCATCGGTCCGTTTTCATCAGACAAACCGATCGTGTGTACAGGGCTTAAGAACTATCATTTATAGGAGTGAGAGTGATGAGGCGATTATTGGATGAGTGTCCCCACCCCCTCTATCACTCATTGCCATCTTCCCAACACAAGAAGTCCTGCACTCCCTGATCTAGTCCATGATTTAGTCATGAATAACAGCGGGGCTGAGCCCCACCAGAGGTCAGAGAGTGAGGATGTGGGAAGAACAACCAAGATGAAGACTGGACTGATCCTGAAGACCACCATCATTGGGTTATTGACTCCTCCCTCTTTATCACTTTCTTTTTTAAATTACAAAGATTATTATCAACATGTAAAAGTTTGTGCTCCAATCAAATCATCAGATATAAAATCAAACCGCTATGAAATAAGTAAATAGGAAATTGCTCATATAATACCCAGATATGAGATATAACAGAACTGCTCCGATATTGGTAAATGAACGAAAACAGAACAGAAATATGAGAGAGGGACTGAAGTTCTGCTTTCCTTGGAGCGCCGCCTGTCTCTTAAAGCCCAGCCCCCTGACTCTATCGGCAAGCTGTATTGGCTGAGAGAAGCAGGCTCCCATCAATCCTTTCCCTTTCCTATGCAGTTCCACACATTGCACTCATTCACATTATCTCTTTGGTGCCCTCTGCTGGCCTTTTCTAAATCGGCAAACACAATTCCATCCCCAGCCCATAATACTAGTACATTAACCACTTGACGACCAGCCGTTGTCAGCCGGTTGGCTCGTTCCAAAGAATCACCATACTGGTATGTTGGCTCCTTTAAGAGCCATAGCAGGCGCAGGCGCTTGCCTGCTGCACTGCAGGGGACCCGATGCGCGTGGCAGGCAGCTGCGAGGTCCGTTGTCCACCCGAGATTGTGGCCACGGGAGCAAGAATGGGGATCTGTGTGTGTAAACAGATCCCCGTTCTGACAGGAGAGGAGAGACAGATCTGCTGTTCTTAGCAATCAGGAAAAGCGATCTCTCTCCTCCTCCAGTCAGCCCCTCCCCCCCACAGGTAGAAACACATATAACCCTGTGATCGCCCCCTAGTGTTAACACCTTCACTGTCAGTGACATTTACACAGTAATCAGTGCATTTTTATAGCTCTGATCTCTGTATAAATGTCAATGGTCCCAAAAATGTGTCAAAAGTGTCCGAATACATATCGGCCTAAACTGATGAATAAATTATTGTTTTTTTGGGATATTTATTACAGCAGAAAGTAAAAAATAGATTTTTTTTTTCAAACACCCCCGGGAGAATTCCTCTGTCACAGATCTCGCTAGATCCGGGTATGGGACACAATGTAAGACTCATACCCCAGATGACTAAGACAAGCAATGCCTATGGAGAAAATCAACATTTTACTACCAGCTGAACCCCAGAATCTCCATAAATCCATCCTAGAGACATGAACTGTGTCTGCAGCACAGAGAAGGAAGATTATCCGAGAGAAATACAGGAATACAGGACGGGGAACACAGCTCAGGAAAGTGACCAGGGGATTACAGGCTGATATCACCCAGTCCCCGCCCTACTCTGGACCAATCAGTGAGCAGTATGGGTGGAGGAATGGATTTAGTGTTAATGACCCACCTGTGCTGATCTCTGTAGGAGTGTCCTCCTCTATAAATGTCCCCGTTATTCCATCCTCCTCCATAGACTGCTGATCATCCCTCACATACGTCTCTTCTTCTTCTGATTTCACCTCAAATTCTATATTGATTGGATCTCCACTCTAAACCAAGAAAATCAGAGAAAAAATCGTCTGTAAAACATAAGCTTTAACCCCTTCCCGCCTTATGGTAAAACAAATGTTAATGCCTAAGCACAGTTTTGCAACTTTGACATGTGCTAGTAAAACCGTACATATCATCATAACGGCAGTGGGCCAGATTCACAAAGAGATACGACGGTGTATCTCCTGATATGCCGTCGTATCTCTGAGTTCCGTCGGTCGGATCTATGCGGCTGATTCATAGAATCAGGTTACGCATAGATCTCCCTAAGATCCGACAGGTGTAAGTGACTTACACCGTCGGATCTTAGGCTGCAATCTCCCGCTGGCCGCTAGGTGGCGCTTCTGTTTGTATACGCGACGAAAATGCAAATGAGGAAATCCGCCGATTCAGAAACGAACGCCCGCCCGCCCTATTTTTTTATGTCATTTGCGTTCGGCTTTTTCCGGCGGAAAGTTACCCCTGCTATAGCAGGGGTAAGTGCTGCGTATCCTATGTTAAGTATGGCCGTCGTTCCCGCACCGAGTTTTGAATTTTTTATGTCGTTTGCTTAAGTCGGTCGCGAATACAGATGGACGTAATTTAAGTACACGTCAAAACCAATGACGTCCTAGCGACGTCATTTGGAGCAATGCACGCTGGGAAATTTAGCCGGCGGCGCATGCGCAGTACAATCGGCGCGGGGACGCGCCTGATTTAAATAGTAAACTCCCCCAAGCCGCGGAATTTGAATTCCGCCGGGGGATTTACGATCCGCCGGCGCAACTTTAGAGGCAAGTGCTTTCTGAATACAGCACTTGCCTCAAAAACTTGCGCTGGCGGATCGTAAATAAGATAGATTACGCAGATCTAAAGATCCGCTGATCTATCTGAATCTACCCCAGTAACACTAATACTAATTAAAAAAATATATATTTCTTTAACCCCTTCAATACCAGGCTTTTATACCACCTCAATACCGGGCCAATTCTGGCACTTCTCTCCTACATGTACAAATCATCATTCTTTTGCTGGAAAATTACTCAGAACCCCCAAACATTATAAATGTTTTTTTTTATCAGACACCCCAAGGAATAAAATGGCGGTCATTGCAACTTTTTATCTTGCACGGTATTTGCACAATCATTTTTCAAACGCCTTTTTTGAGGGGAAAAAATGGTTTCATGAATTAAAAAATAACAAAACAGTAAAGCCCAATTTCTTTGTAAAATATGAAAGATGATGTTATGTCGAGTAAATAGATACCTAACATGTCACGCCTAATTATTGCGCACACTTATGGAATGGCGCCAAACTTCGGTACTTAAAAATCTCCATAGGCGATGCTTTGAAATGTTTTACAGGTTACCAGTTTGGAGTTACAGAGGAGGTCTAGTGCTAGAATTGTTGCACACGCTCTAACGCACGCGGCGATACCTCACATATGTGGTTTGAACAGCGTTAACATATGTGGGCGGGACTTACGTGTACGTTAACTTCTGAGCGCGAGCTACCGGGGACAGGGGCGTTTTAATTTTTTTTATTTTTATTATTTATTTTTTAACATTTTTTTTTTGTCACTTTTATTCCTATTACAAGGAATGTAAACATCCCTTGTAATAGGAATAGTGTGTGACAGGTCCTATTTATGAAGAGATGCGGGGGGATCAATAAGACCCCACATCTCCCCTCCAGGCTGGAAAGCATGAGATCGTGAAAAAAAATTCATCGGTCTCATGCTTTCTAGCCGCAATTGCGGTTTTGTTTACTTCTGAGAACCTGGTGTGACGTCATCACATCGCGCCCGGGCCTCCGACGGTCATAGAGATGAGTGGTGACCATCTGGTCACCAGTCATCTCTATGCTTCCCTTCCGGCGCCGAACGATTCTTTCTCCGGGCCCCCAATGGCAAGGGAGAGCCCGGAGAAGCTCCCCTCCCGTCACCTATAAGAACGATCAAGTGGTGGAACTGCCGCTATGATCGTTCTTATCGTGAACATAATCGCCGGCAGAAGAGAAGGATATCTGAGTAGCTGCACCCATCATTCAGATATCACCGCACAAAGCCCAGGACGTCATATGATGTCCACCCAGGATGGGAGATCCCCTCTGTGGACGTCAAATGACTATGGCTGGGTAATGAAGTGGTTAAATCTGCACAAAAAAATACTGACCTAAACACTAACCCTGGCACTGACCTCTATTATTATTCATTTTTATTTTACACACAGTTTTTTTTTGTCTCTGCAAGGAGAGAGAGATACAATGCATTTCTCTCCTCCATTCAAAGAGAGAAAACACGGGGGCGGGCGTCACAGTGATCATGTGACCCAGAACCAGGAGTTCCAGGACCCAATCATTAGTACAAGACCTGGGGCTGACGGTGAGACCTTGCAGTACGCTCCCAGCACAAAGACACATACCCATATATGAAGCCCTATGGAAAAACACCCAGTCCGGTGGGGCTTCATATATGCGCACGCTCAGCGGGAAGGGGTTAATAATGTGACATCACATATATAAAATCCTCACATCCCCTCCACGAGTCCATGTTCTAGATGCTCCACCCCACCAACCTTGTAACAGTGAGGGATGGTGTGACCTTCCTGTGTGGAATCCCGGGAATACAGAGGACGGGGACATCTCTCTGGTGGGGTCCAATTACTGGAATCATCTGTAGGAAACACACACACTGACTGGATCCATTGTTTCTATGTGTTTATCAGATGATGGGGGATCTAGGTGGAGCCTCCATACTACTCTCTGAATATATTATGGGTCACCTGTGCTATTCTCTGTAGAAGTGTCCTCCTCTATGAATGTCCTCGTCATTCCAGCCTCCTCCGTATATTGCTGATCATCCCTCACATACGTCTCTTCTACTTCACCCTCAACTTTCATGTTCATCAGATCTTCACCCTAAACCAAGAAAATATCTTGTAGGATCCATACACCACCTCCACAAGTCATTTTCATGTTCTAGATACTTCATCCCACCAACCTGATCTTCCTGTGTGGAATCCCGGGAATACAGAGGACGGGGACATCTCTCTGGTGGGTTCCCATTACTGGATCCATCTGTAGGAAACACACACACTGACTGGATCCATTGTTTCTATGTGTTTATCAGATGATGGGGGATCTAGGTGGAGCCTCCGTACTGCTCTCTCCTTTACAATAAAGTCTCCTCTTACCCGGTGATGTGAGGGGCGGCTGATTGTCCATCATGACGTCCTTGTAGAGATCCTTGTGTCCTTCTAAATACTCCCACTCCTCCATGGAGAAATAGACAGTGACATCCTGACACCGTATAGGAACCTGACACACACAATGATACAGTCACCATCCAGACACACCCCTTGTCTGTTACTGGATAATGTCCCAGAATTCCCAGAATCCTCCTCACCTCTCCTGTCAGCAGCTCCATCATCTTCTTGGTGACTTCTAGAATCTTCTCCATGTTGTGTCTCTCAGGTTTTATGGAGTCACATGGAGGCACTGTGATGGTCATGTGATCACCTGACTTCACAAGAGGAAATCTCTGTATTGGGGAACCAATAGGAATATCATGTGACCTCCCAGAATCCTCCTCACCTCTCCGGTCAAGTCTGTGTTTTATTAATAGAGATAAGAGTGATGTCATGTGACCTCCCAGAATCCTCCTCACCTCTCCGGTCAGGTCTGTGTTTTATTAATAGAGATAAGAGTGATGTCATGTGACCTCCCAGAATCCTACACACCTCTCCGGTCAGGTCTGTGTTTTATTAATAGAGATAAGGGTGATGTCATGTGACCTCCCAGAATCCTCCTCACCTCTCCAGTCAGCAGGTGGATGATCTCCAGGGTGAGGTTTAAAATCCTCTCAGTCATGTGACTCCGGTCCTCCTCCATCCTCATTGGTGACTGGTATCTCTGTGGACCAATAATTGATAACAGGGAATTATCTGGACTGTACTGGTTGTACAATATTAGAATGGGGATCTATGGGGGATAATATGAGGGTTTGTATCATGTAAGAAAAAAGAAAGAGGATTTGGGACTTTATATGAGGACATTGGATTGTACCTCCATCCCCGATAATTGAGATATATAGGAGCAAGGTCTGAGACTTTATATGAAACATGCAGCCAGGGAGGCAACACAACACAATGATGTCTGGTAGGTAAAACATTATAATAACCGCCATATATCTTGCATAATAACAAACCTTCCAATTTAATAAAATACAGAAACATTTTATTCCATATAATAGTAATATAGTGACATATTGGCATAGCAACTTATTGGTTTAACAATGGTAACATCATAAAAACGCCAGACTCATTGTGCTTGTCTCCACAGTATAAAACATAATTGAAATTGGTAGAATCCACTGGAACATATTGTTGATATTATATAAAAGTAATATGGGGGGCATCTAATAGCTTGACGTGTTTTATGGCTAAACTGCCACTCCTCAGGAGCAGATGCAGTGTAGATGTCTATAAGGGTATGAAAGGTAATTATTAAATTGGGTATTGTATCGAGGAGTTGTACAAGAGTAAGTCCCCCGCTAATTCTTACAGACCAACCATGAGTCTGGGTACCAGCATTGGAGGACAAGGGCCGGCCAGGTCATCAGCCTTGGGAGCTGAGGCGGTAGTCCCCAGGATGCCGATGGAATGGCCAACAAAGAAAGCAGTCCCGGGGGACGAGTCCCCCATGGATAGTGAAGGGTAGTGTAAGCCTTCCTTAACGTGGCTTACACTACCCTTCACTATCCATGGGGGACTCGTCCCCCGGGGGCTGCTTTCTTTTTTGGCCATTCCATCATGTCCTGGGGATTACCGCCTCAGCTCCCGGGGCCGATGACCTGCCCTTGTCCTCCAATGCCGGTACCCAGACTCATGGTTGGTTTGCAAGTATTAGTGGGGGACTTATTCTTGTACAATTCTTTCTATACATTATCCAAATTAATAATTACCTTTAATTCCCTTATAGAACTCTACACTGCATCTGCGCCTGAGGAGTGGCAGTTTAGCCATGAAACGCGTCAAGCTATTAGATGCCCCCCATATTACTTGTATATAATATCAACAATATGTTCCAGTGAATTCTACCAATTTCAATTATGTTTTATACTGTGAAGACAAGCACAATGAGTCTGGCGTTTTTATGATGTTACCATTATTAAACCAATAAGTTGCCATGCCAATATGTCACTATATTACTATTATATGGAATAAAATGTTTCTGCATTTTATTAAATTGGAAGGTTTGTTATTATGCAAGATATATGGCGGTTATTATAATGGTTTACCTACCAGACACCATTGTGTTGTGTTGCCTCCCTGGCTGCATGTATCATATAAAGTCCCAAACCTTGCTCCTATATATTTCTATCATGTAAGTACGCCCCCCCCCCCCCCCAGTGGGATTACACACAGAGGAACATTCAGTTTAGTGTTTGATATGTTTCTGAGGTCTGGGAGCCTCTTATCCTTTGGCCTTTATGTCTACATAAACCCCCCTACCCCCCCACATCTCCAAAATGAAGAGAATGTTCCGGCATTGCGTGGATTTTTGACCAATGGATTTCCCCACAGACGATCGTTTTTTTCACCATATGAAAATTTTAAAACAGGTTCTATTTTTTTTCACCAATGGGAAAAAAACTGATGGGGCCCACACACGATCGGTTTGTCCGTTGAAAACGGTCCATCGGTCCGTTTTCATCAGACGAACCGATTGTGTGTACAGTGCATAAGGTGTTGGTCACGGTTAAGATGTGTTATGAAGAGCTCTGCTGGAAAGATCCTTCTGGATCAAGCAAGCTATTCAACCGGATCCATCCAAAGTGCCACTGAGACCAAAGTGGATGGTACCTGTGCCTCGGTAAAGAAGAGCGAGGTTTTGCCTGTAATGCCTCTCTTAGGAGGGTTGGATCCTGGTTTCCAGTACTTTGGTCAAGCCCCAGATACCAAAGGTTTTTTTCTGGCAGGATACGATACAGGTCCAGGGGAGTGGAAACCCTGTCTAGGAACCAGGTCCCTGAAGGTCTGTTGACATGACCCACTGTGATGTGTGAAGATTGGGTCTATCTGTTTGTCAGAATCCTGTGGCGCGAGAGGTAAGCGAAGGTTCCTAAGGAACTTAGTTCACTTAGGAAACCTTCTTTGAGCAGTTGTTGTCATGTCTGTAAGTTACCACTAGAGGGTGTAAGCATACCTGATTTCACATGTCTCCTCTGTATTCGCTCTGTGTGCTGGGATGATCTGTCTGCTTGCAGCCACTGGTTGTATTGAGAGGGGGAATTGCTGGGGGTCCCCATGGCAACAGAAACCTGCCGCTCTCAAGGCTGCTTGCAGCCAACCTACAGTGCTGGCATGCGTGTGTCCCTTTGGCTTCCGCTCCTTGAGCGGCTTGCGGCGAGCCTCAGTGTCTCTCTCCCTCCTCCTCTCCCCCCACGCCATGTCCCGCAGCAGCGCCAGCATGCGGGAATACTATTTTAAATAGATGGGCGTTCCGGGGAGGAGAAAAAGCGGCCGTTACCTGCCTCAACATCCACGTGTTTGGCTCGGCGCAGGCGCAGAGTGGTCCTATCACATAAAAGCCTCTATTTTCAGAACAATCTGGCTGATGGAGGGACACAACAGCATTGGGGACAGGCATGTAAGCTGGTGTTTGCAGGCATTCCCACAGACACATCTTGCTCAGCATCAGGCTGAACTTTAATAGCAGCATTTTTTGCTGGACTATAGCTCAGCAGTAGATGCGTGCCTTCCAAGAATTCAGGGACTAAGCTTCCAAAGAAGGCTCCAAAAAGTTATCACCATCAGGCTCTGAGTATCCCGGTCATGCCTCCACAGTGCCATCCTCCCCTGATAAATCAGATGTGGTTGCCCAGGGTGAGCCATCGGGGCTGTCAGGTGTTGCAGCCGCCCCCTTTCCACCTGCCCCTGTTTATGCTACTGAAGAAGTTTTTGCTTCAGCCCTGGGAGGGTTGGAGGAGAGGTTAACGGCATTGATCGCATCTTCTTCCCAGGCCGGAAAGAAGCGTGGCAGAGCTCCCTCTCCCCCCTCGGGCTCTCTAGCAGGAGAGCAGCAGTGGCCAGATGAAGTTGATGCAGGCGGCCTTATAGAGTGTGGGCCAATGCTTGCTATCACCGAGAGGTAGTGAGTGAAAATGTGATCGTATGGGAAAATGCCATATTTTATGCCTCGTACACACAACCGGTTTTCCCAGCAGGAAAATTGCCATGACAGTTTGTCGCCTGGAAAAACGTCCGTGTGTATGCTAAATTGCAGTTTTCCCAGCAGGAAATCGCGGCGGGAAAAAAGAGAACAAAAAGAGAAAAAACTGAGGGGAGTTCTGACCCTGAAGGGGTTTAGACTACATTACTGTAACCTGCTATGTCGGGATCAGCATGTACGGTACAAAGAAAGGGTTGGAGAGTGTGGATGGAAATGACGGGAGAGAGGGGGCACCCTTGTCTTGTCCAGTTTTTTTAATGTTGGAAAAGTCAGATCTGGTCTTGTTCACTTTGATAGCTGTGAACGGAGCCGACTAAATGGCGAAAATCACTTCAGCACATGGGTGCCCAAGCCAATATGCTCCAGAGCAGCCCGCATGAACTACCAACTGACCCTGTCAAAGCTTTGTTGGCCCTACTTCTGTTATGGATCCCAGTAGTGCAGTTCATTCTGCATTCTCCTGTGACAGCAGGCTAAAGTCTGCCGTCGGCTGATGACTTTACAGTTGGCATTCTCCCAGAAGCCTGGACCAGTAGCTGCCTCTCAGCGAGCTGCTGGGAGAATGAGCCAGCCACTCCCATCCCCTGCACAGCCCAACACTCCAGTGATCACTAGAGGGCCACAGCAGAGACTGAGCCAGCCGCTCCCATCCCCTGCACAGCCCAACACTCCAGTGATCACTAGAGGGCCACAGCAGAGACTGAGCCAGCCGCTCCCATCCCTTGCACAGCCCAACACTCCAGTGATCACTAGAGGGCCACAGCAGAGACTGAGCCAGCCAATCCCATCCCCTGCACAGCCCAACACTCCAGTGAGCACTAGAGAGCCACAGCAGAGACTGAGCCAGCCGCTCCCATCGCATGCACAGCCCAACAATCCAGTGAGCACTGGAGAGCCACAGCAGAAACTGAGCCTGCCGCTCCCATCCCCTGCACAGCCCAACACTCCAGTGAGCGCTGGGGGGCCACAGCAGAGACTGAGCCAGCCGCTCCCATCCCCTGCACAGTCCAACACTCCAGTGAGCACTGGAGGGCCACAGCAGAGAGCAAATGACTGACAGTCTGCTAAGAGCAGAGGTGAGAACTGAGCATTCTGCTGAGTTTCATCACTCAGTGTTTTCAGTGTAGACGGGGGACAGATGCAGAATCAGATCAATGCTGCATCCACCTAGGTGAGTATACTTTTTGGAAAACTGAACTTCTCTTTCCAGCATTTAAAAATCCCCGGGGCAGTGCCCACCCCCTCCATGCTATCGTTTGACACCTCCTTGCCTATGAACCCAGAAAATGGGAATTTTTGATTTGGCTCCCATTGTTTCCAGTGGGGTTCTGGATCGGCATTCAAACTTTTTTGAAGTTTCTGAAGCTCGCTGATTCAAATCAAACCTAGGGCAGCTTTGTTCATCCCTATTAGGAAGCTGGTGGCTTCAGGCATTCTGGAAACCAGTGAGGCATCCTCACCCGATTTGAGGCGGGGAGAAGTGAGAGCACAGGCCGGCACTGCTGACAGCGATCCTCACTGGGTGCACTGTGTGAGAGCCCCCATTGTACCCATGAAGGATACCCCACTGAGGGGAGCCCAGATCCACGGAATGCTGGAAATTAACTTGAAATCAGGGATGGTTGGGAGGTATGTATTAGTCTCTCAGCTGGCTGACAGGTGAATGTAAACAAAGGGGTTAGGATGGTGGGTGACGCGGACACCATGGAAGGACAAAGAGAAGAACGTTGCTGTGATACTGAGAACAAGCGTACAACCTCTGCTGTGTCACAGAAGCTGTTAGGGACAATCAAAGGTATTGGAGATACTCGGGCAGGCTCCGGGGGGCCAGAAAAGGTGTGCCAATCACATTATACTGTAGAGGGAGTGCATTGTAATATACGTGTATAATATGATTGTAATGAATTGCTGGAGGTAAAGAGTGTCACTATCCAGCCGGAAAAAGTGAGAGGTTCCATGTCCTGGAGGAGAAGGTGGAGCACAGTGATCCCGGGCAGATTACAATTAAAGGGCTGATAGACCCACCGATTAAGGGGTCCACATCTTCCGATGAGTGTGTGAGACACAAGGGAGAAGGTCCATCCCAGAGACAACAAAGGATCAATCAGAACAACTTTTTTTCACATCATTGACTATATAATGTAAGGGGGAGGTTCACTGTAGTGCACAAATAAGTACACAGTGTGTTTGGACATTTGAATGGAGCAATTATTTATGCTGATTATTGAGAAGTACGTTGTAGTATTCTAAGTTTAATTCAAATTTCTTGCACATCACTAATGTCATAATTGAAGAGGAGGTGTATACAGTGTATCTGAACGTTTGAATATTGCCCCATACATGAGGAGTATTGAGTCGTAGTATTTTTACCTAAGTGTTTTCTGTCTTGTGTGACTCACAATTTATATGATATACATAGTTGCCAACATTTGAAAAAAAATTCCAGGGACACTTTGCAGCACAGCTATCAAGCTCCCGAACCAAGTCGCGAACATGCCGCCGCGCTCGCAACCAATGGCTCTGCATCTTAAAGGGGACATACCTGGACGCCCATGTGCGCAGCCGTGCCATTCTGTCGCCGTACATCGTTGTGCGGCGGTTGGCAAGCCGCTACACAACTCTACACTTCCTTTATACAATTCTACAAATATACTTATAAGTGCAATGGTAAAACCTATAAAATAATATCCAGTGCAAATCAACCAATGTATTGCAATATTGTAATGATGGTGTCACCCCCTCTGCAAAAATATTTAGAGAAATTGCAGAGCTTCAATGTGCAAATAATTGTGAAACCCCCTATATATAATAATAACAGAGATGCAAATCAACATGTGTTTTAGGACATAGTAGTGATGGTGTCACCCTCTCTGCAGAAGGTAGGACTTATTGCAGAGCTGCAATGTGCAAAATCATAATAAAATGTACAATTAATGTACATATTTTATTAGGATTATATATAGGGGGTTTCACCACTATTTGCA
This sequence comes from Rana temporaria, assembly GCF_905171775.1. NCBI lineage: Eukaryota > Metazoa > Chordata > Amphibia > Anura > Ranidae > Rana > Rana temporaria. The sequence goes on along the minus strand of NC_053490.1, from coordinate 4,693,348 downwards.
CATTGCAGCTCTGCAATGTTTTCTACCATTTGCAGAGGGGGTGACACCATCACTACTATATTGCAATACATTGATTGATTTGCACTGGATATTCATTTATAGGTTTTACCATTACACTTATAAGTCCATTTGTACAATTTTATAGATGAAGTGTTGAGCAGTGCTGCATTTGTTTGCTTGTTATTGATTCGTGTTAGATGAGTGAACTAGCTGACAAGATTCTCTTATTGCTTTTGAGTTTTTTTTTTGGGTTGTATGGTTGTTTTACTTGATTTGTTATTTCCTCTGTATACTGGTAACCACTAGCCTGCGAATCCTGTGCAGGTTCCCGAATCACACCAGACAGTTCCCACTGACATCTGCGAACCGCTGCGAGTGTCAATAGAAAGCCAATGACACCCCCCCCGATTGGTTCTCAGATTGCTGTGTAAACTGTAAAATGGTGCAGGAATCGGATCGCATGGATATTTACACCCAGAAGTGTCACACCCATGAGATCTGATTTCAGTGAGGACCAAAAAAAGAGTCCTGCACCATTCTGGTGTAAATGCGATTTCAGGCATACAGTTTAAATGGCTGAATTTGCATCGCAAAGACATTGCATATGATGTGCACAGCAATGCGGTGCAAATCACATGCGATGTCTGATCGCACACGTGTGAGCCCAGCGAGGAGGTTATTATAGGTAAGGGAATAGGACTGATCTGGAGTTATGAATACAATTGGACTATTGCTCAGATTCCTATAATGACAGATTTAAGCTATGGGTGATAGAACATGGGACACATTAACCAGATCAGTCAGTGAAGGGTTACATACTAGGTCAGCATGGAGGACATCTCAGTCACCCACAGCATAGAGGTCCAATTCAGTTGTCAAAACACGCGCCGGCTCACCTGGCAGTGCACACCAGACAGTGCCTGTGCTGCTGAGGCCGCCGTACTTGGGCTGACTGGACCGCCGCGTTATCTGCGGGGGAGATATGCGGGCGGGCGGCTGATGTGTGAGTCGCCTGGGCTGAGCTCGTCACGAGACCCGGCTGAGGTGGGGGGGGGGAAGACTCCAGGCGCATGCATGCGCCCAGGCCTGGATTTACTCCCTGTGCCGCCCCAAGGCCGGGTTCTCCAATGCCGCCCCCGCAGGGGGCGGAGCTAGTTAAAGCATGTACAGCGCACCAAAACATTTGTATTGGTGCGGGGTGCACCAGTATTACACACACACACAGAGCCAATTCAATTGGTTTGATGATGGCTTGGTTTACAGCCAATAAGGAGTAATAGCAATAATAGCTGCCCAAGGGTGATTTCTGAAGCTTGTAAATGGAGCTTAAGAACTAGCTGAAGCTGACCTTGGCTTCTGTCAAATGGTCCTGCTGGAAATCCTCTTTTGATCAGCGGGCTGCAGCGCTGATCATTGTATTCTGATCAGTGGAGGAGTCCTGCTGTCAGAGTACAATAGCACAGAGTGGAGAGGGGGGTTTCTGAACCCACCTTGTTTTTGTGCATGCAGGGATCTATTCGTTTTTTCTTCCAGCAGGCTGAGCAAAAAAAAAAAACTAATAGTGTGTACCCAGCTTTAGACAATGTGTCAGCGAAAACATTTGTCATTCTTAGTGCTCCTCCACATGAACAGTAAAGGTGAGCATACACTTTACAATCTGATTGTGCAGAAATTGTACAATCTCCCTTCAATTTACCAAAACTTTGTAATATGAGGACAAACCTAAACAATTCATTATACAATTGGTAGTATCCAATCAGGCAAGCCCTTGTACTACATAGTTGGTGGTAGATCCAAAAGATACTATACAATCAGATTGTATAGTGAATGGTAAGCTGGCCATAGATGGATTTTTTTTGATCAGTTAGTGTCTGATTGAAAAAAAACTGAGCAGATCCCCTCATCCACACAAGCAAGGTGGATGAAGGAATCCTCTCCACAGAGACATTGCATTGTGATGGTGGTTAGAATACATTGATTAGCGCTGCAGATCAAATGAAACATTTCCAACAAGCTGGTTTGAGAGAAAATGATCGTATTATAGTGACTTCTCTTTAGCGGGAATGGCCATAGATGGATTGAAACTCATCCAGTCCTTGGTGAACCAGCTGAATTTCCATTCATGTCCAGACTTAGTAGCTCATGTGTAAAATCCCTGTTGTTTTCTGATGCCTGGGGAGCTGGGGAACCCACTAAGCCTCCATGCACATGAGTTGTTTAGGCACATTCAGACATGTGTGCCCATGTGCAGGGCTCTCTTGTGCATTGTGTGCCACCTGTGCCAGTGTTCTATTCATTTCTTTTGGGACCCAAACCTGCATGTCATATTAGAATAGAGGCTATGTGAATGCAAACTCATGTCCCAGTAGAAATGAATGGGGTGCTGGCACAGGGATGCACATAATGCTCATGCATCCCCATGCTGATAAGATAGCCCTGCATGGGAGCCACATGTCTGTGCCTCATCTTAAGAAGTCCTTAATAAAAAAAGAATCAGAAAGAACAGTTGTCTTCACAGCTAGAACTGTGTAATCATGCCTGAAAGGTTACCTGTTAGCTGAGTAGTGGAAGCCTCAGCAGCACAGAGACGCCACTCACTTTGCAGTAGAACTGGAGAGGAGGGGACCCGAGGGAAAGAGCACAGGAGGGGAGGGGTCACCTCCACATTGTCCAGAGAAGGGAGGAAATCAACAGGAGGCTAGGGGGCAGAGCTGGTGATGTCACACAGACAGCGCCGCCCACCATCCGAATTAGCCAATCGGACGACAGACACCAGCAGGCCAGCTCTGACTGTTGTTTTACAACTCTGGAAGCCGCACTTGCTTTCCCCACTAGCCGGGACAAGTCCCGGCAGGCTAAATTAGCCGGGACTAGGTCCCAAATGACGGGACTGTCCCTTTAAAAACGGGACAGTTGGCAAGTATGGATATATGGTAATTGTTTGAATATCAGTAGAAAAGTTGTATGATATTGTAGATTCTCATATATTTTCCTTTTTTATGTTTATATATATATATATATATATATATATATATATATATATATATATATATATATAATTTGATTTATGGAAGAGGTGATCTATTAATGAGCTTTACTAAGGGAGTTACTCATCATAGAAGGCTTACTGCTGCACAATTCATTTATCTAATTACCTCTGCTGCCACTTCCAGGAATGTGTTCTCTCTACTTCCTCCTGACTCACCTCTCACCTGGAACTTCCTGTCTGTACCTGACATCACTTCCTGTCTGTACCTGACATCACTTCCTGTCTGTACCTGACATCACTTCCTGTCTGTACCTGACATCACTTCCTGTCTGTACCTGACACCACTTCCTGTCTGTATCTGACATCCCTTCCTGTCTATCCTATCCTACCTTGTGGAGCTCGGAGGAACTGCATTCCTGAGAAACATCTCATTCTGTAAGGCCTGGTTCACACCTATGCATTTTTTAGTGCATTTTCAGTTTTGCAGAAACACACTACAGTCCATTTAACAACATAAGGACCAGCCGCCGTTGTTATACGTCACTACTTTGACATTACATACCGTTGTCATGGCAGCAGCTAGCTACCATAAACACAGTGGCCCGGATTCAAGAAGCAATTGCGCCTGTGTAACCATAGGTTACACAGCGCAATTGCTTACTTTCCCCGGCGTTACGAATGCTCCTGATTCAGGAACATCGTAACGCCGACTGCAGCCTAAAATCTGCGTGGCATAAGGCTCTTATGCCACGCATATCTTAGGCTGCATTCTTGCGATGACGGCTAGGGGGCGCTCCCATTGTGCTCAGTGTATAGTATGCAAATTGCATACTAACACCGATTCACAATGTTGCGCGAGCCCTGCGTACGCAATTTACGTTCTTTCCGTACGGCGTGTTTAGTGTAAGGCTGCCCCTTCTAATAGCAGGGGCAGTCAATGCTAAAGTATACCCGTCGTTCCCGTGTCGCGACGTTCAAATTTTAAGTAATTTGTGTAAGTGATTCGTGAATGGCGCTGGACCCCATTCACATTCACTTTGAAGCAAATGACGTCCTTGCGACGTCATTTGCCGCAATGCACATCGGGAAAGTTTCCCGACGGAGCATGCCCTCTACGCTCGGCGCGGGAGCGCGCCTAATTTAAATGATTCCCGCCCCCTACGGGATCATTTACATTAGGCGCCCTTACGCAGGGCAAGTTTACACAGCGCACACGCAATTTACGGTGCTACTGCTCCGTGAATCGCGGGTAGCGCTGGAAATTTGCGGGGGCGCAGGGCAAAAACGCTGGCCTGCGCCTCCGTAACTAAGGGGCAAATCTACCTGAATCCAGGCCAGAATTTTTAAAAATGGCGGACTGTCCTCTTTAGGATAAAAGTCGTTTCTGCAGTGGATCACATTTATCTGGGGCGGGAGAGAACCCCCCCTCCCGCCGCACTCAGGTCTTCTCTGCCGCCTAACGGAGCCGATCGGTTCCTCTCCCCTCCCTGCCTGGATGCCGAGTGAGGGGAAGATGCCCCCACTCGGGTCCATAGCATTGGAGGGCGGAAGCGACGTCAAACGTCCCCTCCAGCCAATGCTCTTAAGGGGGAATTTTCTTTTTAAATAAGGATTGGAGGGCACCTTCGTGCTCAGTGTGGACACACAGGTGCATTGATAGTTCAGACGATTGTTGCTGTCACCTGTTACCAAAGAGCCATCAGCAATGGAAGATTTCCACAACTCACTTCCTCATCCAAGCTCTACATTAGATGGCGTCATCTTTCAGAGACCAGCAGAGAAATCGAGTGCTGGAAGTCGCCTTTGCTCTTTGTTAACAAGTGACAGCCGTGATCATCTGAGATGTTACTGTACCTGTGGGTGGAAACAAGTGCCATAGACAAGAACAGTGAGAGAAAGAGAGGCAAGAGTTTGTCCACAGGAGTCCAGATAGTATCAAGGAGCCAAGTGGTAGTATTAAGCACCAATTCCCCCCTCTCCTCCCACAGAGAACCAATGCCCCTCCCATCCCCCACTGAGCACCAGTCTCCCATCTGAGCACCAGTGCCCCCCTGCTGCCACCAAGCACCAGTGCCCCCACCCCACTGAGTGCCAGTGTTCCCAATCTGCCTCCACTGAGCACCAGTGGCTCCCACTAAGTACTAAAGCTCCCATCTACCTGAGCACCAGTACCCCACTCAACACCCAGTGAGCTTCAGTGCTCCCCCTCTGCCCACACTGAGCACCAGTCCCCCCCTCAGCAGCCAGCCAGTAAGCCCCAGTACTCCCCCCCTACTGAGCACTATTGCCCTCCTCAGCAGCCAGTGAGCTCCAGTGCTCCCCATCTCCCCCCACTAAGCACCAGTGTTTCCCTCCCTTTCTACCACGGCTGGGCTCTTAAAGAGGACATACGGGTACGTGATTGTGCCCAACCGTGCCCTTCTGCAGACGTATATCGGCACAAAGGGGTCTTTAAGTGGTTAATGCAGTCACCATGAAGTGGCCAGTCTCTTGGTGAGGCATAAATGTCCCGCTTATCAGTGTCCATCAGTGCCAACTCAGTGTCCACCAGTGCAGCCTATCAGTGTCCACCAGTGCAGCCTATCAGTGTCCACCAGTGCAGCCTATCATTGTCCACCAGTGCAGCCTATCATTGTCCATCAGTGTGCATCAGTACCAACTCATCAGCACCCACCAGTGCAGCCTATCAGTGTCCATCAGTGCCAACCCAGCGCCCATCAGTGCAGCCTTGAGATGATTTAGTTTGCATTTGTAGCACTATACAAGTTGCTCACTAACACTATCAGTGCAGCCTATCAGTGTCCATCAGTGCAGCCTATCAGTGTCCATCAGTGCAGCCTATCAGTGTCCATCAGTGCAGCCTATGAGCTGGCAAAGTGGCTGTGACAGACTCACCCGGGACAGAGGCTTTTGGGGGGGACTGAATGCTAGCCTCTTGCCTTGCGATCATGGGCCCTGGCATTTGGGGCAATGGTGCTCTTTGTGAGCTGTATGCCTGGGGACCCTGTGTACGCCATATTAGAGTGACTGATTCATAATGTTGGGACATACAATGTAAGGAGATGCTAATGCCGTCACCTCCAGCCATCTGTCTGTTCTCTATGCTAATTGACCCTGCTATTGTGTGAAGATGTCATGTGTTTACACTTATGATAATGTGTATTGTATAGCAGGTGAGCGAGGAGACGTGACGTCTACCCTGAAAGGTCATATCTATGAGTCACCTAGTCTGGGTAAATGATTAGTTAATTAGCTCATGTTAATTTATGTTCTGGTTTCCTCCTCTTTAACTGTATATAAGGTTGTATTCTTGGTTCTAATAAACACTCCATGTTCAGCAGACAAACAAGTCTCGTTGTGTGCTTGTGAGCAGCTGGAATATCTGATATCTATATCCAGACTGATAGGAAGGGGTATATGACGGAAGCACACAAGCGGTGTGTGGGACGATCCGTTACAGTGGTGCCCGAGCCTCTTATTCCATCTTGCAGCACGGGTGATGAGCGGGGACTTGTGCTGTGCAGAATAAATTTTGGCCAAAATTTATGAAGAAATTAGATTTTTTGTTTGGTTAGATATTTTTTATACACGTGGCAGAAAGTAAAATGTTTCTATTTTTCTAAATGTTCTGTCTTTTTTTATATATAATAAAAACCCCAGTGGTGATCAATCTTCTAGATTGTAAGCTCTAACGAGCAGGGCCCTCTGATCCCTCCTATATTGAACTGTATTGTAACTGTACTGTCTGCCCCATGTTGTAAAGCGCTGCACAAACTGTTGGCACCATATAAATCCTCTATAATAATAAAAATAATAACCACCAAAAGAAAGTTGGCCTGGTCCTGAAGGAGGGAAACCCTCCAGAGCTGAGGTGGTTTACACAGTGATTTCCTATGATGGTTAGCTCCATCTAGTGGACATAATGATTTATTTTTTAAAGGCCCCAATCAGTAAAATTACAACAATACCGCACTATGGTCACTAGAGGGAGCCAATGATCATAGGAAGTCACTGTATGAAATAAAATATGGACAACATTCATCACAGCTGGGTGAATTCTTGTCATTTTCATTCAACAATTAAAAAAAAAAAAGTACAAAGCTGACATCACAAAATTTATCAACGAAAGGTAATGATTCCATTTTTCTATTTCAATGTTTTTTATTGGAAGTTCTCTTATTGAACAATCAGTTACAGAATACAAAGTGTTACAAATCACAAGTGACATTGCCCATCCTTGTGTAGATAGACATATCACATTGACATGGAAGTGTACTACATCCATATACTAGTAAAGGGATCATATCCCATCTGTACAAATCCTATACACTCTATTGTAACCACTTCCAAGAATATGACATCAAAAATCCATCAACTGAGAACAAAGAGAGTAAAGAAAACAAATATAATAAAGATAAAACCCGCTTGCCTGGGAATAGCCAATGATGTAGGCAGGGTCTGACATACGAGGGGGCGGGGTCACCAGTCAGATCATAGGGTAAGCCCCAGCTTTCCCCGCTTGCCTGGGAATAGCCAATGACGTAGGCGGGGTCTGACGTATGAGGGGGTGGGGTCCCCCGTCAGATCATAGTTTAAGCCCCGGCTTTCCCCGATTGCCGGGAAATAGCCAATGACGTAGGCGGGGTCTGACGTACGAGGGGGCGGGGTCACCCGTCACATCATAGGGTAAGCCCCAGCTTTCCCCGCTTGCCTGGGAATAGCCAATGACGTAGGTGGGGTCTGACGTACGAGGGAGTGCGGTCCCCCGTCAGATCATATTTTTAGCCCCGGCTTTCCCCGCTTGCCTGGGAATAGCCAACGACGTAGGTGGGACACCGTCAGTGGCGGATGGTGACATTTTAGGATGGGGGGGCGCAAGACCCCGCCCCTCCACATTTGGTCCCTCCCACTTCTCATTAACCACACCCCCTATAGAATACACCCACTCCGTCCCCTGTATTCCACTTGCTTCCACTCATAGTGTCAGGAGTATAGAGCTCAGCATCACAGCACAGAGTATATAGCCCCAGCATCACAAATAATGGTATATAGCGCAGGCTTACAGATTGGCACAAACAAACTAAAAAATTACACTGTTAGTTATGAAGGACTCTAAATGGGCATGAGATTATCAGAGACTGCGGACATACTGCACAAGATTACCAGAGACTGCGGACATACTGCACAAGATTATCAGATACTGCGTACATACTGCACAAGATGACCAGAGACTGCGCACATACTGCACAAGATTACCAGATACTGCGCACATACTGCACAAGATTACCAGAGACTGTGGACATACTGCACGAGATTACCAGATACTGCGGACATACTGCACAAGATGACCAGAGACTGCGGACATACTGCACAAGATTACCAGAGACTGCGGACATACTGCACAAGATTACCAGAGACTGCGGACATACTGCACGAGATTACCAGATACTGCGGACATACTGCACAAGATGACCAGAGACTGCGGACATACTGCACAAGATTACCAGAGGCTGCGGACATACTGCACGAGATTACCAGATACTGCGGACATACTGCACAAGATTAGCAGAGACTGCGGACATACTGCACAAGATTACCAGAGACTGCAGACATACTGCATTACTTGTCCTGCGACGTGGGACTTCAACGTTGCATGACAAGTCATACCCCATGATTTCCAATGAGAACCGTTCATATCTGTGCGACTTCAAGTCACAGCGACTTCAAAGTAATCCCTGCATTACTTTGGTCGCACTTTGATGCAACTTGAGGTCCATAGACCTCCAGAATACACAGGCATTGCTTTAAGTCGCATCAAACCTTCAGACTGTGTTAACCTGAAAGTCGCAAGATTCTGCCACAATTTTTTGCTGCGATTTTGCAGCGACTTGAAGCAATGCCTGTGTATTCTGGAGGTCTATGGACCTCAAGTCACATTAAAGTGGGACAAAATGAATGCACGGACTACTTCGAAATCGCTGTGACTTGAAGTTGCACAGATATGAAAGGTTCTCATCAGGTCCGACTTATCCTGCAACTTTCCAGTCCCAAGTCGCTATTTCCACCATTTCAATATAAAAACCAATTGAATAAGCGGCGGGGAGGGGGGGGGGGTCCCTTCCTGCCGCTATTTCCACCAATTAAAAAAAAAAACATTTGAATAAGCTGCTATTTTTGCCTTAGTTAAATACCTTTTTTTAAGAAGCACGGGGGGAGGTGGGATTGGATGGGGTCCAAAAAAAAATCAATAAGGGGGGGGGGGGGGGGTGGGGGCAGGCTTGGGTGTCGTTACGGCTGCTATTTCCACCAATTAAATAAATTAAAAAACATTTGAATACGTTTTTTTTTTTACAAGCCGTGTGAAGGAAGGGGTCCGTTTTGCACGCTATTACATATTTGACAAACTTTGATTAAGCAGGGAGGGGGTTCAGACCTGTTACTGCAGGCATGATGGCAGGCAGCATAGCTCAGCTTCCAGGCGCACTGAGCTCGAGAGTCCCGACGTCACATCCTGTTCTTCCCGTGACGACGGGACTAGCACAGAGACGTGCGGGTGCACACAAAAAATGTGCACCCGAGCCATAACAACACAGTCCATCGCGCCGGAAGCAAGTGGCGCGATGGAGAACGCAACATAGGCATTTTTTTGCTTCCAATGTACCGCCTCGTCTTCAATCCTGTGATTGCACAGACGTGGCGCTACCCACACTGCACTGTGCCCGGCGTCCGGCGCTCGGACACATTGCACCTAAGGACCTTTTTTGGATTTTTTTTTCCTTAAAGGGACATGTTTAAATAAACATTTTTTTTTTAGATTTTTTTTTTTTACTGATTGGGGGAGGGGGGGGGGGGGCGGCGCCCGGGCGCCCTCTATGGACGGGCCGCCACTGGACACCGTCATTGGCTATCAACAAAAGGTTGATATTTTGGCTAGTCTTGACTGATCCTGAAGACCACCATCATTGGGACTTTGAGTGAGGTGTAACACGCATGGCCGCTGAATACAAGGTACCCCATTCTAAAATGTAAAAACGATTCTAATAATGTTACATCATGCAGCAGATTCCATACACGTAGGACACCCAACATTGGAGGTGATTTATTCTTCCAAAGTAAATACACCTTTGTACACTGGTACTGACTAGTATTCCAATGTTTCTCACCTCCCTCACTCAGCTAATGAGACCCTAGTGCCGATGGAGAGGGGCAGGGAAGGGCAAACAAGGATGCTGTGCAGGAACCCGACTTTCTCCTTATCAACCAATGACATCATCCCTGGTACAAAGGATGTTGGTGGCTAGAAGGTCATAATGGTGCACAATGAAAACCTGTGGCTTTGTGTAGCTAAAAGGCAAGCTTAGTCCACCTGTTGGCTTGTATACCATTTTTTACCAATTTTTAGGCATTTTGCTAAGGCACCCCTGAAGAATCCTGAAGACCCCCCCTCCCCCCCCCCGGGGGGTTCCTGGGCACCCTGGATGAAAAAGTCTGCTCTAAACTGATGATGACGCCTCAGCTATGAGCAATTCTTGGATACTAAAGATTGGTGACATTCCACAGAAATACACAATTTTTTTTTTTTTGTTCAATAAATTCTTTATTACAATTTTACTATTAACAAGATTGTAGTCAGAATGTAAGGAAACAGTAAAGGTAGAAAATCCACAGGTCAGGAAAATAACTTGTCTGGAATGTGGAGGCGGAGTCATTATTAATGTGTGTACAATACAATACACAACGTGTTACATTATAACAACAAAGAATTGTAGAAAAGGTTAAAACACAGAAAACGGGGAAAAGGTAGAACATAAACCCGGATAGTAAAGGGGTTGTAAAGGTACAATTTTATTTCCCTAAATATCTTCCTTTCCCTTAGTGCAGTCCTCCTTCACTTACCTCATCCTTCCATTTTGCTTTTACATGTCCTTATTTCTTCTGAGAAATCCTCACTTCCTGTTCTTCTGTCTGTAACTCCACACAGTAATGCCAGGCTTTCTCCCTGGTGTGGAGTGTCGTGCTCGCCCCCTTCCTTGGACTACAGGAGAGTCCGGACGCCCACTAACACACAGCTTTTTTCTCTATCGGTAACGTAGAGAGCGTCCTGACTCTCCTGTAGTCCAAGGGAGGGGGCGAGCACGACACTCCACACCAGGGAGAATGCCTTGCATTACTGTGTGGAGTTACACACAGAAGAACAAGAAGTGAGGATTTCTCAGAAGAAATAAGGACATTTAAAAGCAAAATGGAAGGATGAGGTAAGTGAAGGAAGCTATTTAGGGAAAAAAATTGTACCTTTACAACCCCTTTAAGGTGAAATTTGTGTACGAGGAAAACCTTAACAATTACCACCAAGTATTCATCCAGCTGAGACAAATAAGGAGATCTTTTTTATTGTAATTAACACAGTGATTTCCTATGATTGTCAGCTCCATCTAGTGGCCATAATGAGGTATGTATCTTAAAATGCCCCTATCAGTAACAATAGTGCAATACTGCATTATGGCCACTAGATGGAGCCAATGGTCATAGGAAATCACTGTACGAAATAATAAAAATGTCCAAAATTCATCAGAGCTGGGTGAATACTTGACTTGCCTGACGAAGAGGTCCTGCGTGGCCTCGAAACGTTGCACTTCTTGTGATGCTTTCTTTGCATTAAAACTTTCGGACGTTATATACGATCCGTGGTGTGCTGGCGAATATGTTCATCTGGGTGAACACTTGTCACATTTGTTCAACTTTTTTAAATAGACCACTAAGTGTTTGCAAATCTTACTTTACAAAATGTACCAACAAAAGGTACTAGGTAGTGACACCATTTTTATACTGCTATCAATGGCCAACACAGTGCAACACTTCATCCATGTCTTTGGTGATCTCCTTATGTACTGCTTCTTATATGTTTGAAGATCAGCCATGGAGTATATCTGAGGTGTATATCAGGGTGTGCTTCTTCCCCACATGAGAGCTGTGATGTCCAGCAACATTCATATAGAAGACATTTCCCGCACTCAAACCACTAATACACCTTAATGCCGCGTACACACGACCGTTTTTCGGGATCTAAAAAATTATGTTTTTAAGGGTCTAGAAAAAACAACGTTTTCTTCAACCTGATCATTAAAACGGCCTTGCCTACACACGATCGTGAAAAAAAATGCTTTAGCAAAGCGCGGTGATGTACAAGACGTACGACGGCACTATAAAGGGGAAGTTCCATGCGGATGGCGCCACCCTTTGGGCTGCTTTAGCTGATTTTGTGATAGTAAAAGACGATTCGCGCTTTTCAGCCTGTTACAGCGTGATGAATGTGCTATCTCCATTACGAACGCTAGTTTTACCAGAACGAGCGCTCCCGTCTCATAACTTGCTTCTGAGCATGCACGTTTTTTTCACGTCGTTAAAGCCCACACAAGACCATTTTTTACAACCTTAAAGTGGAGGTTCACCCAAAAACGTAATTTTTAACATTAGATTGAGGCTCATTTTGTCAAGGGGAATCGGGTGTTTTTTTTTTAAATCGAAGCAGTACTTACCGTTTTAGAGATAGATCTTCTCCGCCGCTTCCGGGTATGGTCTTCGGGACTGGGCGTTCCTATTTGATTGACAGGCTTCCGACAGGCTTCCGACGGTCGCATACATCGCGTCACGATTTTCCGAAAGTAGCCGAACGTCGGTGCGCAGGAGCCGTATAGAGCCGCACCGACGTTCGGCTTCTTTCGGCCACTCGTGACGCGATGAATGCGACCGTCGGAAAGTCTATCAATCAAATAGGAACGCCCAGTCCCGTAGACCATACCCGGAAGCGGCGGAGAAGATCTATCTCTAAAACGGTAAGTACTGCTTCGATTTAAAAAAAAACACCCGATTCCCCTTGACAAAATGAGTCTCAATCTGATGTAAAAAATTGTTTTTCGGGTGAACTCCCGCTTTAAAAACAACAACGTTAAAAACGTTGTGAAAAAAAGGCAATGTTCAAAATTTTTAATGCCCATTTTTTAGATCGTGTAAAATGCTCTGGAGCCCACACACAATTGTTTTTAATGACTTTAAAAAAAATGAAATTTTTTAGAACCCGAAAAACGGTTGTGTGTACGCGGCATGAGGGTTGGGTTGGACCCTGATGTACAAGAAGATAGGACTTTGGTGATGAACATTTCCCTTACTCAGGACAGGAAAACGGCTTCTCCCCTGTGTGAGATCTCTGATGTCTGTAAAGATGGGACTTCTGTGAAAAACATTTCCCACACTCAGGACAGGAATACGGCTTCTCCTCCGTGTGAGATCTCTGATGTCTGTAAAGATGGGACTTCTGTGAAACACATTTCCCACACTCAGGACAGGAATACGGCTTCTCCCCCGTGTGAGATCTCTGATGTGTGTAAAGACTGGACTTCTGTGAAAAACATTTCCCGCACTCAGGACAGGAGTATGGCTTCTCCCCTGTGTGAGATCTCTGATGTCTGTAAAGATCAGACTTCTGTGAAAAACATTTCCCGCACTCAGGACAGGAGTACGTCTTCTCACCTGTGTGAGATCTCTGATGTTTGTTAAAATTAGACTTCTGTGAAAAACATTTCCCGCACTCAGGACAGGAGTATGGCTTCTCCCCCGTGTGAGATCTTATATGCACATTAAGATGGGATTTTGAAGGGAAACATTTCCCACACTCAGAACAGGAAAGCCTCCTATCTGTTGGAAGGACGGCACCGTCCCTCACAGTCTGAGGTTCCTCAGGATAAGAGGAATACGATGGTCCGGCACCATCCTGCACAGTATGAGGTTCCTCAGGATAAGAAGAAGACGATGGTTCGGCACCGTCCCTCACAGTCTGAGGTTCCTCGGGATAAGAGGAATACGATGGTCCGGCACCGTCCCGCACAGTACGAGGTTCCTCAGGATAAGAGGAAGACAATGGTCCGGCACCGTCCCTCACAGTTTGAGGTTCCTCAGGATAAGAGGAATACGATGTTCCGGCACCGTCCCTCACAGTCTGAGGTTCCTCAGGATAAGAGGAATACGATGTTCCAGCACCGTCCCGCACAGTCTGAGGTTCCTCAGGATAAGAGGAAGACGATGGTCCGGCACCGTCCCTCACAGTCTGAGGTTCCTCAGGATAAGAGGAAGACGATGGTCCATCTATACTGTGTGGTGCCGGATGAACATTTGAGGTAGTCGGGTTTTCTCCTGGACTATACTGTGTGATGTCCTCATCTTCTACTTTACAGTCTGGAGACAAAGTGAGACACTCCTCTGAGGTTTTCCTCATCTCCCGTCCATCTAATAAAATAGAAATACAAAGATTATTACTAGACATGAGCAGATTGGTTCCCCTAAACTAGGACTCCGCCCACATCAGGCAGCTTTGTCTCTGAGGATCTTACAATTCCCCCCTCAAGGTAAATAGTAAATGGTTCCTCTGATCTCCTACCAGATAATTTCTTTATTCATGGACATTAGTCAGAGAGTGAGGACACAATGAAGCCCTGTACATACGATCGGATATCTGATGGAATCTAATCCGATGGATTTTTTCGTCGGATATCCGATGAAGCTGACTTTCATCAGTGATGCCTATACACCATCAGTTAAAAATCAGTTTGTGTCCAAAGCAGTGACGTAAAACACTACGACGCACTGAGAAAAATTAAGTTCCGAGCATGTGTCGACTTGATTCTGAGCATGCATACATTTTTGACCGATGGACTTCCCCACAGACGATCGTTTTTTTCTATCGTTTTTTTATCCATAAGAAAAATTTTAAACAGGTTCTATTTTTTTTCACAGATGGATAAAAAAACCAATGGGGCCCACACACGATCGGTTCATCCAATGAAAACAGTCCATCGGTCTGTTTTCATCAGACCGATGGACCTCTATCACTCATTGTCATCTTCCCAACACAAGAAGTCCTGCACTCCCTGATCTAGTCCATGATTTAGTCATGAATAACAGCGAGGCTGAGCCCCACCAGAGGTCAGAGAGTGAGGATGTGGGAAGAACAACCAAGATGAAGACTGGACTGATCCTGAAGACCACCATCATTGGGTTATTGACTCCTCCCTCTTTATCACTTTCTTTTTAAGATTACAAAGATTATTATCAACATGTAAAAGTTTGTGCTCCAATCAAATCATCAGATATAAAATCAAACCACTATGAAATAAGTAAATAGGAAATTGCTCATATAATACCCAGATATGAGATATAACAGAACTGCTCCGATATTGGTTAATGAACGAAAACAGAACAAAAATGTGAGAGAGGGACTGAAGTTCTGATTTAAATGTCAATGGTCCCAAAAATGTGTCAAAAGTGTCCGATGTGTCCGCCGCAATGATGCAGATCGCCGCCATTACTAGTAAAAATAATATCCCATAAGTCTAAATCTATCCCCTATTTTGCAGATGCTCTAACTTTTGCACAAACCAATCAATATTCGCTGATTGCTATTTTTTTTTACCAAATATATGTAGAATACATATCGGCCTAAACTGATGAATAAATTATTGTTTTTTTGGGATATTTATTATAGCAGAAAGTAAAAAATTGATTTTTTTTTTCAAACATGAAAAGTAGTAACCCCGGGAGAATTCCTCTGTCACAGATCTCGCTAGATCCGGGTATGGGACACAATGTAAGACTCATACCCCAGATGACTAAGACAAGCAATGCCTATGGAGAAAATCAACATTTTACTACCAGCTGAACCCCAGAATCTCCATAAATCCATCCTAGAGACATGAACTGTGTCTGCAGCACAGAGAAGGAAGATTATCCGAGAGAAATACAGGAATACAGGACGGGGAACACAGCTCAGGAAAGAGACCAGGGGATTACAGGCTGATATCACCCAGTCCCCGCCCTACTCTGGACCAATCAGTGAGCAGTATGGGTGGAGGAATGGATTTAGTGTTAATGACCCACCTGTGCTGATCTCTGTAGGAGTGTCCTCCTCTATAAATGTCCCCGTTATTCCATCCTCCTCCATAGACTGCTGATCATCCCTCACATACGTCTCTTCTTCTTCTGATTTCACCTCAAACTCTATATTGATTGGATCTCCACTCTACACCAAGAAAATCAGAGAAAAGATCGTCTGTAAAACATAAGCTTTAACCCCTTCCCGACTATGGTAAAACAAATGTTAATGCCTAAGCACAGTTTTGCAACTTTGACATGTGCTAGTAAAACCGTACATATCATCATAACGGCAGTGGGCCAGATTCACAAAGAGATACGACGGTGTATCTCCTGATACGCCGTCGTATCTCTGAGTTCCGTCGGTCGGATCTATGCGGCTGATTCATAGAATCAGGTTCCGCATAGATCTCCCTAAGATCCGACAGGTGTAAGTGACTTACACCGTCGAATCTTAGGCTGCAATCTCCCGCTGGCCGCTAGGTGGCGCTTCTGTTTGTATACGCGACGAATATGCAAATGAGGAAATCCGCCGATTCAGAAACGAACGCCCGCCCTATTTTTTTATGTCATTTGCGTTCGGCTTTTTCCGGCGGAAAGTTACCCCTGCTATAGCAGGGGTAAGTGCTGCGTATCCTATGTTAAGTATGGCCGTCGTTCCCGCGCCGAGTTTTGAATTTTTTATGTCGTTTGCTTAAGTCGGTCGCGAATACAGATGGACGTAATTTAAGTACACGTCAAAACCAATGACGTCCTAGCGACGTCATTTGGAGCAATGCACGCTGGGAAATTTAGCCGGCGGCGCATGCGCAGTACAATCGGCGCGGGGACGCGCCTGATTTAAATAGTAAACTCCCCCAAGCCGCGGAATTTGAATTCCGCCGGGGGATTTACGATCCGCCGGCGCAACTTTAGAGGCAAGTGCTTTCTGAATACAGCACTTGCCTCAAAAACTTGCGCTGGCGGATCGTAAATAAGATAGATTACGCAGATCTAAAGATACGCTGATCTATCTGAATCTACCCCAGTAACACTAATACTAATTAAAAAAATATATATTTCTTTAACCCCTTCAATACCGGGCTTTTATACCACCTCAATACCGGGCCTATTCTGGCACTTCTCTCCTACATGTACAAATCATCATTCTTTTGCTGGAAAATTACTCAGAACCCCCAAACATTATATATGTTTTTTTTATCAGACACCCTAGGGAATAAAATGGCGGTCATTGCAACTTTTTATCTTGCACGGTATTTGCGCAATCATTTTTCAAACGCCTTTTTTGGGGAAAAAAATGGTTTCATGAATTAAAAAATAACAAAACAGTAAAGCCCAATTTCTTTGTAAAATATGAAAGATGATGTTACGCCGAGTAAATAGATACCTAACACGTCACGCTTAATAATTGCGCACATTTATGGAATGGCGCCAAACTTCCGTACTTAAAAATCTCCATAGGCGATGCTTTGATATTTTTTACAGGTTACCAGTTTAGAGTTACAGAGGAGGTCTAGTGCTAGAATTGTTGCACACGCTCTATAGCACGCGGCGATACCTCACATATGTGGTTTGACCAACGTTAACATATGTGGACGGAACTTATGTGTACGTTAACTTCTGAGCACGAGCTACCGGGGACAGGGGCGTTTTAATTTTTTTATTATTATTATTATTTTTACTTTTTTTTAAATAATTTTTTTATCACTTTTATTCCTATTACAAGGAATGTAAACATCCCTTGTAATAGGAATAGTGTGTGACAGGTCCTCTTTATGAAGAGATGCGGGGGGTCAATAAGACCCCACATCTCTCCTCCAGGCTGGAAAGCATGAGATCGTGAATTTTTTTTTATCGGTCTCATGCTTACTAGCCGCAATCGCGGCTTTGTTTACTTCTGAGAACCCGGCGTGACGTCATCATATCGCGCCCGGGCCTACGACGGTCATAGAGATGACTGGTGACCATCTGGTCACCAGTCATCTCTATGCTTCCCTTCCGGCGCCGGACGATTCATTCTCTGGGCCCCCAATTGCATGGGAGAGCCCGGAGAAGCTCCCCTCCCACCGCCTATAAGAACGATCAAGCAGTGGAACTGCCGCTATGATCGTTCTTATCGTGAACATAATCGCTGGCAGAAGAGAAGGATATCTGAGTAGCTGCACCCATCATTCAGATATCACCGCACAAAGCCCAGGACGTCATATGACGTCCACCCAGGATGGGAGATCCCCTCTGTGGACGTCAAATGACTATGGCTGGGTAATGAAGTGGTTAAATCTGCACAAAAAAATACTGACCTAAACACTAACCCCGGCACTGACCTTTATTATTATTCATTTTTATTTTACACACAGTTTTTTTTTTTTGTCTCTGCAAGGAGAGAGAGATACAATGCATTTCTCTCCTCCATTCAAAGAGAGAAAACACGGGGGCGGGCGTCACAGTGATCAGGTGACCCAGAACCAGGAGTTCCAGGACCCAATCATTAGTACAAGACCTGGGGCTGACGGTGAGACCTTGCAGTACGCTCCCAGCACAAAGACACATACCCATATATGAAGCCCTATGGAAAAACACCCAGTCCGGTGGGGCTTCATATATGCGCACGCTCAGCGGGAAGGGGTTAATAATGTGACATCACATATATAAAATCCTCACATCCCCTCCACGAGTCCATGTTCTAGATGCTCCACCCCACCAACCTTGTAACAGTGAGGGATGGTGTGACCTTCCTGTGTGGAATCCCGGGAATACAGAGGACGGGGACATCTCTCTGGTGGGTTCCCATTACTGGATCCATCTGTAGGAAACACACACACTGACTGGATCCATTGTTTCTATGTGTTTATCAGATGATGGGGGATCTAGGTGGAGCCTCCATACTACTCTCTGAATATATTATGGGTCACCTGTGCTATTCTCTGTAGAAGTGTCCTCCTCTATGAATGTCCTCGTCATTCCAGCCTCCTCCGTATATTGCTGATCATCCCTCACATACGTCTCTTCTACTTCACCCTCAACTTTCATGTTCATCAGATCTTCACCCTAAACCAAGAAAATATCTTGTAGGATCCATACACCACCTCCACAAGTCATTTTCATGTTCTAGATGCTTCATCCCACCAACCTGATCTTCCTGTGTGGAATCCCGGGAATACAGAGGACGGGGACATCTCTCTGGTGGGTTCCCATTACTGGATCCATCTGTAGGAAACACACACACTGACTGGATCCATTGTTTCTATGTGTTTATCAGATGATGGGGGATCTAGGTGGAGCCTCCGTACTGCTCTCTCCTTTACAATAAAGTCTCCTCTTACCCGGTGATGTGAGGGGCGGCTGATTGTCCATCATGACGTCCTTGTAGAGATCCTTGTGTCCTTCTAAATACTCCCACTCCTCCATGGAGAAATAGACAGTGACATCCTGACACCTTATAGGAACCTGACACACACAATGATACAGTCACCATCCAGACACACCCCTTGTCTGTTACTGGATAATGTCCCAGAATTCCCAGAATCCTCCTCACCTCTCCTGTCAGCAGCTCCATCATCTTCTTGGTGACTTCTAGAATCTTCTCCATGTTGTGTCTCTCAGGTTTTAGGGAGTCACATGGAGGCACTGTGATGGTCATGTGATCACCTGACTTCACAAGAGGAAATCTCTGTATTGGGGAACCAATAGGAATATCATGTGACCTCCCAGAATCCTCCTCACCTCTCCGGTCAGGTCTGTGTATTATTAATAGAGATAAGAGTGATGTCATGTGACCTCCCAGAATCCTCCTCACCTCTCCGGTCAGGTCTGTGTATTATTAATAGAGATAAGAGTGATGTCATGTGACCTCCCAGAATCCTCCTCACCTCTCCGGTCGGGTGTGTGTTTTATGAATAGAGATAAGAGTGATGTCATGTGACCTCCCAGAATCCTCCTCACCTCTCCGGTCAGGTCTATGTTTTATTAATAGAGATAAGAGTGATGTCATGTGACCTCCCAGAATCCTCCTCACCTCTCCGGTCAGGTCTGTGTTTTATTAATAGAGATAAGAGTGATGTCATGTGACCTCCCAGAATCCTCCTCACCTCTCCGGTCAGCAGGTGGATGATCTCCAGGGTGAGATTTAAAATCCTCTCAGTCATGTGACTCCGGTCCTCCTCCATCCTCATTGGTGACTGGTATCCCTGTGGACCAATTATTGATAACAGAGAATTTTCTGGACTGTACTGGTTGTACAATATTAGAATGGGGATCTATGGGGGATAATATGAGGGTTTCTATCATGTAAGAAAAAAGAAAGAGGATTTGGGACTTTATATGAGGACATTGGATTGTACCTCCATCCCCGATAATTGAGATATATAGGAGCAAGGTCTGAGACTTTATATGAAACATGCAGCCAGGGAGGCAACACAACACAATGATGTCTGGTAGGTAAAACATTATAATAACCGCCATATATCTTGCATAATAACAAACCTTCCAATTTAATAAAATTCCGAAACATTTTATTCCATATAATAGTAATATAGTGACATATTGGCATAGCAACATATTGGTTTAACAATGGTAACATCATAAAAAACGCCAGACTCATTGTGCTTGTCTCCACAGTATAAAACATATACTAATACAAAATGTATTCCATATATGATGTGTACAACCAAAACATCATAATAAGATAGCATAATAATAATGTCAGACACATAACCCATGTTTCTTTTTCGTACATCACGGGACACAGAGCTGCATAGTAATAACTATGTGGGTTATAGGCCTACCTTCAGGTGATAGACACTGGCACAACCAAGACAGGAAGTCCCCTCCCCTATATAACCCCTCCCATGCCGGGAGTACCTCAGTTTTTCCGCCAGTGTCTAAGGTGTTGGTTACGGTTAAGATGTGTTATGAAGAGCTCTGCTGGAAAGATCCTTCCACCCTGCCACCCTGGCTTTGGCCACTTATGGCTCTCCGTTTTTTCCACCCTGTGATTGGTCAAAGCATGCGGGTCATAGTGCATGCTTGGCCAATTATCAACCAGCAATGCACGGCGGCAGTAAATTATGGGCCGTGATGCGCCACTCGAATTTGGCGCGAATGGCCCATAATGTTCGAAATTCGGAGAACGGTCGAACAGACGATGTTTGTGTCGAACATGGGTTCAACTCGAATTCGAAGCTCATCCCTAGTGATCATAAAGGTTCCCGCAGAGGAGCACGGCTTAGGTTTTTATTCAAATCTCTTCACAGTACCAAAGCCAAACGGGGACGTCAGACCCATCCTAGATCTCAAGGGTCTAAATCAATTCTTAAATATCCACTCCTTTCACATGGAATCAATCTGGTCAGTAGTCTCCACCCTTCAGGGAGGAGAACTGCTAGCGTCAATCGACATCAAGGATGCATATCTGCATGTGCCTATTTTCCCCGCTCACCAGAAGCTCTTATGGTTCAAAGTGGAGCAGCACCATTATCAGTTTGTAGCCTTGACCTTTGGTCTGGCTTCTGCACCCCGGGTGTTTACAAAAGTTCTGGCCCCTCTTCTGGCCAGGCTAAGAGCTCAGGGTATAACAATAATGGCGTATTTGGAAGATCTGCTTCTGGTGGATCAGTCGGTAGCCCGCTTGAACCAGGCTGTGCTCAGCACAGTCAAGTATCTGGAATCCTTGGGGTGGGTTCTCAATCTGGAGAAATCAGCTCCACAACCGGTTAAGAGGTTGGAGCACTTGGGTCTGGTCATAGATACAGACCAGATGAAGGTATTTTTGCCCCAGGCAAAAGTTGTCTCTATAAGAGAACTGATCCAGGTGGTCAAGACAAATTTGCCTTTGTATGAGGTTATTAGGGAAGATGGTGGCTTCATTTGAAGCCAACCCATATGCCCAATTTCATTCAAGACTGTTGCAGAACAGTATTCTCTCCACCTGGAACAAAAAGATCTAAGCTCTAGACTTTACAATGTGTCTGACCCCAAAAGTGCGTCAAAGCCTCTGTTGGTGGTTGATGCCCAGAAATGGGTGCCTGCAAAAGGGGAAGTCCTTTATTCCAGTTAGTCTTTTGGGTTGGGGAGCAGTCCTGGGATAGATGACTGTCCAGGGCAGGTAGTCCGTATACGAGAAGACCTTATCCATCAACATCCTGGAAATTCGGGTGGCTCGCCTGGCCCTGAGGGCCTGGACACTTGAGTTACAGGATTGCCCTGTCAGGATTCAATCCGACCATGCCACTGCAGTGGCCTATATCAATCACCAAGGGGTCACCAGGAGTCACGCAGCCCAGAGGGAGGTGAACCAGATCCTGGCCTGGGCAGAGAAGCATGTACCTTGCATATCTGCAGTCATTATTCCAGGAATAGAGAATTGGCAGGTGGACTTCTTAAGTCGCCAGCAGTTGTTTCTGGGGGAGTGGTCTCTTCAACCCGACCTTTTCCTAGCCATATGTCAAAGATGGGGGACCCTGGACATAGATCTGATGGTGTCCAGGTTCAACAAGAAAGTGAACAACTTTGTGTCACAAACAAGGGACCCACTCGCTCATGGCAGGGCTCGACAAATCCCAGTCGCCAGGTCGCCATGGCGACTAGAAATAGCGTCCTGGCGAGTGGGGTCTTGGCTGGGAAGGTGGACATGGGCAAAACATTTTTTTTGTTCCATAGGACCGGCGCTCTGAGGACTAGGCCGAAGCCGCAGCCTCGCCTAAAAAATCCTGCATCTGCCACTTGCGGCCTTTTCCCAGGATCGCTGCGGGCAGGATGTTTTAGGCGAGGCAGCGGCTTCGGCCTAGTCCGCAGAGCGCCGGTCCTACATTTTTAGATGGGGCCGCGACTTCGGCCTAGTCCGCTGCCTTTTCCCAGGATCGTGGCGGACTAGGCCGAAGCCGCAGCCTCGCCTAAATACTTAGGACCGGCGCTCCAGCCCGCAGCTCGCCACGATCCTGGGAAAAGGCCGCAAGCGGCATCAGGCCGGATGCTGCTCGCTGCCTTTTCCCAGGATCGCGGTGAGCTGCGGGCAGGATGTTTTAGGCGAGGCCGCGGCTTTGGCCTAGTCCGCAGAGCACGGTCCTATGGAATACAATTACGAAAAAAAGTTGTTTGTAAAAAAAAAAAACGGTAGTACCAAGTGTTAATGCAAAGGCATTCGGAACTCAGCAACCCTACTTAGCAGTGCATGCATAAAAATATCACCACCCCAGTACCAGAATTAGACATTTAATGTAAAATATATAATAAAAAGTCTTTGAACAGTATTAATTCCAAGGGTGCCTTCTACAATCCTCCTAAGTCAGAATTAAAATGCATTTATATATACTACAGTCTCAAAGCTCCTTTTTCTTAGTTGTACTGCAATGTCTTCTGCCCTGGCACAGCATGCATACTCACTGTCCTCTGAAAATTAAGAGTTCTACCCGGCGACAAACTTTTAACCTTTAAAATCTCCATAGGCGACGTTTAAAAAATTCTACAGGTTGCATGTTTTGAGTTACAGAGGAGGTCTAGGGCTAGAATTATTGCTCTCGCTCTACCAATCGCGGCGATACCTCACGTGTGGTTTGAATACCGTTTACATATGCGGGCGCTGCTCACGTATGCGTTCGCTTCTGCGCGCGAGCTCGGTATTATAAAATGAAATAGTTCAACTCGCCATAATGCAGAATTAGTGGGAGCCCTGAGCGTGTCACTTGCCACGTCATCTGCCATTATAAGCAGCTTGTCACTTGCCACGCTGCCTGCCACCAGATGAGGAATGTCTCTTGCCACATTGCCTGCCACCAGATGAAAGTCACTTGCTATGTCCCCTGCCACCAGATGACGAATGCCACTTGCCACGCTGCCTGCCACCAGATGAATGCCACTTGCCACGTCGCCTGCCACCAGATGAATGTCACTTGCCACTTCGCTTGCCACCAGATGAGGATTGCCATGCTGCCTGCCACCAGATGAGGAATGTCACTTGCCACGCTGCCTGCCACCAGATGAATGCCACTTGCCACGTCGCCTGCCACCAGATGAATGTCACTTGCCACGTCGCTTGCCACCAGATGAGGATTGCCACGCTGCCTGCCACCAGATGAGGAATGTCACTTGCCACGCTGCCTGCCACCAGATGAATGCCACTTGCCACGTCACCTGCCACCAGATGAATGTCACTTGCCACGTCGCTTGCCACCAGATGAGGATTGCCACGCTGCCTGCCACCAGATGAGGAATGTCACTTGCCACGCTGCCTGCCACCAGATGAGGAATGCCACTTGCCATGCTGCCTGCCACTTGACACACTGCTTGCCACCAGATGAATGCCACTTGCCATGCTGCCTGCCACCAGATGAATGCCACTTGCCATGCTCATGCCGCCTGTAGCATTCGCGGCCCGGCTGCAGAGACGCAACAGTCCGGTAGTGGGCCGTAGCCCGGGGGTTGGAGACCTCTGCTGTAGAGAGAGTGCATTGTAATATACTTGTATGATATGATTGTAATGAATTGCTGGAGGTAAAGAGTGTCGCTATCCAGCCGGATAAAGTGAGAGGTTCCATGTCCTCGAGGAGAAGGTGGAGCACAGTGATCCCGGGCAGATTACAATTAAAGGGCTGATAGACCCACCGATTAAGGGGTCCACATCTTCCGATGAGTGTGTGAGACACAAGGGAGAAGGTCCATCCCAGAGAGAACAAAGGATCAATCAGGACAACTTTTTTTTCCACATCATGGACTGTATAATGTAAGGGGGAGGTGCACTGTGGCACACAAATAAGTACACAGTGGCCCGGATTCACGTAGATGCGCGTAACTTTGTGCGGGCGTAACGTATCCTATTTACGTTACGCCTCCGCAACTTTTACAGGCAAGTGCCGTATTCTCAAAAGAAAGTTGCGGCGGCGTAGCGTAAATAGGCCGGCGTAAGCCCGCCTAATTCAAATTGTGAAGAGGTGGGCGTGTGTTATGTAAAATAACCATGACCCGACGTGATTGACGTTTTAAACGAACGGCGCATGCGCGGTCCGTGGAATATCCCAGTGTGCATTGCTCCAAAGTACTCTGCAAGGACGTATTGGTTTCGACGTGAACGTAAATTACGTCCAGCCCCATTCACGGACGACTTACGCAAACGACGTAAAATATTCAAAATTTGACGCGGGAACGATGTCCATACATTGGTACGCCGCATGTACGCCTCATATAGCAGGGGTAACTTTACACCGGGAAAAGCCTAACGTAAACGGCGTATCTGTACTGCGTCGGCCGGTCGTACGTTCGTGAATTCGCATATCTAGCTGATTTACATATTTCTAGGCGTAAATCAGCGTACACGCCCCTAGCGGCCAGCGTAAATATGCAGTTAAGATCCGACGGCGTAAGAGACTTACGCCGGTTGGATCTAATAGAAATCTATGCGTAACTGATTCTATGAATCAGGCGCATAGATACGACCGCCCAGACTCAGAGATACGACGGCGTATCTGGAGATACGCCGTCGTATCTCCTTTGTGAATCTGGGCCAGTGTGTTTGGACAATTGAATGGGGCAATTTTTTATGCTGATTATTCAGAAGTACGTTGTAGTATTCTTAGTTTAATTCAAATTTCTTGCACATCACTAATGCCATAATTGAAGAGGAGGTGTACTGTAGTACACGGTGTATATGAACGTTTGAATATTGTCCCATACATGATGAGCATTGTTGAGTCGTATTATTTTTACCTAAGTGTTTTCTGTCTTGTGTGACTCACAATTTATATGATATATATGGTAATTGTTTGAATATCAGTAGAAAAGTTGTATGATATTGTAGATTCTCATTTCCTTTTTTATGTTTATATATATATATATTATTTGATTTATACAAGAGGTGATCTATTAATGAGCTTTACTAAGGGAGTTACTCATCATAGAAGGCTTACTGCTGCACAATTCATTTATCTAATTACCTCTGCTGTCACTTCCAGGAATGTGTTCTCTCTACTTCCTCCTGACTCACCTCTCACCTGGAACTTCCTGTCTGTACCTGACATCACTTCCTGTCTGTACCTGACATCACTTCCTGTCTGTATCTGACATTCCTTCCTGTCTATCTTCCTATCTGAGTATAAGAGAGATCACCACCTTGTGGAGCTCGGAGGAACTGCATTCCTGAGAAACTTCTCATTCTGTAAGGCCTGGTTCACACCTATGCATTTTTTAGTGCATTTTCAGTTTTGCAGAAACACAGTCAGGGCCGGTGCTAGGCATAGGCAA
Organism: Rana temporaria; assembly: GCF_905171775.1. Taxonomy (NCBI): domain Eukaryota; kingdom Metazoa; phylum Chordata; class Amphibia; order Anura; family Ranidae; genus Rana; species Rana temporaria. The sequence continues at coordinate 4,667,208 of NC_053490.1, read as the reverse complement.
GTCAGGCGGCTGCCTAGAGCGCCAGGATAGGGGGAGCGGCAAAATCCGGATCCCCAGCCACTCACTGGGGATTCAGATCATTAAAATATCTCCTGGACCGAACTTTTTAAAAAAACTTCCCCTTGGCGCCAGGCTGGGGGGGGGGGGGGGGTGCGCCTGTGAAGACATCACCTTCACAACGCTATTCCTAGCCTGCAGCGCCGTAGATGAGGGGAGAGAGCTGGGACAGCAGCTGAGATGGAAGCCCTGCATGTGTTGTCTGTGTACTGTGTACAGTCCAGCAACCACCCAGCCCTCCGCTCTGATGTATATCCCCTCCCTCTCTGCCCTTATGTCATGTGTCCAGCACCCCCCCCCCCCCCCAAAGGCGCGCTCCGATGTGTGTCCACTGTCCAGCAATCCTTCTGAGATGTGTTCAGGCAGCAGCTCAGCATGACCCCCTCCCCGTTCTCCGTCTGACACTCTGACCTGTGTCCAGTACCAAGGCTGCTCTGCCTTTGCTGTAGTGTCTTGTGTCCTCCATGTCCAGCAGCTCTCCGTCCCCTCCAGGCCATGTCACTAGCACTGAGTAGTGCATGCATCGTGGGATATAGCGTGGCTGGCGGCAGCTCTCTGGGCTTGGGGACAGGTGCACTGATAGATGCAGCAGTTCACGTTGTCAGAAGTTTTCTGAGCTGCTGTGGTGAGTAAAAATGTGCTTTTTCTCTGAGCTAATGATATTGTATTAGACAATTACATGGAATTTTAAAATGAATGTGTGTATCAGTGTATGTATATTGACTGTCCCCCCCCCCCCTTCCCCTGGGTGCATTAATTAACAGTGGTGAAGCAGCATTGATGGGCACATGTGAGATGGCATTTGATGGGCACATGTGAGACTGCATTGATGGGCGCTGGGTGAGGCTGTATTTAATGGGCACAGGTAAGATAGCATTTGATGGGCACAGGTGAGGCTACATTGATTGGCATTGGTGAAGCTGCATTGATGAGCACTGGTGAAGCTATATTTGATGTACACAGGTGAGATGGCATTTGATGGGCACAGGTGAGGCTGCATGGATTGGCACTGGTGAAGCAGCATTAATGGGCGCTGGGTGAGGCTGTATTTATTTAATGGACACATATGAGGCTGCATTGATTGGCATTGGTGAAGCAGCATTGATGGGCACTGGTGAGGCTGTATTTGATGGGCACTGGTGAGGCTGTATTTGATGGGCGCTGGGTGAGGCTGTATATAATGGGCACAGTTGAGAACAGGGCCGATGCTACCACTAGGCAAACTAGGGCACCCGGCCACTGGTGTTCCTACTCTCTTCCCTTTGCAGAAAGCAACTAAGTCTCAGCATCATCAGGCAGCCGCCGCTCCGTTCACAGATAGTGTCAGAGGCGCAGCGCCTGGCGGAGGGCTGTGTCTGTGTCCTGACTCCAGAATTAATGGAAGCAAACATTCATTGATGGGCTCTGGTGAGGCTGCATTTGATGGGCGCTTCATTAGAAAGGTGGGGTATACATGGGCAGGTCAAAGGGTGTGGGGTTAGGGGTGGAGCCAAGGGGGCGGCAAAATTAGGTTTCGCCTAGGGTGTCAAAAATCCTTGCACCAGCCCTGAACACACTACAGTCCATTTAACAACATAAGGACCAGCCGCCGTTGTTATATGTCACTACTTTGACATTATATACCGTTGTCATGGCAGCAGCTAGCTACCATAATCCCAGTATTTTTAAAAATGGCGGACTGTCCTCTTTAGGATAAAAGTCGTCTCTGCAGTGGATCACATTTATCTGGGGCGGGAGAGGACCCCCCTCCCGCCGTGTTCAGGTCGTCTCTGCCGCCTAACGGAGCCGATCGGTTTCTCTCCCCTCCCTGCCTGGATGCTGAGTGAGGGGAAGATGGCCCCACTCGGGTCCATAGCATTGGAGGGCGGAAGCGACGTCAAACGTCCCCTCCAGCCAATGCTCTTAAGGGGGACTTTTCTTTTTAAATTAATTTTCATTTTTTTTTATGACTGCACTTTAGTGTAAATATGAGACCTGAGGTCTTTTTGATCAGATTTTCTTTTTTAAAAGGACAGTGTCAAAATAAAAAGGAAAAAAATAAGGAAAAAAAAAATTCAAGCGCACCGACCCGCCGAGCTCGCACGCAGGAGCGAACGCATACGTACGTCGCATATGAAAACGGTGTTAAAACCGCACATGTCAGGTATCGCCGCGATCGTTAGAGCGAGGGCAATAATTCTAGCACTAGACCTCATCTTTAACTCAAAACTGGTAACCTGTAGACATTTTTAAACGTCGCCATTGGAGATTTTTAAGGGTAAAAGTTTGTCAACGTTCTGCAAGCGGGCACAATTATGAAGCGTGACATGTTAGGTATCAATTTTCTCGGCGTAACATTATCTTTTGCAGTATAAAAAATTTGGGCTAACCTAAAAAGTGTATCTTTTTCAAAAAAAGTGCGCTTGTAAGAGCGCTGCGCAAATACAGCGTGACATAAAGTTTTGCAACGATCGCCATTTTATTCTCTAGGGTGTCTGAAAAAGAAATAAATATATATCTATATATAATGTTTGGGGGTAACAAATTTTCTAGCAAAAAAATAATAATATTTTAACTTATCTAGGTCTGAAAAATATGCCTGGTTCTTAAGTGGTTAACATGGTTTCCTATGGATATAATTCACATCTATGCATTTTATGGTAAGGGCCAGGGATTTTTTTCTGGTTTTTGGTTCCATAGACTTCAAGGAATCAAAAATGTGTATTGCAAATATGGAATATGCAAAATGTAACCTGCATAGGTGTGAACCAGGTGTAAATCCTTATAGTATATAACATATTACTGCCTAGTCCAGCCTTTCCCAACCAGGGTTCCTCCAAGGGTCCCTCCAAGGGTTCCTAGGGGTTCCTTGAGTGGATGTTGGGAGGGAACTCTATGCAAGAAAAAAAGATATTTATCCCCAAAATCCATACCAGAATCTGATCCAAGTGTGCAGTCTGGCCGGCCAGGAAAGGGTGGGGGCTGCCGGATAAGCATGCCCTCTCCTGAACCATACTAAGCCACATGCCCATCTGGCCCATCTCTGAAAGAAGAAGCCTACATGGCGTCATCTTTCGGAGCCCAGCAGAGAAATCGAGTGCTGGAAGTCGCCTTTGCTTTTTGTTAACAAGTGACAGCCGTGATCATCTGAGCTTTTACTGCACCTGTGGGTGGAAACAAGTGCCATAGACAAGAACAGTGGGAGAAATAGAGGCAAGAGTTTGTCCACAGGAGTCCAGATATCAAGGAGCCAAGTGGTAGTATTAAGCACCAATTCCCCCATCTCCTCCCACAGAGAACCAATGCCCCTCCCATCCCCCACTCAGCACCAGTCTCCCATCTGAGCACCAGTGCCCCCCCTGCTGCCACCAAGCACCAGAAACCCCACCCCACTGAGTGCCAGTGCTCCCAATCTGCCTCCACTGAGCACCAGTGCCCCCCACTAAGTACTAAAGCTCCCCTCTACCTGAGCACCAGTACCCCACCTGACACCCAGTGAGCTTCAGTGCTCCCCCTCTGCCCACACTGAGCTTCAGTCCCCCCTCAGCAGCCAGCCAGTAAGCCCCAGTACTCCTCCCTACTGAGCACCATTGCCCTCCTCAGCAGCCAGTGAGCTCCAGTGCTCCCCATCTCCCCCCACTAAGCACCAGTGTTCCCCTCCCTTTCTACCACGGCTGGGCTCTTAAAGAGGACATACAGGTACGTGCCCTTCTTCCGACGTATATCGGCGCAAAGGGGTCCTTAAGTGGTTAATGCAGTCACCATGAAGTGGCCAGTCTCTTGGTGAGGCATAAACGAGCATCCTTAAAAGATCAGGTGCTTCCTATCAGTCTGGATATAGATATCAGATATTCCAGCTGCTCACAAGCACACAACGAGACAAGACTCGTTTGTCTGCTGAACATGGAATGTTTATTAGAACCAAGAATGCAACCTTATATACAGTTAAAGAGGAGGTAACCAGAACATAAATTAACATGAGCTAATTAACTAATCATTTACCCAGACGAGATGACTCATAGATATGACCTTTCAGGATAGACGTCACATCTCTTCGTTCACCTGCTATACAATACACATTATCATAAGTGTAAACACAGGACATCTTCACACAATAGCAGGGTCAATTAGCAGAGAGAACAGACAGATGGCTGGAGGTGTGGGCATTAGCATCTCCTTACACTGTATGTCCCAACAGTATGAATCAGTCACTCTAATATGGCATATACAGGGTCCCCAGGCCACCGTTCCGCCAAATGCCAGGGCCCATGATCGCAAGGCAAGAGGCTAGCATTCAGTCCCCTCCAAAAGCCTCTGTCCCGGGTGAGTCTGTCACATTATACATTCATTAAATGTAACCATATTGCTACACTTAGGCCTCGTACACACGACCGAACATATCTGCTGAAACTGGTCCACGGACCAGTTTCAGCAGACATGCTCGGTCGTGTGTACGGCTGACCGGACAAATGTCAGGTTTCCAGCGGACAAATGTTTCTTAGCATGCTAAGAAACATGTTCGCTGGAAGCCTGTCCGTCGGACATGTTCGGTCGTCTGTATGACTTACCGGACATGTCCGCTCGGCCGAAAGCCCTCGCATGCGTCAAAGTGATTCGACGTATGCGTGGAAGCATTGACCTTCCAGGGTCGCGCACGTCGCAGCGTCATCGTCGCGGCCACATCGCGACCACGTCACCGCGTTCTCTGTCCGCGCGGATTTCGGTTTGATGGTGTGTACAGCCATCAGACCAAAATCAACGAGCGGACATGTCCAATGAAAACGGTCCGCGGACCGTTTTCATCGGACAAGTCCGATGGTGTGTACGAGGCCTTAGAGGCGCCTCTCTTCTCTTTTATACACTGTAGCTCTTGCTGAATTTTGCTTCTAATCCTCTTGTGGAGGCTTCCATTTGTGGATGGACATTTTATGGTTACACATCCTACCCTGTTTCCCAAAAAATAAGACCTACCCTGAAAATAAGACCTAGCGTTATATTCCAGGAGGGCTGCAATATAAGCCCTACCCTGAAAATAAGCCCTAGTTAAAAATGCTTGTAAAATCCTATAATCCACTCTATTATAGTAGTATATAATGTACAATGTGTGTGTTTCTGTAATATAATTGTGAGGGAAGAGAGCTCCGGCTGGTCACAGAAGTACAGAGCAGCTCTATAATGAAGGTATTTGGCACAATTATATTACAGAAACTCACACATTGTACATTATATAGTACTGTAATAGAGTGGATTATAGGATTTTACAAGCATTTTACCTCAGTTCACACTGGGGATTCCTGACAGGCAGGGAGGGAGAGGGGGAGAGAAGACATCACATTACATTAAGACCTACCCCGAAAATAAGCCCTACTGTGTCTTTTGTTGGCATAATTAATATAAGACCCGGGCTTATTTTTGGGGAAACACGGTATTACATTGCTATAATCTTTTTATATAGAATTTTTTTGATAAAATAAACTATCTAGAGGCTGATCCTGAAAGTCCTCTCCACATTCCAGAAAGATACTTGGAAAAAAGGAAGATGCCCCGGGGGATAGTATGGGCAAGGGACCATAACAGGATAAACAGAAAAATAGTACAGGAAGTATAAAAAGTGTATACATTTTATTTGATGTATAAAGATAGAAACATCTAAAAACATTAATTGGAACAAAACATAAATATAGATATACAGCCGCTTAATGCTCCGACACACAATGAGTGTGTGAGTAACTTGTATAGCGCTACAAATGCAAACTAAATCGCCTCAAGGTGCTTTTTGCATCCAGTGTCATCCTGTTCCTTCAAAAGAGGTGGGTCGTTCGTTTTTTTCTAAAAGCCCGATGGTTTTCTTCCATGCGGAAGGTCGTGGGTAGAGTGTTCCAGAGCTGAGGTCCTTGGACTGCAAATCTTCGTTCTCCCTTAGATTTGTAGCGGGATTTGGGGATTTGGAGGAGGTATTGGTTAGTTGACTGGAGGACGCGATTGGTGTCGTAGGGTTTTATTTTCTCGCAAAGGTATTGAGGAGTGTTTCCTTGTGAGCATTTGTGAGTGAGGCAGAGGGTCTTGAATGTGACCCGATCCTTTAGGGCTAGCCAAAGAAGGGTCTTCAGGGACGGGGTGATTGATTCCCAGGGTTTTTTCCCCGTTACCATTCTGGCTGCCACGTTCTGGACGACTTGTAGATGCACAATCTGGTATTTAGGTAGCCCTAGGTAGAGGGAGTTTGCGTAGTCGAGTCGGGAATTGATGAATGTTCCAACAACTAATGCTGTGTCCTCTTCCGGGATGAAGGGGATGAGTCTGCGCAGTAGGCGGAGAAGATGGTGAGATCCACTGACTACTGATCCTATTTGTGCATCCATGGTCATGTCTGAGTCAAAGATGACTGCGAGGCTTTTGACTTTGTTGCTTGGGGTAATGGTTTGTCCAAGGATGGTGGGTGGAGTCCATGTGGTCCTAGAGTTAGGTTTTTGATTTGCTTGAAGGAGAAGAAGTTCTGCATGTTTCTGACCTGAAGCCTCCTAGTTTCACTGTCTGCGATCGATGCGTTCATAGACATCAACTCAAAATAAGTAACCAGGTTCCTGTGAGCTCTGACTTGCCGCTCTGCTCCATGGGCAGAGCCTGTCCTGGCCTCCAACACAGATCCAGATTACACCTGATCTATCCTCTATTAAGGTGTGCAGCAAGACCCTATTGATTGGGGAGGAAAACCTTTTGTCATTACCTCATATCACCCCCAGGTGGCTGCTATATAATCCAATGGACCTCTAGACTTGGGATACCATCTATCTGCAAAGATGTTGTGCACTATTTCCTTTTAAAGGAACATATGACCTGTGAGTACCCAGCTGTATAAATATTATACGTGTCTGCCTTTCTGAAATTATAGAGGAAGTAAACCCTCATGGGCGTTACTTCCTCTTTGTTTCCCTGCAAAGGTAAAGTGTGTTCCAAACACAGGAAGTTGTCATCACAAAGCGCCAATAGGCTAGGGTGACCAGACATCCCCAGTTTCAGGGGACAGTCCCCTGATTGAGGACACTGTCCCTGGACCAAGTCTGTCCCTGGTTTTGTCCCCAGATTGGATTTAATAGGGGACAGGGGCAATTTCAAAGACAGTCAGTGCTGAACTAGCTTAAGGGGTTGTATTTTTCCCATTATCTGTGCCCCTTTCTTATGGTCATGTACTGGTCGGAGCGGAGGGAATATTTCTTCAGTTTCGGGCGCATGCCCATTCAGCTTTGCTGGCATGTTCTTCTGCCTTGGCTCAAATCCTGGCCAGCCGCCTGCCTACCTCCTTGCCTTCCCTGGCATAGTGATCTTCCTCCACTCCCCATCCAGTAGTAACCGGGGCCCGAAGAGTAAGACTTGAGAGGCTGTGAGGCGGGCGGCGACGGGCCGAGAGTCGCTGATTGTTGCCATTACTAGTAAAGAAATCCCCGGATTTCATTAAAAAAATCTGGTCACCTTTACCTAAGTGTTTTCTGTATTGTGTAACACAGTGGGCCCCCCACCCCTCAGGGCCAGTGTTCAGTGAACGTGTTGCACCCATGGTGGCGGGACGGCTCTTGTTCTGGGAGGATGTCATATGTCATATGCACGGCAATCGGTGGTGAGATGTGTTCCTTGGACACAGCGGATCACCAATCACGGTAAAGAGCCAATGACATAGGATCTTCACCATGTGATCAGCTTTGTCCAATCACAGCTCATCACATGTAAACATCTGTCAGTTATCGGCAATTCCTTTCCTCAGCGCTGTCACTGTCTGAGGAGACGTAAGCCAATAAGCGTTTTTTCTGTGACACGGGACACTTACATTGATAATCAGTGCAGCATATCAGTCCCGCTTATCAGTGTCCATCAGTGCCAACTCAGTGTCCACCAGTGCAGCCTATCAGTGTCCACCAGTGCAGCCTATTAGTGTGCATCAGTACCAACTCATCAGCACCCATCAGTGCAGCCTATCAGTGTCCATCAGTGCCAACCCAGCGCCCATCAGTGCAGCCTATCCGTGTCCATCAGTGCAGCCTATCAGTGTCCATCAGTGCAACCTTGAGACGATCTAGTTCGCATTTGTATTACTATACAAGTTACTCACTCACTCTATCAGTGTCCATCAGTGCAGCCTATGAGCTGGCAAAGTGGTTGTAACAGACTCACCCGGGACAGAGGCTTTTGGAGGGGACTGAATGCTAGCCTCTTGCTTTGCGATCATGGGCCCTGGCATTTGGGGGAACGGTGCTCTTTGTGAGCTGTATGCCTGGGGACACTGTGTATGCCATATTAGACTGACTGATTCATACTGTTGGGACATACAGTGTAAGGAGATGCTAATGACGTCACCTCCAGCCATCTGTCTGTTCTCTGTGCTAATTGACCCTGCTATTGTGTGAAGATGTTCTCTGTTTACACTTATGATAATGTGTATTGTATAGCAGGTGAGCGAGGAGACGTGACGTCTACTCTGAAAGGTCATATCTATGAGTCACCTAGTCTGGGTAAATGATTAGTTAATTAGCTCATGTTAATTTATGTTCTGGTTACCTCCTCTTTAACTGTATATAAGGTTGTATTCTTGATTCTAATAAACACTCCATGTTCAGCAGACAAACAAGTCTCGTCTCGTTGTGTGCTTGTGAGCAGCTGGAATATCTGATATCTATATCCAGACTGATAGGAAGGGGTATATGACGGAAGCACTCAAGCGGAGTGTGGGACAATCCGTTACAGTGGTGCCCGAGCCTCTTATTCCATCTTGCAGCACGGGTGATGAGCGGGGACTTGTGCTGTGCAGAATACATTTTGGCCAAAAGTTATGAAGAAATTCGATTTTTTTTTGGTTAGATATTTTTTATACACGTGGCAGAAAGTAAAATGTTTCTATCTTTCTAAATGTTCTGTCTTTTTTTATATATAATAAAAACCCCAGTGGTGATCAATCTTCTAGATTGTAAGCTCTAACAAGCAGGGCCCTCTGATCCCTCCTGTATTGAACTGTATTGTAACTGTACTGTCTGCCCCATGTTGTAAAGCGCTGCACAAACTGTTGGCGCCATATAAACCCTGTATAATAATAAAAATAATAACCACCAAAAGAAAGTTGGCCTGGTCCTGAAGGAGGGAAAACCCTCCAGAGCTGAGGTGGTTTACACAGTGATTTCCTATGATGGTTAGCTCCATCTAGTGGACATAATGATTTTTTTTTTTTAAAGTCCCCAATCAGTAAAATTACAACAATACCGCACTATGGCCACTAGAGGGAGCCAATGATCATAGGAAGTCACTGTATGAAATAAAATATGGACAACATTCATCACAGCTGGGTGAATTCTTGTCATTTTCATTCAACAATTAAAAAAAAAAGTGCAAAGCTTACATCACAAAATTTATCAACAAAAGGTAATGATTCCATTTTTCTATTTCAATGTTTTTTATTGGAAGTTCTCTTATTGAACAATCAGTTACAAAATACAAAGGGGTAGATTCACAAAGATACGCCGTCGTAACTCGGAATCTAAGCCGTCGTACATTTAAGTGTATTCTCTAATTGAGTTACACTTAAATGTAGCTAATATATGACTGCCTGCGCCGTCGTATCTTAGCTGCCTAGTTCCGCCGGCCGCTATGGGCGTGAATGCTGATTTACGCCTAGAATGCGTAAATCAGCGAGATACGCCGATTCACGAACGTACGCTTGCCCGTCGCAGTAAAGATACGCAGTTTATGTAAGGCGTTTTCAGGCGTAAAGTTAGTCCAACAAAAAGCTGGACTAGCCAATGTTAAGTATGGACGTTGTTCTCGCGTCAAATTTTGAATTTTTTACGTCGTTTGCGTAAGTCGTCCGTGAATGGGGCTGGACGTAATTTACGTTCACGTCGAAACCAATACGTCCTTGTGGCGTACTTTGGAGCAATGCACACTGGGATATGTCCATGGACGGCGCATGCGCCGTTCGTTAAAAACGTCAATCACGTCGGGTCACGAGTCATTAACATAAAACACGCCCCCCTGTTCCTCATTTGAATTAGGCGCCCTTACGCCGGCCCATTTACGCTACGCCGTCATAACTTAGGAGGCAAGTGCTTTGTGAATACAGCACTTGCCTCTCTGACTTACGGCGGCGTAGAGTAAATACGATACGCTACACCGGGTCAAGATTACACCGCCCTACCTGAATCCAGCTAAAAGTATTACAAATCACAAGTGACATTGTCCATCCTTGTGTAGATAGACATATCACATTGACATGGAAGTGTACTACATCCATATACTAGTAAAGGGATCATATCCCATCTGTACAAATCCTATACACTCTATTGTAACCACTTCCAAGAATATGACATCAAAGAACCATCAACTGAGAACAAAGAGAGTAAAGAAAACAAATATAATAAAGATAAAACCCGCTTGCCTGAGAATAGTCAATGACGTAGGCGGGGTCTGACTTACGAGGGGCGGGGTCACATCATAGGGTAAGCCCTGGCTTTCCCCGCATGCCAGGGAATAGCCAATGACGTAGGCGAGGTCTGACATACGAGGGGGCGGGGTCACCCGTCACATCATAGGGTAAGCCCCAGCTTTCCACGCTTGTCGGGGAATAGCCAATGACGTAGGTGGGGTCTGACGTACGAGTGGGCGGGGTCACCCGTCACATCATAGGGTAAGCCCTGGCTTTCCCCGCTTGCCAGGGAATAGCCAATGACGTAGGTGGGACCCCGTCATTGGCTATCAACAAAAGGTTGATAGGTTGGCTAGACTTGACTGATCCTGAAGACCACCATCATTGGGACTTTGAGTGAGGTGTAACACGCATGGCCACTGAATACAAGGTACCCCATTCTAAAATGTAAAAACGATTCTAATAATGTTACATCATGCAGCAGATTCCATACACGTAGGACACCCAACATTGGAGGTGATTTATTCTTCCAAAGTAAATACACCTTTGTACACTGGTACTGACTAGTATTCCAATGTTTCTCACCTCCCTCACTCAGCTAATGAGACCCTAGTGCCGATGGAGAGGGGCAGGGAAGGGCAAACAAGGATGCTGTGCAGGAACCCGACTTTCTCCTTATCAACCAATGACATCATCCCTGGTACAAAGGATGTTGGTGGCTAGAAGGTCATAATGGTGCACAATGAAAACCTGTGGCTTTGTGTAGCTAAAAGGCAAGCTTAGTCCACCTGTTGGCTTGTATACAATTTTTGACCAATTTTTAGGCATTTTGCTAAGGCACCCCTGAAGAATCCTGAAGACCCCCCCCCTCCCCCCGGGGGGTTCCTGGGCACCCTGGTTGAAGAAGTCTCCTCTAAACTGATGATGACGCCTCAGCTATGAGCAATTCTTGGATACTAAAGATTGGTGTCATTCCACAGAAACACACAATTATTTTTGTTCAATAAATTCTTTATTACAATTTTACTATTAACAAGATTGTAGTCAGAATGTAAGGAAACAGTAAAGGTAGAAAATCCACAGGTCAGGAAAATAACTTGTCTGGAATGTGGAGGCGGAGTCATTATTAATGTGTGTACAATACAATACACAACGTGTTACATTATAACAACAAAGAATTGTAGAAAAGGTTAAAACACAGAAAACGGGGAAAAGGTAGAACATAAACCCGGATAGTAAAGGGGTTGTAAAGGTACAATTTTATTTCCCTAAATATCTTCCTTTACCTTAGTGCCGTCCTCCTTCACTTACCTCATCCTTCCATTTTGCTTTTACATGTCCTTATTTCTTCTGAGAAATCCTCACTTCCTGTTCTTCTGTCTGTAACTCCACACAGTAATGCAAGGCTTTCTCCCTGGTGTGGAGTGTCATGCTCACCCCCTCCCTTGGACTACAGGAGAGTCCAGACGCCCACTAACACACAGCTTTTTTCTCTACCTGTAACGTAGAGAGCGTCCTGACTCTCCTGTAGTCAAAGGGAGGGGGTGAGCACGACACTCCACACCAGGGAGAAAGCCTTGCATTACTGTGTGGAGTTAAAGACAGAAGAACAGGAAGTGAGGATTTCTCAGAAGAAATAAGGACATTTAAAAGAAAAATGGAAGGATGAGGTAAGTGAAGGAGGACTGCACTAAGGGAAAGGAAGATATTTAGGAAAATAAAATTGTACCTTTACAACCCCTTTAAGGTGAAATTTGTGTACGAGGAAAACCTCAACAATTACCACCAAGTATTCATCCAGCTGAGACAAATAAGGAGATCTTTTTATTGTAATTAACACAGTGATTTCCTATGATTGTCAGCTCCATCTAGTGGCCATAATGAGGTATGTATCTTAAAATGCCTCTATCAGTAAACATAGTGCAATACTGCATTATGGCCACTAGATGGAGCCAATGATCATAGGAAATCACTGTACGAAATAATAAAAATTGCCAAAATTCATCAGAGCTGGGTGAATACTTGACTTGCCTGACGAAGAGGTCCTGCGTGGCCTCGAAACGTTGCACTTCTTGTGATGCTTTCTTTGCATTAAAACTTTCGGACGTTATATATGATCCGTGGTGTGCTGGCGAATATGTTCATCTGGGTGAACACTTGTCACATTTGTTCAACTTTTTTAAATAGACCACTAAGTGTTTGCAAAGCTTACCTTACAAAATGTACCAACAAAAGGTACTAGGTAGTGACACCATTTTTATACTGCTATCAATGGCCAACACAGTGCAACACTTCATCCATGTCTTTGGTGATCTCCTTATGTACTGCTTCTTATATGTTTGAAGATCAGCCATGGAGTATATCTGAGGTGTATATCAGGGTGTGCTTCTTCCCCACATGAGAGCTGTGATGTCCAGCAACATTCATATACAAGACATTTCCCGCACTCAAACCACTAATACACCTTAATGGCGCGTACACATGACCGTTTTTCGGGATCTAAAAAATTATGTTTTTAAGGGTCTAGAAAAAACAACGTTTTCTCCAACCTGATCATTAAAACGGCCTTGCCTACACGCGATCGTGAAAAGAAAATGCTTTAGCAAAGCACAGTGACGTACAACACGTACAACGGGACTATAAAGGGGAAGTTACATGCAGATGGCGCCACCCTTTGGGCTGCTTTAGCTGATTTTGTGATAGTAAAAGACGATTTGCGCTTTTCAGCCTGTTACAGCGTGATGAATGTGCTATCTCCGATACGAACGCTAGTTTTACCAGAATGAGCGCTCCCGTCTCATAACTTGCTTCTGAGCATGCACGTTTTTTTCACGTCGTTAAAGCCCACACACGACCATTTTTTACAACCTTAAAAACAACAACACTGAAAACGTTGTGAAAAAATAGAGCATGTTCGAAATTTTTAATGCCCATTTTTTAGATCGTGAAAAATGCTCTGGAGCCCACACACGATCGTTTTTATTGACTTTAAAAAAAAAAAAATGTTAGAACCCGAAATACGGTCGTGTGTACGTGGCATGAGGGTTGGATTGGACCCTGATGTACAGGAAGATAGGACTTTGGTGATAAACATTTCCCTTACTCAGGACAGGAATACGGCTTCTCCCCTGTGTGAGATCTCTGATGTCTGTAAAGATGGTACTTCAGAGAAAAACATTTCCCACACTCAGGACAGGAATACGGCTTCTCCCCCGTGTGAGATCTCTGATGTCTGTAAAGATCAGACTTCTGTGAAAAACATTTCCCGCACTCAGGACAGGAATACGGCTTCTCCCCTGTGTGAGATCTCTGATGTCTGTAAAGATCAGACTTCTGTGAAAAACATTTCCCGCACTCAGGACAGGAATACGGCTTCTCACCTGTGTGAGATCTCTGATGTGTGTAAAGATCAGACTTCTGTGAAAAACATTTCCCGCACTCAGGACAGGAATACGGCTTCTCCCCTGTGTGAGATCTCTGATGTCTGTAAAGATCAGACTTCTGTGAAAAACATTTCCCGCACTCAGGACAGGAGTTCGGCTTCTCCCCCGTGTGAGATCTCTGATGTGTGTAAAGATTGGACTTCCTTGAAAAACATTTCCCACACTCAGGACAGGAATAGGGCTTCTCACCTGTGTGAGATCTTATATGCAGATCAAGAGAACTTTTAAAATTGAAACACTTCCTGCACTCAGTACAGGAAAACCTCCTATCTGTTGGAAGGATGGCACCGTCCCTCACAGTCTGAGGTTCCTCAGGATAAGAAGAAGACGATGGTCCGGCACCGTCTCTCACAGTCTGAGGTTCCTCAGGATAAGAGGAAGACGATGGTCCGGCACCGTCCCGCACAGTCTGAGGTTCCTCAGGATAAGAGGAAGACGATGGTCCGGCACCGTCCCTCACAGTCTGAAGTTCCTCAGGATAAGAGGAAGACAATGGTCCGGCACCGTCCCGCACAGTCTGAGGTTCCTCAGGATAAGAGGAAGACGATGGTCCGGCACCGTCCCGCACAGTCTGAGGTTCCTCAGGATAAGAGGAAGACGATGGTCCGGCACCGTCCCTCACAGTCTGAGGTTCCTCAGGATAAGAGGAATACGATGGTCCGGCACCGTCCCTCACAGTCTGAGGTTCCTCAGGATAAGAGGAATACGATGGTCCGGCACCATCCCTCACAGTCTGAGGTTCCTCAGGATAAGAGGAAGACGATGGTCCGGCACCGTCCCTCACAGTCTGAGGTTCCTCAGGATAAGAGGAAGACGAGGGTCCATCTACACTGTGTGGTGTCGGATGGACATTTGAGGTAGTCGGGTTTTCTCCTGGACTATACTGTGTGATGTCCTCATCTTCTACTTTACAGTCTGGAGACAAAGTGAGACAATCCTCTGAGGTTTTCCTCATCTCCCGTCCATCTACTAAAATAGAAATACAAAGATTATTACTAGACATGAGCAGATTGGTTCCCCTACACCAGGACTCCGCCCACATCAGGCAGCTTTGTCTCTAAGGATCTTACAATTCCCCCCTCAAGGTAACTAGTAAATGGGTCCTCTGATCTCCTACCAGATAATTTCTTTATTCATGGACCTTAGTCAGAGAGTGAGGACACAACGGGAACTGTCTTTTATAGGAGTGAGAGTGATGAGGGGATTATAGGATGAGTGTCCCCTCCCCCTCTATCACTGATTGTGATCTTCCCAACACAAGAAGTCCTGCACTCCCTGATTTAGTCATGAATAACAGCGGGGCTGAGCCCCACCAGAGGTCAGAGATTGAGGATGTGGGAAGAACAACCAAGATGAAGACTGGACTGATCCTGAAGACCACCATCATTGGGTTATTGACTCCTCCCTCTTTATCACTTTGTTTTGAAGGTTCCAAAGTTTGAGGATGTTATCACATTATTATCAACATGTGAAAATTGTCTTTTCAAAATGGTCGCTCTTTTTTTGTTTATAGCGTAAAAAATTAAAACCGCAGAAGTGATCAAATACCACCAAAAGAAAGCTCTATTTGTGGAGGAAAAAAAAGGACATAATTTTGTTTTGGGTACAACGCCGCACAACCGCGCAGTTGCCGTATCGCCAAAAATGGCCTTTCCGGGACTGAAGTGGTTAAAGTTCCAACATTTCTTTTTCTTCTTAATATTTCATGTTGGTAATATATTCGGGTCATATGTGCAATGGCATGACAGCCGATAGAGCTTACAGTTTATTTGTTGGTGTTTTTATTATATTTTACATTTGCACTTCTGTTTGTCAAAAAGCAATATTTTTGTTTGTTTATGAAACTGGGTTTTATTTATAAAGACGTTCTATATCTGTGTCTGTAGTGCGTGTTCAATCCTTCATACCGTGTTTCCCCGAATGTAAGACCGAGTCTAATATTAATTTTGTCCCCAAAAAACACACTAGGGCTTACTTTCGGAGAAGGCCTTATTTATTTACGGAATGTACAAATTTTACAAAGATTCTGTGTCCCCCTGTCACCCCCCCCAACTGTCAGGTCAGGAGTCATTACGGTATTTTGAGAAAGACATCTTGGCACTGTATAAGGTGCAGTACGATAGAAAATACCTTTTACCGTAGGGTATACAGCTCCCTGGTGTACCGGTATTCACCTGCTCTTCTTTCGTCATCCGGGAGGAGAGAGTGAGAGAGAAGAGATCCCGCTGACGTCAGCGTGCTCCGCACGTTGAGGAGGAATGGGCTAAAGACGTCAGGCGGGAGGAGAGAAGGAGAGAGAAGAGCCAAGGTCACCTGTCATCGGCTCGCTCCGTGCAGTAAGAAGGGACGGGCTGAAGATGTCAGGGGGGAGGAGAGGAGGAACGAGAAGAGCCAGCCCGCTGCTTACAGTAAAGAGGGATGGGATGCAGACCAGGCGAGAAGAGGATGGATCAGCAGTGGCTTTAAACATAACGGTACCATATTTTTTAACACAGTAATAAACGGAAACACTGCAGCAATGTATAGGTTTGAAAAAATAGATTTTTAATTAACTTTGACTAGGGCTTACTTTCGGGGTAGGGCTTATATTTCAGCCCACCCCTGATAATCACGCTAGGGCTTACTTTCAGGGTAGGGCTTACTTTCGGAGAAACACGGTACCAGAAATAAGAACATCGGATTGGATTGTTACTCCAGGAGTATATCACGAGTTTGGCAATTCTAGAGAAAGGTCTAAATAATGCATTACAATTTACAGAAAAAAAAAAAAAACATTACATTTTCATCGACTAAAACGTACTGCAGATTTTAGTTGAGTAAATACAACGAAAACTAAAACAATTCAGATGACTAAATACAACTAAAACTAAATAAAAATTTGACGTCAAAATTAAAATCACAGAGGAGATACACTGTGCATGTCTAATGATGTGTGTGACAGATATTTCTATGTAATAAAGTGAGAGATGTTATAGATTAGGGACGAGCCAAACACCCCCCCCCCCCCGTTCGGTTTGCACCAGAACCTGCGAACAGACCAAAAGTTTGTGTGAACTTTAGATCCCCATTAAAGTCTATGGGACTCGAACGTTTGAAATCTAAAGTGCTCATTTTAAAGGCTAATATGCAAGTTATTGTCCTAAAAAGTGTTTGGGGACCCGGGTCCTGCCTCAGGGGACATGTATCAATGCAAATTTTTTTTTTCCGGGAGCAGTGATTTTAAATGACTTTTCATCCTTCAGAAATGACACTTTGTGCAGGGACAGTTCTAAGCATGGGAAACATGCGCTGCTTTACAGGCATACTATAGACACCCCCCTAGGTACGAAATTTAAAGGAATATTTCACTTTTATTGTTTCACTTTAAGCATTATTAAAATCACTGCTCCCGAAAAAACGTTAGTTTTTTTAAAACTTTTTTTACATTGATTCATGTCCCCTGGGGCAGGACCCGGGTCCCCAAACACTTTTTATGACAATAACTTGCATATAAGCCTTTAAAATTAACACTTTAGATTTCTCCCATAGACTTTTACAGGGTGTTCTGCGGATTTTCGAATTTGCCGCGAACACCCCAAATTCTTTGCTGTTCGCCGAACAGACAATGTTCCAGTCGAACATGAGTTAGACTCGAACTCGAAGCTCATCCCTATTATAGATCTATACTGTGTGGAGAGTTCTTCTAGTCTTGGGTCTGAGACTATACAGACATATCCCTCCACCCGGCACTGCCAGCAAACATCAGAACTAGTAACTACGGGAGAATTCCTCTGTCACAGATCTCGCTAGATCCGGGTATGGGACACAATGTAAGACTCATACCCCAGATGACTAAGACAAGCAATGCCTATGGAGAAAATCAACATTTTACTACCAGCTGAACCCCAGAATCTCCATAAATCCATCCTAGATACATGAACTGTGTCTGCAGCACAGAGAAGGAAGATTATCCGAGAGAAATACAGGAATACAGGGGAACACAGCTCAGGAAAGAGACCAGGGGATTACAGGCTGATATCACCCAGTCCCCGCCCTACTCTGCACCAATCAGTGAGCAGTATGGGTGGAGGAATGGATTTAGTGTTAATGACCCACCTGTGCTGATCTCTGTAGGAGTGTCCTCCTCTATAAATGTCCCCGTTATTCCATCCTCCTCCATAGACTGCTGATCATCCCTCACATACGTCTCTTCTTCTTCTGATTTCACCTCAAATTCTATATCGATTGGATCTCCACTCTACACCAAGAAAATCCGAGAAAAGATCGTCTGTAAAACATAAGCTTTAACCCCTTCCCGCCTTATGGTAAAACAAATGTTAATGCCTAAGCACAGTTTTGCAACTTTGACATGTGCTAGTAAAACCGTACATATCATCATAACGACTTTGTGTATCCAGGTGGATTATACCGCGTTGTTTTTAGGGCAAATTGGGATTTCATTGGGTGGTAAATAGTTATGGATATCTCCTGATTAATTTTATTATAAAAAAAAAACTACCACAAAATAGTAAAAAAAATAAAAACTACATTTTTTTTAATGTAGCTGTATGTTTCTTGATACTACCATAACTTTCCACCAAAGAGCAACACAAAATAAATGTTCCTGCTCCTGACGATCGCAGCGATGTCACATATGTGTATGTTAGTTGTTGTTTGTACCCGTAGTACAGCCCAGAAACAATACTGCGCATTTTACTTTTTTTATCCTAACTAAAACACACTGACACTAATACTAATTACAAAATTATATATTTCTTTAACCCCTTCAATACCGGGCTTTTATACCACCTCAATACCGGGCCTATTCTGGCACTTCTCTCCTACATGTACAAATCATCATTCTTTTGCTGGAAAATTACTCAGAACCCCCAAACATTATATATATTTTTTTTATCAGACACTCGAGAGAATAAAATGGCAGTCATTGCAACTTTTTATCTTGCACGGTATTTGGGCAATCATTTTTCAAACGCCTTTTTTGGGGAAAAAAATGGTTTCATGAATTAAAAAATAACAAAACAGTAAATCCCAATTTCTTTGTAATTATGAAAGATGATGTTACACAGAGTAAATAGATACCTAACATGTCACGCTTAATAATTGCGCACACTTATGGAATGGCGCCAAACTTCCTTACTTAAAAATCTCCATAGGCGATGCTTTGAAATTTTTTACAGGTTACCAGTTTAGAGTTACAGAGGAGGTCTAGTGCTAGAATTGTTGCACACGCTCTAAAGCACTTTTTTTAACATTTTTTTGATCACTTTTATTCCTATTACAAGGAATGTAAACATCCCTTGTAATAGTAATGGTGTGTGACAGGTCCTCTTTATGTGGAGATGCGGGGGGTCAATAAGACCCCACATCTCTCCTCCAGGCTGGAAAGCATGAGATCGTGAAGTTTTTTTTTATCGGTCTCATGCTTACTAGCCGTAATCGCGGCTTTGTTTACTTCTAAGAACCTGGTGTGATGTCATCACATCGCGCCCGGGCCTCCGACAGTCATAGAGATGACTGGTCACCATCTGGTCACCAGTCATCTCTATGCTTCCCATCCAGCGCTGGATGATTCTTTCTCCGGGACCCCGATGGCACGGGAGAGCACAGAGAAGCACCGGATGGCGGAGGGAGGGGGGGAAGTCCCCTACCGCCACCTATAAGAACAATCAAGCAGCGGAACTGCCGCTATGATCGTCCTTATCGTGCACATAATCGCCGGCAGAAGAGAAGGATATCTGAGTAGCTGCACCCATCATTCAGATAACACCGCACAAAGCCCAGGATGTCATATGACGTCCACCCAGGATGGGAGATCCCCTCTGTGGACGTCAAATGACTATGGCTGAGTATTAAGTGGTTAATTCTGCTCAAAAAAACACTAACCCTGGCACTCATCTCCACGCTGCCTGTACCAGGACATCGAACGGTCCCCGCGATACATACGCGGATGATACCTATACTTCTGCCTGTACCGTTTTTTTTTTGTCTCTGCAAGGAGAGAGAGATACAATGCATTTCTCTCCTCCATTCAAAGAGAGAAAACACGGGGGCGGGCGTCACAGTGATCAGGTGACCCAGAACCAGGAGTTCCAGGACCCAATCATTAGTACAAGACCTGGGGCTGACGGTGAGACCTTGCAGTACGCTCCCAGCACAAAGACACATACCCATATATGAAGCCCTATGGAAAAACACCCAGTCCGGTGGGGCTTCATATATGCGCACGCTCAGCGGGAAGGGGTTAATAATGTGACATCACATATATAAAATCCTCACATCCCCTCCACGAGTCCATGTTCTAGATGCTCCACCCCACCAACCTTGTAACAGTGAGGGATGGTGTGACCTTCCTGTGTGGAATCCCGGGAATACAGAGGACGGGGACATCTCTCTGGTGGGGTCCAATTACTGGAATCATCTGTAGGAAACACACACACTGACTGGATCCATTGTTTCTATGTGTTTATCAGATGATGGGGGATCTAGGTGGAGCCTCCATACTACTCTCTGAATATATTATGGGTCACCTGTGCTATTCTCTGTAGAAGTGTCCTCCTCTATGAATGTCCTCGTCATTCCAGCCTCCTCCGTATATTGCTGATCATCCCTCACATACGTCTCTTCTACTTCACCCTCAACTTTCATGTTCATCAGATCTTCACCCTAAACCAAGAAAATATCTTGTAGAATCCATACACCACCTCCACAAGTCATTTTCATGTTCTAGATGCTTCATCCCACCAACCTGATCTTCCTGTGTGGAATCCCGGGAATACAGAGGACGGGGACATCTCTCTGATGGGTTCCCATTACTGGATCCATCTGTAGGAAACACACACACTGACTGGATCCATTGTTTCTATGTGTTTATCAGATGATGGGGGATCTAGGTGGACCCTCCGTACTGCTCTCTCCTTTACAATAAAGTCTCCTCTTACCCGGTGATGTGAGGGGCGGCTGATTGTCCATCATGACGTCCTTGTAGAGATCCTTGTGTCCTTCTAAATACTCCCACTCCTCCATGGAGAAATAGACAGTGACATCCTGACACCTTATAGGAACCTGACACACACAATGATACAGTCACCATCCAGACACACCCCTTGTCTGTTACTGGATAATGTCCCCGAATTTCCAGAATCCTCCTCACCTCTCCTGTCAGCAGCTCCATCATCTTCTTGGTGACTTCTAGAATCTTCTCCATGTTGTGTCTCTCGGGTTTTAGGGAGTCACATGGAGGCACTGTGATGGTCATGTGATCACCTGACTTCACAAGAGGAAATCTCTGTATTGGGGAACCAATAGGAATATCATGTTAGAATCCCAGAATCCTCCTCACCTCTCCGGTCAGGTCTGTGTTTTATTAATAGAGATAAAAGTGATGTCATGTGACCTCCCAGAATCCTCCTCACCTCTCCGGTCAGGTCTGTGTTTTATTATTAGAGATAAGAGTGATGTCATGTGACCTCCCAGAATCCTCCTCACCTCTCCGGTCAGGTCTGTGTTTTATTAATAGAGATAAGAGTGATGTCATGTGACTTCCCAGAATCCTCCTCACCTCTCCGGTCAGGTCTGTGTTTTATCAATGGAGATAAGAGTGATGTCATGTGACCTCCCAGAATCCTCCTCACCTCTCCGGTCAGGTCTGTGTTTTATCAATGGAGATAAGAGTGATGTCATGTGACCTCCCAGAATCCTCCTCACCTCTCCGGTCAGGTCTGTGTTTTATTATTAGAGATAAGTGCGATGTCATGTAACCTCCCAGAATCCTCCTCACCTCTCCGGTCAGGTCTGTGTTTTATTAATAGAGATAAGAGTGGTGTCATGTGACCTCCCAGAATCCTCCTCACCTCTCCGGTCAGGTCTGTGTTTTATTAATAGAGATAAGAGTGATGTCATGTGACCTCCCAGAATCCTCCTCACCTCTCCGGTCAGGTCTGTGTTTTATTAATAGAGATAAAAGTGATGTCATGTGACCTCCCAGAATCCTCCTCACCTCTCCGGTCAGGTCTGTGTTTTATTAATAGAGATAAGAGTGGTGTCATGTGACCTCCCAGAATCCTCCTCACCTCTCCGGTCAGGTCTGTGTTTTATTAATAGAGATAGGAGTGATGTCATGTGACCTCCCAGAATCCTCCTCACCTCTCCGGTCAGGTCTGTGTTTTATAAATAGAGATAAGAGTAATGTCATGTGACCTCCCAGAATCCTCCTCACCTCTCCGGTCAGGTCTGTGTTTTATAAATAGAGATAAGAGTAATGTCATGTGACCTCCCAGAATCCTCCTCACCTCTCCGTCAGGTCTGTGTTTTATTAAAGCGGTAGTAAACTCTGTACTACCACTTTTACCTACAGGTAAACCTATAATAAATCTTACAGGTAAGCCTATAATAAGGCTTACCTGTAGGCATAAAGAATATATCCTGAACCTGTATGGTTTAGGAGATATTCCCCTCGCAATGCGCTGCTGACTGCAGCGGCGATCCTCCGCTAAAGGCCCGGCAGCCACCGGACCTTGCCGGCAAGAAGTCTCCTGCACGAATGCGCGGGAGTGACGACATCGCCGCTCCAGCCACTCACAGCGCTGGAGCGGCGATACCCAGAAGACACACGGAGGCAAGATGACATCTCCCTTGGCGTGGACCAGGTAAGTTCCCCATGCCTCGTTCCAAGGTAAGTATTTCCTAATGAGCTGGTATGAGGTGCATACTAGCTCATTATGGCTTTTGCCTTTCAGGTAGGTTAAAAAAAAAATAGCAGCAGGTTTACTACCACTTTAATAGAGATAAAAGTGATGTCATGTGACCTCCCAGAATCCTCCTCACCTCTCCGGTCAGCAGGTAGATGATCTTCAGGGTGAGGTTTAGTATCCTCTCAGTCATGTGACTCTGGTCCTCCTCCATCCTCATTGGTCCTGTGATCTATACAGGTTTCCCTGTGGACCAATAATTGATAAGAGAGAATGATCTGGACTGTACTGGTTGTACAATATTAGGATAGGGGTGTATGGGGGATTATATGAGGGTTTTTATCATGTAAGAACGCCCCCCAGTGGTCTTACACACAGAGGAACATTCAGTTTAGTGTTTGATATGTTTCTGGGGACTGGGAGCCTCCTTCCCTTTCGCCTTTGTGTCTACATATAACCCCCCCCCCCCCACATCTCCAATATGAAGAGAATGTTCTGACCCCATAGGTGAGGAAATGTCCTGACCCTGAAGGGGTTAATCTACATTTCCACACTATATAAGGGGGTATCATCATCTGCTGGAGATAAAAGACGTCACAGTGACTATGGAGGAAGAGGACGGACATGACAGGGGATTACTGGGTGTATATAGAATATAATATCTTATTCCCTCCTCGGCTGCCACTTCCAGCAATGTCTCCTCTCTACTTCATCTTCACCTAACTCTCACCCAGGACTTCCTGTCTGTAATTACATCACTTCCTGTCTGTTCTGTACTTCCTATGTGTGCTTATCATCACAACCTACCTGCTCCTGATAACACTTCCTGCTTGTACCTGACATCACTTCCTGTTTTTTTATCTATACAGATTCCCTGTCATGGAGTAGATGATATCACCACTTAGTGGCGCTCAGAGGAATTGCAGTCTCCCTGTATACCTCTCCACCTCTCTCTGTATATCTGTATACCTCTCTCCATATATCTCCCTGTATACCTCTCTCTGTATATCTCCCTGTATACCTCTCCACCTCTCTCCGTATATTTCTCCCTGTATACCTCTCTCTCTCTGTATAATGAAGAAAGGTAATTTAGCGGAATGGGAATTAGCTCCCTCATAGTGAACTGTCTAGTTCCCATCCTTATACATGACCTGACCACTAGGGGGCAAAAAAGGTTATTCTGTGGGATGGGATCTAGTCAGTTCACATTGAGCAAGCAAGTTCCCATCCTCAGAATTGACTAGGTGAATCTGCAGGATGGGAACTCGTCACAACCATGGAGAATTACATTCATTTATACTTCCTCCTGACTCACCTCTCGTCTGGAAATCCCTATATGTGCCTGACATCACTTCCTGTGTGTCTCCCACATCACTTCCTGTCTGTCTCCCACATCACTTCCTGTCTGTCTCTCACATCACTTCCTGCCTGTTCCCTACATCACTTCCTGTCTGTCTCTCACATCACTTCCTGTCTGTCTCAAACATCACTTCCTGTCTGTCTTCCACATCACTTCCTGTCTGTCTGCCACATCCCTTCCTGTCTGTCTCTCACATCACTTCCTGTCTGTCTTCCACATCACTTCCTGCCTGTCCCCAACATCACTTCCTGCCTGTCCCCAACATCACTTCCTGTCTGTTGCAGTTATCTTTACCTGACATCACTTCCTGACTTCCATAGAGACTTCCTGTCTGGGTAGAAGTGAGATCACCACCTTGTGGAGGTTAGAGGAGCTGCAGCCCTGATAAATGTCTCATGATGTGAAGACAGCCGTGTGCTGTGTATGTACTTTATATCCTTAAACTGTAATTACAGGCAAAACTTTTTCTCTTAGTTCTGGATGGAGGGGAGACGAATTAGAACCCCTGTCAGTTTTTATATTGCTGTCTGTGCCCACATTAGGGAGATTCGCTCTCTCTCGGTGTGTGAAATTGTCTGCAGTTAATAATGTAACTACTTGCAGGCAGAGAGATCACCACTCAGCCGTGATGCTGGGGATGGGCAGGACTAAACAGCTATCAACACCAGCCAATGATTGGGCTGCTTACGAAAGGGGCGGAGCCACATAATTGTTTCGGCCCACCCAGACTCCATCCCAATGGCTGGTGTTTAATAGCTGTTCGGTCCCGCCCACCCCCAACATCACCGCTGAATTTTGACAGCTGATCTTTCTCTCTGCAAGCAGTGACATTATCTGACAGATCACACACTCGGCGGTTTTGACAAGCCTCACGACCTGCTGCTTGTGAAACTGTTTACAGACAGCGGGGGTTACACACAACATTTCGGGGCAGATCTCGGGAGACAGCACGGGTGATTAAGGTGTGCCCAGGCACACCCAGCACACCCCCTGCGCACTCCTATGAGTACACAGTGTATCTGAACATTTGAATATTGCACCATACATGATGAGTATTGAGTAGTAGTGTTTCTACCTAAGTGTTTTCTGTATTGTGTAACACAGTGGGCCCCCCACCCCTCAGGGCCAGTGTTCAGTGAACGTGTTGCACCCATGGTGGCGGGACGGCTCTTGTTCTGGGAGGATGTCATATGTCATATGCACGGCGATCGGTGGTGAGATGTGTTCCTTGGACACAGCGGATCACCAATCACGGTAAAGAGCCAATGACATAGGATCTTCACCATGTGATCAGCTTTGTCCAATCACAGCTCATCACATGTAAACATCTGTCAGTTATCGGCAATTCCTTTCCTCAGCGCTGTCACTGTCTGAGGAGACGTAAGCCAATAAGCATTTTTTCTGTGACACGGGACATTTACATTGATAATCAGTGCAGCATATCAGTCCTGCTTATCAGTGCCAACTCAGTGTCCAGCAGTGCAGCCTATCAGTGTCCACCAGTGCAGCATATCAGTGTCCACCAGTGCAGCCTGTCAGTATCCATCAGTGCAGCCCATCAGTGTGCATCAGTACCAACTCAACAACACCCATCAGTGCAGCCTATCAGTGTCCATCAATGCCAACCCAGCACCCATCAGTGCAGCCTTGAGGCGATTTAGTTCGCATTTGTAGCACTATACAAGTTACTTACTCACATTATCAGTGCCCATCAGTGCAGTCTATGAGCTGGCAAAGTGCCTGTGACAGACTCATCCGGGACAGAGGCTTTTGGAGGGGACTGAATGCTAGCCTCTTGCCTTGCAATCATGGGCCCTGGCATTTGGGGGAATGGTGCTCTTTGTGAGCTGTATGCCTGGGGACCCTGTGTATGCCATATTAGAGTGACTGATTCATACTGTTGGGACATACAGTGTAAGGAGATGCTAATGACGTCACCTCCAGCCATCTGTCTGTTCTCTGTGCTAATTGACCCTGCTATTGTGTGAAGATGTTCTCTGTTTACACTTATGATAATGTGTATTGTATAGCAGGATAGCGAGGAGACGTGACGTCTACCCTGAAAGGTCATATCTATGAGTCACCTAGTCTGGGTAAATGATTAGTTAATTAGCTCATGTTAATTTATGTTCTGGTTACCTCCTCTTTAACTGTATATAAGGTTGTATTCTTGGTTCTAATAAACACTCCATGTTCAGCAGACAAACAAGTCTCGTC
The DNA here is from genome assembly GCF_905171775.1 of Rana temporaria. NCBI lineage: Eukaryota > Metazoa > Chordata > Amphibia > Anura > Ranidae > Rana > Rana temporaria. The sequence goes on along the minus strand of NC_053490.1, from coordinate 4,641,060 downwards.
TCGTTGTGTGCTTGTGAGCAGTAGTGTTGCTCACGAATATTCGCATTGCGAATATTCGACTCGAATATAGCATATTCGAGAAATCGCGCTATATTTCGAAATTCGCGGTGAATATTCGCAATTCCGAATATTCGATTTTTTACAATTTTTTTTTTTAATCAGATCACATCCTAGATATCTCCATCGACGTCTAAAAGCATTGCTGGTATCATTAGAGACCCTGGGCCGAGTAGCTGAAGCGTTCATTGAATTTTCCAGAAAGATCGCAATGCGATTATTCGGCAAACGCAATATCGCGCGATTATTTTCCTCGCCCCGATCTTCCGCATCAGAGCGATTTTTACAGTTTCATTTTTAAAACAGATCACATCCTAGTGATCTCCATAGACGTCTGAAAGCATTGCTGGTATGATTAGAGCCATTGGGCCGAGTAGCTGAAGCGATCATTTTATATTGCCGAATATTCGCAATGCGAATATTCGGCAATAGGAATATTGCGCGATTATTTGCTCCGCCCTTTTGCATCAGAGCCAATCAGAGTTCTCCTTCCACACTCGTCACAGGTTAGCAACCAATAGGAACCTGCCTGCATGGACATTATATAAGCTCACTCCCAGCACCATTTCATTGCAGATTCAGAAGCTGGCTATAGAGTGTGGAGGCTGTTTCTGTGTTCCTGGTTTCCTGTGTCTTTGTTCTTGATTGATTTAGATCATCACCAGCATTGCTATTTAGTGATTCCAGTGGATCTTTTCCAGTATATCAACTGCTTTTTTCAAAGCAATAGACCCAAGAGCTTTTTTCAAAGCTACGTTTTGTGCTGTTTTGTGCTGTTTTTTTCATTTGTGTTACTGTTTGATCCTGCAATCCTCCCTGTTCAGTTATATTTGCAAGAGATTTCAGAACACATTTTGCTGAGCTTTATAAAAGAGCTTTTCTAAAAGCTAAGTTTTGTTCATCTTGTGTTACTGTTAGATCTTGCAGGTTCGCTGTTCAGTGATATTTGATAGGCATCTCAGTTCAAATTTTGTTTAGTTTTCCCTAAAGAGCTTTTATAAAAGCTAAGTTTTGTGTTCAGTTTAGTTAAATTTTGTGTAGTAAGTGTACACACTGTTAGTGTACATTTATTTCATCTAGCTTAGCTTAGTGTGTGTTTAGTGTCTGTGTTTTGTGTTTAAAAAAAAAAAAAAAAAAAAAAGTTAGTGTTTGTTTAGTGCTTTTTTTTTTTTCTTTAATTTTGTAGTCCTTGTCTGGTGTACTACTTTTCTTATAGTTTAGTAGCTGTCTGTGTACGTCTTTGTCTGCGTGCCTGTCTTGTAAAAAAAACACAAAAACACATTTTGTTCACATTTTCCCCCCCCAATAAAGTTTACCCCCCCCCACACACATATCAGCAATAATGAGCGGCATCCGTGGCCGTGGCAGCAGGGGTAGGGGAGTTACTCCCAGTGCTGGATCGCTGCCAGCACGGGGTACCTCTCGTGCCCCTACTAGTGGTAGAGGATCGGGTGCAAGGGGAGTACGCCTGATCCGGGAGTTCTTCCCATCGGGCAGCCGCCCGATATTGCCATCTCAGGCTCAAGTAGTGGTGGACTACATGGGGCACAGCAGTGCCACTGAGTCGTCAGTCCCGACTCACAGTAGTACCACCATTACACCGTTGCCTGTACTACCCCCCCCCAGCCCCCAAGAGTCCAGCATCTTACTGTTCGACAGCGACAGTGATAGGGATCTCTTGGGGGAGGCCATGCATCAGGCAGACCTCCAGCTCTGTCCTGATGGTCAGGACCTTTTTGAAGGGATGGATGAGGAGGATGGGATACCTGCTGGCAGTATCCCAGAGACATCCCTTCAAACTGGTGCTGCTGTTTTGGTGCAGGAAACAGCAGCACCTAGTCAGACCCAGGCGTGGGTGAGGGGACAGCGGAGCCAGGCTAGAGGCTCCATGTCACGTGGTTCCCTCAGACCAACACATCTCAGCCCTTGGTCTGACATCTCTGGGGGCGAAGAGGGTGACCCATCATGGTTGCCATCTGACGCGTCGGCTCACTACGTCAGTGACGACGGGGAAGGTAGGCACCCTGGTGAAACGGTGCGCCAGGTCACCACCAGGGAGACCATCGTCAGGGTCTCCACTGGTGATGGCAGCAGGAGGTGTCAGGAGGAGGAGCAGCAGCAGCAGCAGCAGCAGCAGGCAGCTCCACCTGTGCGCACCGAATCCCAGCAGGTGCAAGTAAGCGTCACCCCATCTGACAGGAGGGCGGTGCTGAAGTCACCTGTCTGGAATTTCTTTACCCTGGTGGCAGACAACCCTACCGTGGCCATCTGCCGGATTTGTAAAGTGAGGGTGAAGAGAGGGAAGTGTTTGGCTCGGGTGGGTACCACAGCCCTGAACCAGCACCTGAGGATAAACCACTGGGCGTTGTATGACGAGATGAAGCGTGGTGGTGGTAGCAGCGCCACCACCACAAGTGAGCAGGGTACAGCAGCCCCTGCCACATCTTTATCTGTTTCCAGCAGGTCATGCCCCCCCGCTCCCTCTAGTAGAGGTACTGGTACCGGCAGCCAGACCTCTACTTCCACAGCACCCTCCACGTCTGTGTCCCGCACTGCCGTCCGGCGCCAGGCGTCGATTTCAGACGCCTTTGACCGCACCACTCCCTTCCCCCCTGGAGACCGACGTGTGCGTTCCCTCAATGGGCTCCTGGCAAGGGTTATTGCCCAACATCTGCTGCCCTTCAACATAGTTGACAGCAACCCCTTCAGGCAGATGTTGGAGCAGGCCCAACCCCAATGGCGTGTCCCCAGCCGCCATTTCTTTGCCAGGACTGGTGTCCCTGCCCTACACCAGCACATTGTGCAGAATGTAACCCTGTCGCTGGATCACGCTGTCAGCGACAGGGTTCATCTGACAATGGATGGCTGGACCAGCAGGCATGGGCAGGGACGCTACATCAGCTTCACGGCCCATTGGGTTTCCCTCCGAGGCGTCGGTGAGGGATCGTCGGCAACCGATCTTGTGGTGCCGCCCCGGGGTGTCCAGGGGAGAACTGCTGGTCTCCCTCAAGCCACTGTCTCCGCAGCTGCTGAGCCTCCCAGCAAGCGCCCCCGTAGCTACTCAAGTGTGGGGCACGTGCGCTGTCAGGCCGTGCTCCAGCTTGTTAGTTTAGGGGACCGGAGACACACTGCAGAAGAAGTGCTGAAAGCACTTCAAGCTCAGGTCCAGAAGTGGCTGACACCCCGAAGGCTCCAGCCAGGTATGGTTGTCTGCGATAACGGCAGCAACCTACTCGCCGCCCTCCATGCTGGCAGTCTGACGCACGTGCCCTGTCTGGCACATGTCCTCAACCTGGTGGTGCAGAAGTTCCTGCGCACTTATCCAGGGTTGAGTGACATTGTGGCAAAGGCGCGTAGGATTGCCAGCCACTTCAGGCGCTCCCCAACCGCTACCGCGTCCCTGTCCAAATTGCAGCGGAAGTACAATCTGCCCCTTCACAGGCTGATTGTGGACAGTGTGACGCGGTGGAACTCCACCCTCCACATGCTGAAGAGGTTGTGGGAGCAGCAAAGGGCGGTGAGGGAGTACCTGATGGAACTAGGCACTGAGAGGGCTTCACCACAACTCCCTTTCATCGCCTGTGCGCAGTGGGGGCAGATAAACCAGGTCTGCCAAGTGTTGTCCTCCTTCGAGCAGGCGACCAAGATGGTCAGCAGTGAGCAAATTGGCCTCAATAGCGTGCTGCCAATACTGTTCATGCTGGAGAGGACACTAGATCGCCTGCTCGAGGCTGGGGAGAGTGCCTTGGTGGAGCAGGAGGAGTCAGCAATGCTCCACCGAGACCAGGGCCAGGACCAGGAGGAGGAGGAGGAGGAGGAGGATGATGATGAAGAGGAGGAGGAGGTGGTTGCTGGTGTCGTCCCGGAGTCAGGGCCTGGTCAGGAGGGAGAGCCGGTGTTGGGGGCACCGATAGTCCGGGGGTTGGGCATGTCTGAGTTTGACCAGCAGCGCCTCAGGGATGAAGAGTCGCACCTCATTCACCTGGCCAGCATTGAGGAGTCACAGCGGGCTGTGCTCTTCCCCATGGCTGCCCACATGCTGAGATGCCTCAGGAGGGACCCCCGGGTTAAGACCATCAAGACGAGGGATGATTTCTGGATGGCCACCCTTTTGGATCCCAGGTGCAAGGGGAAACTGGAGCAGTTCATCCCAGCCAGCCGGAGGCAGCACCGGATGGAGGAACTGCAGGCAGCCATTGTCAGACGGTTGGAGCAGGCAACTCCCCGGCCTCCAGTTGTCCCCCCTCATCTCACCCAGCAGGTGGCTGCACCCAGCTGCAGCCGAGCAGGGGACCTAATGGAAGAGATGAGGATGTTCTTCCAAACCGAGCGACCCAGTACCACCACCAGCAGCAGCAGCAGCAGTCACCACCAGCGGCTGGCCCACATGGTGGCAGACTACATGGCGTCCGTCGGTGCTTCTGACAGTATGAGCACCGACGACCCCATGGAGTACTGGGTTGCCAGATTGGACACCTGCCGCGAGCTCGCTCAGTATGCGCTGGAGTTATTGTCTTGCCCCCCCTCCAGCGTACTATCTGAGCGGACATTCAGCGCGGCAGGTGGGGTGGTCACGGACAAGAGGACCCGTCTGTCCACAGACTCCGTGGACAGACTCACATTCATAAAGATGAATGAGTCCTGGATCGGCGGTGACTTTCTGGCACCCGTCGTCGGTTCAGGGCGCTGAAGGGTCCCTTGCCATGCATTCCCTGATGAAGCCCCGGACCTGATGTATTTACAGTGCTGAATATAACTATTTCAACATCAGAGAAAATCAATGTTAATATTTGGTACAGTAGGCTTTCTTTGCAATTACAGCGGTCAAACATTTCTTGTAGTTTTACACCAGCTTTGCACACACTGGAGGAGGGATTTTGGCCCACTCCTCCACACAGATCTTCTCTACATCAGTCATGTTTCTGGGCTATCGCTGAGAAACACGGAGTTTGAGCTCCCTCCAAAGATTCTCTATTGGGTTTAGGTCTGGAGACTGGCTAGGCCACGCCAGAACCTTGATATGCTCCTTACAGAGCCAATCCTTGGTTATCCTGGCTGTGTGCTTTGGGTCATTCTCATGTTGGAAGACCCAGCCTCGACCCATCTTCAAAGCTCTAACTCAGGGAAGGAGGTTGTTGCCCAAAATCTTGCAATACATGGCCCCGGTCATCCTCTCCTTAATACAGTGCAGTCACCCTGTCCCATGTGCAGAAAAACACCACCAAAGCATGATGCTACCACCCCCATGCTTCACATTAGGGATGGCGTTCTTGGCATGGTACTCATCATTATTCTTCCTCCGAACACGGTTAGTGAAATTATGATCAAAAAATTATATTATAGTCTCATCTGACCACATGATTTTCTCCCATGACTCCTTTGGATCAGTCAAGACAATTATGTCAGAAGTTATTTCACACCCTATATACTCTTATTAAGACTGCTGTACATCATGGCAACTCCTGCCCATGTGATATGACTCTGTATCAACTACTACTGTTAATACTACTACTGCTGCTTCAGCTGCTGCTGCCGCCCAGTCAATACACCTATGTCAGCAGTTGTTTAACACTCTATATACTCTTATTCCTACTGCTGTTCATCATGGCACCTCCTGCCCATGTGATATGACTCTGTATCAACTACTACTGTTAATACTACTACTACTGCTGCTTCTGCTGCTGCTGCTGCCGCCCAGTCAATACACCTATCTCAGCAGTTATTTCACACTCTATATACTCTTATTAAGACTGCTGTACATCATGGCAACTCCTGCCCATGTGATATGACTCTGTATCAACTACTACTGTTAATACTACTACTGCTGCTTCAGCTGCTGCTGCCGCCCAGTCAATACACCTATGTCAGCAGTTGTTTAACACTCTATATACTCTTATTAAGACTGCTGTACTTCATGGCAACTCCTGCCCATGTGATATGACTCTGTATCAACTACTACTGTTAATACTACTACTGCTGCTTCTGCTGCTGCTGCCGCCCAGTCAATACACCTATGTCAGCAGTTATTTCACACTCTATATACTCTTATTAAGACTGCTGTACATCATGGCAACTCCAGCCCATGTGATATGACTCTGTATCAACTACTACTGTTAATACTACTACTGCTGCTTCAGCTGCTGCTGCCGCCCAGTCAATACACCTATGTCAGCAGTTGTTTAACACTCTATATACTCTTATTAAGACTGCTGTACTTCATGGCAACTCCTGCCCATGTGATATGACTCTGTATCAACTACTACTGTTAATACTACTACTGCTGCTTCTGCTGCTGCTGCCGCCCAGTCAATACACCTATGTCAGCAGTTATTTCACACTCTATATACTCTTATTAAGACTGCTGTACATCATGGCAACTCCAGCCCATGTGATATGACTCTGTATCAACTACTACTGTTAATACTACTACTGCTGCTTCAGCTGCTGCTGCCGCCCAGTCAATACACCTATGTCAGCAGTTGTTTAACACTCTATATACTCTTATTAAGACTGCTGTACTTCATGGCAACTCCTGCCCATGTGATATGACTCTGTATCAACTACTACTGTTAATACTACTACTGCTGCTTCTGCTGCTGCTGCCGCCCAGTCAATACACCTATGTCAGCAGTTATTTCACACTCTATATACTCTTATTAAGACTGCTGTACATCATGGCAACTCCAGCCCATGTGATATGACTCTGTATCAACTACTACTGTTAATACTACTACTGCTGCTTCAGCTGCTGCTGCCGCCCAGTCAATACACCTATGTCAGCAGTTATTTCACACTCTATATACTCTTATTAAGACTGCTGTACATCATGGCAACTCCAGCCCATGTGATATGACTCTGTATCAACTACTACTGTTAATACTACTGCTGCTGCTTCTGCTGCTGCTGCTGCCCAGTCAAGACACCTATGTCAGCAGTTATTTGACACTCTATATACTCCTATTCCTACTGCTGTTCATCATGGCACCTCCTGCCCATGTGATATGACTCTGTATCAACTACTACTGTTAATACTACTACTGCTGCTTCAGCTGCTGCTGCCGCCCAGTCAATACACCTATGTCAGCAGTTGTTTAACACTCTATATACTCTTATTAAGACTGCTGTACTTCATGGCAACTCCTGCCCATGTGATATGACTCTGTATCAACTACTACTGTTAATACTACTGCTGCTTCTGCTGCTGCTGCCCAGTCAAGACACCTATGTCAGCAGTTATTTGACACTCTATATACTCCTATTCCTACTGCTGTTCATCATGGCACCTCCTGCCCATGTGATATGACTCTGTATCAACTACTACTGTTAATACTACTACTGCTGCTTCTGCTGCCCAGTCAAGACACCTATGTCAGCAGTTATTTCACACCCTATATACTCTTATTAAGACTGCTGTTCATCATGGCACCTCTTGCCCGAGTGATTTGACACTGTATTGTCAATGTCTACTACTACTATTACAGCTCAGTCAAGACACCTGTGTCCCAATTTTTTGGTACACTATTGACTACTATGACCACTACTGATGCTGTAAAGTATTCCCCAAGTGTTTTTATGCTATGTATTACTATTACCACTACTGCTTGTAAATCATGCCTGTGTGATACTTAGTGGGAATGCTTTAATAAGCATTCCTAGTATGGATACCCGTAAATGTATTAATCTTAATTAGTGTGAATGCTTTAATAAACATTTCCAGTATTGATATCCGTAAATTTAGTAATCTTATTATTCCTTACGTTTTTTGGTTCTGCGTAACTTCGGCATACTTTCAGCTATTGAGACCATTCAACTGTAAAAATGTTCGTCTCTTTCAGCAAATGATGGGACTTGTTCAAGTTTTTTCCTACTTTTTACACTTTTATAAATTTTTAGCTTTTAAGACCGTTTTTTTAACAATGAAGTCAATGAGAACATCCTTTTCCCCTTTGAATTCACATGCCCTGCCAAAAGTTTCAGCTACTTCATACTTTCACTTACAGACACTGAAAAAACTGTAAAGCGGTCACAAAATATTTAGCTATCCGGCTATGACTTTTCAGATCGTTATCGTTTACAATTTTTTGGTGAAAACGCAATTTACGTTTTGCGAATTTTTCACAAAAATGCGATAGGTTATAATGTAATCCTATGGAGGGGATTTAGAGTCTGTCATGTGACCTTAACATTCTAGATCTTTGTAATTAAAAATATCTTTACAAAAAGGGGAAACAAATTGGTCTCACGCCCACAAGATCTACTTTTCATACACAATTTTTATATCAAAACGTAGCTATGCTTGTCTGGTTTATGGCAATGTGATCAATTCTGCGATACGTATTTTAGTTTTAATTATTGGAGCAACAGCCAGAAATTATGTCTCATAGACTCTCATGTTAAATTATCTAAAAAATGTTGCTGCAGAACTCACAAAGACGCTCTTTTCTAAATCGCAGACATGGCCACATTTTTAAGTTTATCTACATAAATTTCATATCGATGCGTTTACAAGGGCCGTGTATTTCAAACGGTGTAGTCGTTGTATCAATTGCATGTACGTTTGAGGATTTATTAAGCTTTGTTTGGAGGCTTAAATCATGTATTAGATCTGTGAATTAAAAGCGTTTGTAATGTTATTTCTTTCTATAAATCACTTTCCTGACCTCAGTGCAATATTCCTCCTCACTGACCTGGGGGGGAGGGGAAACCTATTGAGGGGGGAGGGGCGACCAGGAAGTCAGCATACGCTATACTTTGCAGATAGAGAAAGAAGCTGTGTGTCCTAAAGATAGTGTAGTGGTTATGGTGAATGTCTTTGGCAAGGGGCTCACCAATTAAGCTATTCAGCATTCCCACTCGCATTTTCCTCAGGAAATGCATTGTCTAGTTATATTATATTTTAATACTCCTGCTGCTGCCTCCATGCTGAGTAAAGCTTCATGACCTCTCTGGCACAGCGGATCCACCAACAGCCTCCGCTACAAGCTACCAGACCGGATCTAAACAGCAAGTGTAACTATAACAATGAACCTTATGTTAAACACTGTTTTGCGGCATTTATACTGCAACCATTGGGCTGTCTGCAAGAGCTCATCTGCATTCTCTCTCTTTCTTGCTCTCCCTCTCTCTCTCTTTGTATATATATATATATTGTTGCTTTTGTTATGTTCATTTTTCAACTGTTTATTTTGTGTTCGTCGTGTCTGTGTCGTGTGCTTTAGTTTGTCCTAGGTTACTGTTAAATAAAATAATAGTATAAAATGTTTTTGCTTATTATGAAGTTAAATGTGTTGATGTTGATTTGTTTGATGTTAAGTTAGATGTGTTGAAAAACCTACAAATCTATCTCAAAAAGAAATGAAACATTTCCAAAAAATAATATTTATTAATAAAAACATAATTTCAGATATAACTCTGATTGAGCTTCTGAAGGCGCTCCAGCTTCTCTATATTTTTTAATTGCTGCTGCTCCAGCAGCACATTTTGCTGAATAAGGTAGCGGATCTGGCGCTGATTTGCCTGGATCCTCTGGTGGGTTGTCTTTATGAGCGCGGTCTGCCTCCTCATCTTTCCTGATACTGTTAGGATATAATAAAAAAAAAATTTGGATTTAAAATAACGTTACCAAATAAATAAAAAATTTTTTTTGCTTATTAATCAATCATTATCATGTGTATACACTTGTTATGTGTCTAACACATCCCGGGAGTGCAGAATTATTAGGCAAATGAGTATTTGGACCACATCATCCTCTTTATGCATGTTGTCTTACTCCAAGTTGTATAGGCTCGAAAGCCTACTACAGATTAGGCATATTAGGTAATGTACAACTCTGTAATGAGAAGGTGTGTGGTCTAATGACATCAACACTCTATATCAGGTGTGCATAATTATTAGTCAATTTCCTTTTCTTTGTCAAAATGGGCCAAAAGAAGGATTTGACAGACTCTGAAAAGTCCAAAATAGAGAGATATCTAGCAGAGGGATGCAGCACTCTTAAAGTTGCAAAGCTTCTGAAGCGTGATCATCAAACAAAAGAAGCGTGTGGAAAAACAAAGGTGCAAAATAACTGCCCATGAACTGAGAAAAGTTAAGCGTGCAGCTGCCAAGATGCCACTTGCCACAAGATTGGCCATATTTCAGAGCTGCAACATCACTGGGGTGCCCAAAAGCACAAGGTGTGCAATACCCAGAGACATGGCCAAGGTAAGAAAGGCTGAAAGACGATGACCACTGAACAAGACACACAAGCTGCAACGTCAAGACTGTGCCAATAAATATCTCAAGAAAGATTTTTCTAAGGTTTTATGGACTGCTGAAATGAGAGTGAGTCTTGATGGGCCAGATGGAAGAGCCCGTGGCTGGATTGGTAAAGTGCAGGGAGCTCCAGTCCGACTCAGACGCCAGCAAGGTGGTGGTGGAGTACTGGTTTGGGCTGGTATCATCAAAGATGAGCTTGTGGGGCCTTTTCGGATTGAGGATGGAGTCAAGCTCAATTCCCAGTCCTACTGCCAGATTATGGAAGAGACCTTCTTCAAGCAGTGGTACAGGAAAAAGTCACCATCCTTCAAGAAAAACATGATTTTCATGCAGGACAATGCTCCATCACACGTGTCAAAGTACTCCACAGCGTGGCTGGCAAGAAAGGGTATTAAATAAAAAAAAGTAATGACATGGCCTCCTTGTTCACCTGATCTGAACCCCATTGAGAACCTGTGGTCCATCATCAAATGTGGGATTTACAAGGAGGGAAAACAGTACACCTCTCTGAACAGTGTCTGGGAGGCTGTGGTTGCTGCTGCACGCAATGTTGATGGTGAACAGATCAAAACACTGACAGAATCCATGGATGTCAGGCTTTCGAGTGTCCTTGCAAAGAAAGGTGGCTATATTGGTCACTGATTTGTTTTAGTTTTGTTTTTAAATGTCAGAAATGTGTATTTGTGAATGTTGAGATGTTATATTGGTTTCACTTTTAAAAATAAATCATTGAAATGGGTATATATTTATTTTTTGGTTAAGTTGCCTAAAAATTCTGCACAGTAATAGTAGTCACCTGCACACACAGATATCCCCCGAAAATAACTAACACTAAAAACAAACTAAAAAATACTTCCAAAAAAATTCAGCTTTGATATTAATGAGTTTTTGGGGTTCATTGAGAACATGGTTGTTGTTCAATAATAAAATGAATCCTCAAAAATACAACTTGCCTAATAATTATGCACTACCTGTATACTTCTAGCATCAATACCATATTATGGTTCTACAATCTGACAGGTGCGCTTTATATGTTGTCCATTTTTATATCTACATTTTATTGTTGAAATGTTATTAATCATTGTGCACATATTTACCTTCCTGAACGAGGCTCACAGGACCGCTCTCTTCCTCCTGCTCTTCTGCTTGAGAAGTTGGGGTGGTGGGGGGGGGAAGCTCCTCAGCTTGCTCCTCAGCAGGAGCTGGGGTTGGGGAGTGGGAGGGCCCTGGCTGCTCCTCTTCATCCATCTCCTCCTCTGCCGCATCCTCCTCTGCCGCATCCTCCTCCTCCTCCTCATCGGCCTGGCGCCTTCTGCGCTTGGCGCGGATAACTGGCATTGGAGCTCCTATAATAACACAATGTTCATATATTATAAAAATGTTTTCTAATGACGTATGCAAATTCTGTGTACTCTGCTGTATTGTATATGAATACAAATTGATTTATATAGACAGTTAACCAATGGGACAATGTTATATTAAAGGGTCTTGTGGGCACTACAGGGGACTGAGCGTGAGCTGGGATGCAACCATGTTAAAATGAGCTGTTTTTGTCTCCTTTGTTTTGTTCAGACCATCTCATGTTAAAAAAAGGGCCTGATGGAGCACACGGGATTACTATAACAACCCCACTCCTAACACAGGAATTTAGTGGTAATCTATATATATAAAACTCAACGTGTGTGTGTGCATAAATGTATGTATGTATGTATGTATGTATGTATGTTCCAGCATCACGTACAAACGGCTAAAGATATTTATATGAAACTTGGCACACAGGTTACTTATATGTCAGCCACAAACATAGGATAGGTGGTTTAAACCTTACCCACCCCCACTTGCCATGGTCGGGGTTTTTCTTTAAAGTCCCATGCAAAGCAATGGGAAAATTATGTTCCCACATAACTTCTGTGTTCCTGTCTGCTGTCCCATGTCTTTTTTCAACAGTACTATGAATACCTTGGCCGGTGGTGATATATGTTAGCACAACATGGCATCTTGGTTAACAACATCTGACCTTACATGAATTACATATGACCTTACATAACTGTCACCAAAGGAGCTGCGGTGGCTCCACACGATTGCCACTGCACTGACAAGTGATTCACCTCTGCAGCTAGGGGTTCGGATCCCGCTCTCGGCTACCTGTGAATTGAGTTTGGTGGTCTCAGCCCCGCCCCTGGTGGGTGTGCTATGCGAGGTTGGGTTGGGAGGACCCCCTCACACCCGCCATTGCCAACCGGGGCATGGAGAAAGGTGGCAGATTGCCTCTGGGGGAGGCCTCCCAACTCCTGCAGGCCGGCTCCTCTCTCTTTCGAGTTCACGCACAAAATACACTTTTTAAAAAAAAAACATAACTGTCAACAATAACTTACCTGGATGATATTTAGCCCGAAGACGTCTGACATGAACCATTTGGCGCCTCTTCAGGTCAGACCACTTCTTAACAATTGCCTTGTGGTCATGTTGGCCGCCAAAGTCAGCGATTAGGGCGCTGACCACAGCCCTTTTCTCTGGCTGCCTCCGCAGCTCATCGTATCCTGTTTCCAGGAACTTCTGCAAGATGAAGAACAAAGTATATTGTAATACTTCTGTTGACAGCCTTATGGATATATGACGTAAATGTATGCTATTCAACAATTGGAAGCATTCTCGCCTTATTAATCAATGACAGGGGTAACATGAAAGATTTTATATCCTGCCATTTCGGTCGCCACCTTTTTTGCATAAATATAGCAGCCATTATCATTTGCATAATTATGAATATATTATTAACAACACAGGATACACGTATAGGGGAGATATGCGTTGCTAACTCTTTTCCCTGTCAGGAGCCTAACGCCCCGGGGGGTCAAAGACGGGACCTTTTTCGGAGGACCACTGACGTATGTACCCGTCGCAGTTTTTTGTGATGTCACTCTTTAGGTGTGTGCACATTTTTCACTGCATCCGGGTGGAGTTTTTGGGTTGTGTTTTGCACGCCACAGGCTTTTCAACAGGAAAAAAAACAGCTGGAGGCAGAATGGTTGCAAAACACTACGTGTTTGTTACTTAACTCTGGGTTTCAAGACCAGTCCACCTCCAGCTGTTGCAAAACTACTACTCCCATCAGCCACGGTCTGTCAGTGCATGCTAAGAATTTTACTTTTGCTGCATCTAGGGTGCCGCAGTTTAGAGACCCGTGCATAAAGGCCTGAAAAATGGGGGCCTGCAGAACTTACAATACTAGAAGTGCCAGCATTCCCAGGCATGCTGGAAGTTGTAGTTCTGCAACATCTAAAGGGCAATATGTATTCGAACGTCCTTGGGCCTTGAGGACACTGAAGTCAGGACGTTCGCATACGTCCTATGTCCAAAAAATTTTTAAATTCATTATGCTAAATAACAAGGAAAAGTGCCTAAATACACATTTGCCAACCAGGGTGTCTGCAGCTGTCCAGGCATGCTGGGACTTGTAGTTTTGTAAAAGCAGGAGACACATTTTTTGTGAAATACTAATATATGATCATATATACTAACTTTTAAACTAGACTAAAATGCTGGGCTGGGCTGGGACTTGTAGTTTTGTAAAAGCAGGAGACACATTTTTGGTTAAATACTAATATCTGATCATATATACTAACTTTTAAACTAGACTTAAATGCAGTTGAAGATGATGAAATAACAGTGGTCAAAATACTTACACAAATCAGCAACTTTTCCTCAGACTTAGTGAAATTGCTTCCAACCATGTTGCTGTGTGATTGCGCTGCGATCATAAGTTGGAAACTGGCAAGGCTCCAGGAAATGGTCGCGTGTTGTTCGCGTGTTGATTGCGCTGCTTGGACCGAGATGGGTCCATATGGCTTCGGCTGTATGGACCACAGTAACTCTTTTCCCTGTCAGGAGCCTAGGAGCCTAACGCCCCGGGGGGTCAGAGACGGGACCTTTTCGGAGGACCACTGACGTATGCAACCGTCGCAGTTTTTTGTGATGTCACTCTTTAGGTGTGTGCAAATTTTTCCTTGCACCGGGTGGAGTTTTTGGGTTGTGTTTTGCACGCCACAGGCTTTTCAACAGAAAATAACCAGCTGGAGGCAGAATGGTTGCAAAACACTACGGGTTTGTTACCTAACTCTGGGTTTCAAGACCAGTCCACCTCCAGCTGTTGCAAAACTACTACTCCCATCAGCCACGGTCTGTCAGTGCATGCTAAGAATTTTACTTTTGCTGCATCTAGGGTGCCACAGTTTAGAGACCCGTGCATAAAGGCCTGAAAAATGGGGGCCTGCAGAACTTACAATACTAGAAGTGCCAGCATTCCCAGGCATGCTGGAAGTTGTAGTTCTGCAACATCTAAAGGGCAATATGTATTCGAACGTCCTTGGGCCTTGAGGACACTGAAGTCAGGACATTCGCATACGTCCTATGTCCAAAAAATTTTTAAATTCATTATGCTAAATAACAAGGAAAAGTGCCTAAATACACATTTGCCAACCAGGGTGTCTGCAGCTGTCCAGGCATGCTGGGACTTGTAGTTTTGTAAAAGCAGGAGACACATTTTTTGTGAAATACTAATATATGATCATATATACTAACTTTTAAACTAGACTAAAATGCTGGGCTGGGCTGGGACTTGTAGTTTTGTAAAAGCAGGAGACACATTTTTGGTTAAATACTAATATCTGATCATATATACTAACTTTTAAACTAGACTTAAATGCAGTTGAAGATGATGAAATAACAGTGGTCAAAATACTTACACAAATCAGCAACTTTTCCTCAGACTTAGTGAAATTGCTTCCAACCATGTTGCTGTAATATTGCGCTGTGATCATAAGTTGGAAACTGGCAAGGCTCCAGGAAATGGTCGCGTGTTGTTCGCGCAATTGCGCATGCGCGATCGAAAAATCGCAATCGCAATATGTATTTCGGTTAAAATATCATACATATTCGATTTCAGAGTGCTGCTACAGCAGTTTTCGAAATATCTGCAATCAATTTCGCATTCGCATGTTGCGATATTTCGATAAAATATCAGGAATATTCTGAGCCAATCAGAGCGCTCCTCCAGCATATCTCGAAATTGCGCAATAAATATCGCATTCGCATGTTGCGATATTTCGATAAAATATCACGAATATTCTGAGCCAATCAGAGAACTCCTCAAGCATATCTCGAAATTCCGCAATAAATATCGCATTCGCATGTTGCGATATTTCGATAAAATATCACGAATATTCTGAGCCAATCAGAGAACTCCTCAAGCATATCTCGAAATTCCGCAATAAATATCGCATTCGCATGTTGCGATATTTCGATAAAATATCACGAATATTCTAAGCCAATCAGAGCGCTCATACCGCAGTTATTAAAAAAAATCGCAATTATTTTCGCATTCGCAATAGCGAAAAATCGCAATCAATTAATTTCGCTAAAATATCACGAATATTCGAATTTAGCGAATATATCTCGAATATTCGAATATATATTCGAGATATATCGCGAAATCGAATATGGCATATTCTGCTCAACACTAGTGAGCAGCTGGAATATCTGATATCTATATCCAGACTGATAGGAAGGGGTATATGACGGAAGCACACAAGCGGTGTGTGGGACGATCCGTTACAGTGGTGCCCGAGCCTCTTATTCCATCTTGCAGCACGGGTGATGAGCGGGGACTTGTGCTGTGCAGAATACATTTTGGCCAAAATTTATGAGGAAATTCGATTTTTGTTTGGTTAGATATTTTTTATACACGTGGCAGAAAGTAAAATGTTTCTATTTTTCTAAATGTTCTGTCTTTTTTTTCTATAATAAAAACCCCAGTGGTGATCAATCTTCTAGATTGTAAGCTCTAACGAGCAGGGCCCTCTGATCCCTCCTGTATTGAACTGTATTGTAACTGTACTGTCTGCCCCATGTTGTAAAGCGCTGCACAAACTGTTGGCGCCATATAAATCCTGTATAATAATACAAATAATAACCATCAAAAGAAAGTGGCCTGGTCCTGAAGGAGGGAAAACCCTCCAGAGCTGAGGTGGTTTACACAGTGATTTCCTATGATGGTTAGCTCCATCTAGTGGACATAATGATTTGTTTTATTTTTTAAAGGCCCCAATCAGTAAAATTACAACAATACCGCACTATGGCCACTAGAGGGAGCCAATGATCATAGGAAGTCACTGTATGAAATAAAATATGGACAACACTCATCACAGCTGGGTGAATTCTTGTCATTTTCATTCAACAATAAAAAAAAAAAGTGCAAAAAAGCTTACATCACAAAATTTATCAACAAAAGGTAATGATTCTATTTTTCTATTTCAATGGTTTTTATTGGAAGTTCTCTTATTGAACAATCAGTTACAAAATACAAAGTGTTACAAATCACAAGTGACATTGCCCATCCTTGTGTAGATAGACATATCACATTGACATGGAAGTGTACTACATCCATATACTAGTAAAGGGATCATATCCCATCTGTACAAATCCTATACACTCTATTGTAACCACTTCCAAGAATATGACATCAAAGAACCATCAACTGAGAACAAAGAGAGTAAAGAAAACAAATATAATAAAGATAAAACCCGCTTGCCAGGGAATAGCAAATGACGTAGGCGAGGTCTGACATACGAGGGGGTGGGGTCACCCGTCACATCATAGGGTAAGCCCCAGCTTTCCACGCTTGCCGGGGAATAGCCAATGGCGTAGGTGGGACCCCGTCATTGGCTATCAACAAAAGGTTGATAGGTTGGCTAGACTGGACTGATCCTGAAGACCACCATCATTGGGACTTTGAGTGAGGTGTAACACGCATGGCCGCTGAATACAAGGTACCCCATTCTAAAATGTAAAAACGATTCTAATAATGTTACATCATGCAGCAGATTCCATACACGTAGGACACCCAACATTGGAGGTGATTTATTCTTCCAAAGTAAATACACCTTTGTACACTGCTACTGACTAGTATTCCAATGTTTCTCACCTCCCTCACTCAGCTAATGAGACCCTAGTGCTGATGGAGAGGGGCAGGGAAGGGCAAACAAGGATGCTGTGCAGGAACCCGACTTTCTCCTTATCAACCAATGACATCATCCCTGGTACAAAGGATGTTGGTGGCTAGAAGGTCATAATGGTGCACAATGAAAACCTGTGGCTTTGTGTAGCTAAAAGGCAAGCTTAGTCCACCTGTTGGCTTGTATACCATTTTTTACCAATTTTTAGGCATTTTGGTAAGGCACCCCTGAAGAATCCTGAAGACCCCCCCCCCCTCCCCCCGGGGGGTTCCTGGGCACCCTGGATGAAGAAGTCTGCTCTAAACTGATGATGACGCCTCAGCTATGAGCAATTCTTGGATACTAAAGATTGGTGACATTCCACAGAAACACACAATTATTTTTTTGTTCAATAAATTCTTTATTACAATTTTACTATTAACAAGATTGTAGTCAGAATGTAAGGAAACAGTAAAGGTAGAAAATCCACAGGTCAGGAAAATAACTTGTCTGGAATGTGGAGGCGGAGTCATTATTAATGTGTGTACAATACAATACACAACGTGTTACATTATAACAACAAAGAATTGTAGAAAAGGTTAAAAACACAGAAAACGGGGAAAAGGTAGAACATAAACCCGGATAGTAAGGGGGTTGTAAAGGTACAATTTTATTTCCCTAAATATCTTCCTTTCCCTTAGTGCCGTCCTCCTTCACTTACCTCATCCTTCCATTTTGCTTTTACATGTCCTTATTTCTTCTGAGAAATCCTCACTTCCTGTTCTTCTGTCTGTAACTCCACACCGTAATGCGAGGCTTTCTCCCTGGTGTGGAGTGTCGTGCTCGCCCCCTCCATTGGACTACAGGAGAGTCTGGATGCCCACTAACACACAGCTTTTTTCTCTATCTGCAACGTAGAGAGCATTCTGACTCTCCTGTAGTCCAAGGGAGGGGGCGAGCACGACACTACACACCAGGGAGAAAGCCTTGCATTACGGTGTGGAGTTACAGACAGAAGAACAGGAAGTGAGGATTTCTCAGAAGAAATAAGGACATTTAAAGGCAAAATGGAAGGATGAGGTAAGTGAAGGAGGACTGCAATAAGGTAAAGGAAGATATTTAGGGAAACAAATTGTACCTTTACAACCCCTTTAAGGTGAAATTTGTGTACGAGGAAAACCTCAACAATTACCACCAAGTATTCATCCAGCTGAGACAAATAAGGAGATCTTTTTTATTGTAATTAGCACAGTGATTTCCTATGATTGTCAGCTCCATCTAGTGGCCATAATGAGGTATGTATCTTAAAATGTCTCTATCAGTAAAAATAGTGCAATACTGCATTATGGCCACTAGATGGAGCCAATGATCATAGGAAATCACTGTACGAAATAATAAAAATGGCCAAAATTCATCAGAGCTGGGTGAACACTTGACTTGCCTGACGAAGAGGTCCTGCGTGGCCTCGAAACTTTGCACTTCTTGTGATGCTTTCTTTGCATTAAAACTTTCGGACATTATATATGATCCGTGGTGTGCTGGCGAATATGTTCATCTGGGTGAACACTTGTCACATTTGTTCAACTTTTTAAAATAGACCACTAAGGCCCCGTACACACGGTTGGACAAAACCGATGAGAATGGACCGAGGTTCAGTTTCATCGGTCCAAACCGACCGTGTGTATAGCCCATCGGTCTGTTTTCCTTCGGTCCAAAATTTTAAAACATGCTTCAAAACCGAACCGATGGACCGCTGCCCGATCGGACCAAACCGATGGTTAGTACAGAAAGGCATCGGTTCAAAACCCGCGCATGCTCAGAATCAAGTCGACTCATGCTTGGAAGCATTGAACTTCGTTTTTTTCAGCACGTCGTGTGTTTGACGTCGCCGCGTTCTGACCCGATCGGTTTTTGAACTGATGGTGTGTACACACATCAGACCATCAGGCCACCTTAGCGGTGAACCAATGAAAACGGTCCGTCGGACCATTCTCATCGGTTTTGTCCGACCGTGTGTACGGGGCCTTAGTGTTTGCAAAGCTTACTTTACAAAATGTACCAACAAAAGGTACTAGGTAGTGACACCATTTTTATACTGCTATCAATGGCCAACACAGTGCAACACTTCATCCATGTCTTTGGTGATCTCCTTATGTACTGCTTCTTATATGTTTGAAGATCAGCCATGGAGTATATCTGAGGTGTATATCAGGGTGTGCTTCTTCCCCACATGAGAGCTGTGATGTCCAGCAACATTCATATACAAGACATTTCCCGCACGCAAACCACTAATACACCTTAATGGCGCGTACACATGACCGTTTTTCGGAATCTAAAAAATTATGTTTTAAAGGGTCTAGAAAAAACAACGTTTTCTCCAACCTGATCATTAAAACGGCCTTGCCTACACGCGATCGTGAAAAAAAAATGCTTTAGCAAAGCGCGGTGACGTACAACACATACGACGGCACTATAAAGGGGAAGTTCCATGCAGATGGCGCCACCCTTTGGGCTGCTTTAGCTGATTTTGTGATAGTAAAAGACGATTTGAACTTTTCAGCCTGTTACAGCGCGATGAATGTGCTATCTCCGATACGAACGCTAGTTTTACCAGAATGAGCGCTCCCGTCTCATAACTTGCTTCTGAGCATGCGCGTTTTTTTCACGTCGTTAAAGCCCACACACAACCATTTTTAACAACTTTAAAAAACAACAACGTTAAAAACGTTGTGAAAAAATAGAGCATGTTCGAAATTTTTAATGCCCATTTTTTAGATCGTGAAAAATGCTCTGGAGCCCACACACGGTCGTTTTTAATGACTTTAAAAAAAAAGGCATTTTTTAGAACCCGAAAAACGGTCGTGTGTACGCGGCATGAGGGTTGTGTTGGACCCTGATGTACAGGAAGATAGGACTTTGGCGATGAACATTTCCCTTACTCAGGACAGGAATACGGCTTCTCCCCTTTGTGAGATCTCTGATGTCTGTAAAGATGCGACTTGTTTGAAAAACACTTCCCGCACTCAGGACAGGAATACGGCTTCTCCCCTTTGTGAGATCTCTGATGTCTGTAAAGATCGGACTTCTGTGAAAAACATTTCCCACACTCAGGACAGGAAAACGGCTTCTCCCCCGTGTGAGATCTCTGATGTGTGTAAAGATTGGACTTGTGTGAAAAACATTTCCCGCACTCAGGACAGGAATACGGCTTCTCACCTGTGTGAGATCTTATATGCAGATCAAGAGAACTTTTAAAATTGAAACACTTCCCGCACTCAGTACAGGAAAACCTCCTATCTGTTGGAAGGACGGCACTGTCCCTCACAGTCTGAGGTTCCTCAGGATAAGAAGAAGACGATGGTCCGGCACCGTCTCTCACAGTCTGAGGTTCCTCAGGATAAGAGGAAGACGATGGTCCGGCACCGTCCCTCACAGTCTGAGGTTCCTCAGGATAAGAGGAAGACGATGGTCCGGCACCGTCCCGCACAGTCTGAGGTTCCTCAGGATAAGAGGAATATGATGGTCCGTCACCGTCCCTCACAGTCTGAGGTTCCTCAGGATAAGAGGAATACGATGGTCCGTCACCGTCCCGCACAGTCTGAGGTTCCTCAGGATAAGAGGAATATGATGGTCCGTCACCGTCCCGCACAGTCTGAGGTTCCTCAGGATAAGAGGAATATGATGGTCCGGCACCGTCCCGCACAGTCTGAGGTTCCTCAGGATAAGAAGAAGACGATGGTCCGGCACCGTCTCTCACAGTCTGAGGTTCCTCAGGATAAGAGGAAGACGATGGTCCGGCACCATCCCTCATAATCTGAGGTTCCTCAGGATAAGAGGAATACGATGGTCCGGCACCGTCCCGCACAGTCTGAGGTTCCTTGGAATAAGAGGAAGACGATGGTCCATCTACACTGTGTGGTGCCAGATGGACATTTGAGGTAGTCGGGTTTTCTCCTGGACTATACTGTGTGATGTCCTCATCTTCTACTTCACAGTCTGGAGACAAAGTGAGACAATCCTCTGAGGTTTTCCTCATCTCCCGTCCATCTACTAAAATAGAAATACAAAGATTATTACTAGACATGAGCAGATTGGTTCCCCTACACCAGGACTCCGCCCACATCAGGCAGCTTTGTCTCTAAGGATCTTACAATTCCCCCCTCAAGGTAAATAGTAAATGGGTCCTCTGATCTCCTACCAGATCATTTCTTTATTCATGGACCTTAGTCAGAGAGTGAGGACACAACGGGAACTGTCTTTTATAGGAGTGAGAGTGATGAGGGGATTATAGGATGAGTGTCCCCTCCCCCTCTATCACTGATTGTGATTTTCCCAACACAAGAAGTCCTGCACTCCCTGATCTAGTCATGAATAACAGCGGGGCTGAGCCCCACCAGAGGTCAGAGATTGAGGATGTGGGAAGAACAACCAAGATGAAGACTGGACTGATCCTGAAGACCACCATCATTGGGTTATTGACTCCTCCCTCTTTATCACTTTGTTTTTGAGGATGTTATCACATTATTATCAACATGTAAAAATTGTCTTTTCAAAATGGTCGCTCTTTTTTTGTTTATAGCGTAAAAAATTAAAACCGCAGAAGTGATCAAATACCACCAAAAGAAAGCTCTATTTGTGGAGGGAAAAAAAGGACATGTTTCGGGTACAACGCCGCACGACCGCGCAATTGCCGTATCGCCAAAAATGGCCTTTCCGGGACTGAAGTGGTTAAAGTTCCAACATTTCTTTTTCTTCTTAAGATTTCATGTTGGTAATATATTCGGGTCACATGTGCAATGGCATGACAGCCGATAGAGCTTACAGTTTATTTGTTGTTGTTTTTATTATATTTTACATTTGCACTTCTGTTTGTCAAAAAGCAATATTTTTGTTTGTTTATGAAACTCGGTTTTATTTATAAAGACGTTCTATATCACAAGGGCTAAATCTGTGTCTGTAGTGCGTGTTCAATCCTTCATACCAGAAATAAGAACATCCGATTGGATTTTTACTCCAGGAGTATATCATGAGTTTGGCAATTCTAGAGAAAGGTCTAAATAATGCATTACAATTTACCAGAAAAAAAAAAACATTACATTTTAGTCGACTAAAACGTACTGCAGATTTTAGTTGGGTAAATACAACGAAAACTAAAACAATTCAGATGACTAAAATACAACTAAAAGGAAATACAAATTTGACGTCAAAATTAAAATCGCAGAGGAGATACACTGTGCATGTCTAATGATGTGTGTGACAGATATTTCTATGTAATAAAGTGAGAGATGTTATAGATTAGGGACGAGCTGAACACCCCCCCCCCCCCCCAGTTCGGTTTGCACCAGAACCAAAAGTTTGTGTGAACTTTAGAACCCCATTAAAGTCTATGGGACTCGAACGTTTGAAATCTAAAGTGCGAATTTTAAAGGCTAATATGCAAGTTATTGTCCTAAAAAGTGTTTGGGGACCCGGGTCCTGCCCCAGGGGACATGTATCAATGCAAAAATAAGTTTTAAAAACAGCAGTTTTTTCGGGAGCAGTGATTTTAAATGACTTTTTATCCTTCAGAAATGACACTTTGTGCAGGGACAGTTCTAAACACGGGAAACATGCGCTGCTTTACAGGCATACTATAGACACCCCCCTAGGTACGAAATTTAAAGGAACATTTCACTTTTATTTTTTCACTTTAAGCATTATTAAAATCACTGCTCCCGAAAAAAACTGATGTTTTTTAAAATCTTTTTTTGCATTGATACATGTCCCCTGGGGCAGGACCCGGGTCCCCAAACACTTTTTAGGACAATAACTTGCATATAAGCCTTTAAAATTAGCACTTTAGATTTCTCCCATAGACTTTTCCAGGGTGTTCTGCGGCTTTTCGAACTTGCCGCGAACACCCCAAATTGTTCGCTGTTCGCTGAACAGGCAATGTTCCAGTCGAACATGAGTTAGACTCGAACTCGAAGCTCATCCCTATTATAGATCTATACTATGTGGAGAGTTCTTCTTGTCTTGGGTCTGAGACTATACAGACATATCCCTCCACCCGGCACTGCCAGCAAACATCAGAACTAGTAACCCCGGGAGAATTCCTCTGTCACAGATCTCGCTAGATCCGGGGATGGGACACAATGTAAGACTCATACCCCAGATGACTAAGACAAGCAATGCCTATGGAGAAAATCAACATTTTACTACCAGCTGAACCCCAGAATCTCCATAAATCCATCCTAGAGACATGAACTGTGTCTGCAGCACAGAGAAGGAAGATTATCCGAGAGAAATACAGGAATACAGGACGGGGAACACAGCTCAGGAAAGTGACCAGGGGATTACAGGCTGATATCACCCAGTCCCCGCCCTACTCTGGACCAATCAGTGAGCAGTATGGGTGGAGGAATGGATTTAGTGTTAATGACCCACCTGTGCTGATCTCTGTAGGAGTGTCCTCCTCTATAAATGTCCCCGTTATTCCATCCTCCTCCATAGACTGCTGATCATCCCTCACATACGTCTCTTCTTCTTCTGATTTCACCTCAAATTCTATATCGATTGGATCTCCACTCTAAACCAAGAAAATCCGAGAAAAGATCGTCTGTAAAACATAAGCTTTAACCCCTTCCCGCCTTATGGTAAAACAAATGTTAATGCCTAAGCACAGTTTTGCAACTTTGACATGTGCTAGTAAAACCGTACATATCATCATAACGACTTTGTGTATCCAGGTGGATTATCCCGCGTTGTTTTTAGGGAAAATTGGGATTTCATTGGGTGGTAAATAGTTATGGATATCTCCTGATTTTTTTATTATCAAATAAAACTACCCCAAAATAGTAAAAAAAAAATACTTTATTTTTTTAAATGTAGCTGTATGTTTCTTGATACTACCATAACTTTCCACCAAAGAGCAACACAAAATAAATGTTCCTGCTCCTGAGGATCGCAGCGATGTCACATATGTGTATGTTAGTTGTTGTTTGTACCCGTAGTACAGCCCAGAAACAATACTGCGCATTTTACTTTTTTTATCCTAACTAAAACACACTGGGCTAGATTCAGATAGGTTAGCGGATCTTTAGATCTGATTTACGTTACGCCGCCGCAAGTTTTTGAGGCAAGTGCTTAATTCAGAAAGCACTTGCCGGTAAAGTTGCGGCGGCGTATCGTAAATCCCCCGGCGGAATTAAAATTCCGCGGCTAGGGGGCGTGTAAAATTTAAATCAGGCGCGTCCCCGCGCCGAACGAACGACGCATGCGCCGTCCGCTAAATTTCCCAGCGTGCATTGCTCCAAATGACGTCGCTAGGACGTCATTGGTTTCGACGTGAATGTAAATTACGTCCATCCGTATACGCAAACGACATAAAAAATTAAAAATTCGACTCGGGAACGACGGCCATACTTAACATAGGATACGCCGCATATAGCAGGGGTAACTATACGCTGGAAAAAGCCGAACGCAAACGACGTAAAAAAAAGCGCCGGGCGGTCGTTCGTTTCTGAATCCGCGTAACTCCTCATTTGCATATTCCTCACGTATACAAACGGAAGCGCCACCTAGCGGCCAGCGTGAGATTGCAGCCTAAGATCCGACGGTGTAAGTCACTTACATCTGTCGGATCTTAGGGAGATCTATGCATAACTGATTCTATGAATCAGTCGCATAGATACGACGGGCGGAACTCAGAGATACAACGGCGTACCAGGAGATACGCCATCGTATCTCTATCTGAATCCGACCCACTGACACTAATACTAATTAAAAAATTATATATTTATATAACCCCTTCAATACCGGGCTTTTATACCACCTCAATACCGGGCCTATTCTGGCACTTCTCTCCTACATACAAATCATCATTATTTTGCTGGAAAATTTCTCAGAACCCCCAAACATTATATATGTTTTTTTTATCAGACAGGAATAAAATGGCGGTTATTGCAACTTTTTATCTTGCACGGTATTTGCGCAATCATTTTTCACACGCCTTTTTTTGGGGGAAAAAATGGTTTCATGAATTAAAAAATAACAAAACAGTAAAGCCCAATTTCTTTGTAAAATTGTAAATAGATACCTAACACGTCACGTTTAATAATTGCGCACACTTATGGAATGGCGCCAAACTTCAGTACTTAAAAATCTTCATAGGCAATGCTTTGAAATTTTTTACAGGTTACCAGTTTAGAGATACAGAGGAGGTCTAGGGCTAGAATTGTTGCACACACTCTAATAGACGCGGCGATACCTCACATATGTGGTTTGAATATCGTTAACATATGTGGGCGGGACTTACATGTACGTTCACTTCTGAGCGCAAGCTACCGGGGACAGGGGCATTTTAATTTTTTTATATTATTATTTCTTTTTTTTTTTTCACTTTATTTTTTTTCCACTTTTTTTGATCACTTTTATTCCTATTACAAGGAATGTGACAGGTCCTCTTTATGAAGAGATGCGGGGGGGGATGGGGGGGTCAATAAGACCCCACATCTCTCCTCCAGGCTGGAAAGCATGAGATCATGAAAAAAATGTCTCATGCTTACTAGCAGCAATCGCGGCTTTGTTTACTTCTGAGAACCTGGTGTGACGTCATCACATCGCGCCCGGGTCTCCCACGGTCATAGAGATGACTGGTGACCATCTGGTCACCACTCATCTCTATGCTTCCCATCCGGCGCTGGACAATTCTTTCTCCGGGACCCCGATGGCACGGGAGAGCATGGAGAAGCAACGGATGGCCTATAAGAACGATCAAGCAGCGGAACTGCCGCTATGATCGTCCTTATCATGAACATAATCGCCGGCAGAAGAGAAGGATATCTGAGTAGCTGCACCCATCATTCAGATATCACCGCACAAAGCCCAGGACGTCATATGACCTCCACCCAGGATGGGAGATCCCCTCTGTGGACGTCACATGACTATGGCTGGGTATTGAAGTGGTTAAATCTGCACAAAAAAATACTGACCCAGAACCAGGAGTTCCAGGACCCAATCATTAGTACAAGACCTGGGGCTGACGGTGAGACCTTGCAGTACGCTCCCAGCACAAAGACACATACCCATATATGAAGCCCTATGGAAAAACACCCAGTCCGGTGGGGCTTCATATATGCGCACGCTCAGCGGGAAGGGGTTAATAATGTGACATCACATATATAAAATCCTCACATCCCCTCCACGAGTCCATGTTCTAGATGCTCCACCCCACCAACCTTGTAACAGTGGGGGATGGTGTGACCTTCCTGTGTGGAATCCCGGGAATACAGAGGACGGGGATATCTCTCTGGTGGGGTCCAATTACTGGAATCATCTGTAGGAAACACACACACTGACTGGATCCATTGTTTCTATGTGTTTATCAGATGATGGGGGATCTAGGTGAGCCTCCATACTACTCTCTGAATATATTATGGGTCACCTGTGCTATTCTCTGTAGAAGTGTCCTCCTCTATGAATGTCCTCGTCATTCCAGCCTCCTCCGTATTTTGCTGATCATCCCTCACATACGTCTCTTCTACTTCACCCTCAACTTTCATGTTCATCAGATCTTCACCCTAAACCAAGAAAATATCTTGTAGGATCCATACACCACCTCCACAAGTCATTTTCATGTTCTAGATGCTTCATCCCACCAACCTGATCTTCCTGTGTGGAATCCCGGGAATACAGAGGACGGGGACATCTCTCTGGTGGGTTCCCATTACTGGATCCATCTGTAGGAAACACACACACTGACTGGGTCCATTGTTTCTATGTGTTTATCAGATGATGGGGGATCTAGGTGGAGCCTCCGTACTGCTCTCTCCTTTACAATAAAGTCTCCTCTTACCCGGTGATGTGAGGGGCGGCTGATTGTCCATCATGACGTCCTTGTAGAGATCCTTGTGTCCTTCTAAATACTCCCACTCCTCCATGGAGAAATAGACAGTGACATCCTGACACCTTATAGGAACCTGACACACACAATGATACAGTCACCATCCAGACACATCCCTTGTCTGTTACTGGATAATGTCCCAGAATTCCCAGAATCCTCCTCACCTCTCCTGTCAGCAGCTCCATCATCTTCTTGGTGACTTCTAGAATCTTCTCCATGTTGTGTCTCTCAGGTTTTAGGGAGTCACATGGAGGCACTGTGATGGTCATGTGATCACCTGACTTTACAAGAGGAAATCTCTGTATTGGAGAACCAATAGGAATATCATGTTAGAATCCCAGAATCCTCCTCACCTCTATGGTCAAGTCTGTGTTTTATTAATAGAGATAAGAGTGATATCATGTGACCTCCCAGAATCCTCCTCACCTCTCCGGTCAGGTCTGTGTTTTATTAATAGAGATAAGAGTGATGTCATGTGACCTCCCAGAATCCTCCTCACCTCTCCGGTCAGGTCTGTGTTTTATTAATAGAGATAAGAGTGATGTCATGTGACCTCCCAGAATCCTCCTCACCTCTCCGGTCAGGTCTGTGTTTTATTAATAGAGATAAGAGTGATGTCATGTGACCTCCCAGAATCCTCCTCACCTCTCTGGTCAGGTCTGTGTTTTATTAAAGTGGTAGTAAACTCTGTACTACCACTTTTACCTACAGGTAAGCCTATAATAAGGCTTACCTGTAGGTATAAAGAATATCTCCTGAACCTGTACGGTTTAGGAGATATTCCCCTCGCAATGCGCTGCTGACTGCAGCGGCGATCCTCAGCTAAGGGCCCGGCAGCCACCGGACCTTGCCAGCAAGAAGTCTCCTGCACGAATGCGCGGGAGTGACGACATCGCCGCTCCAGCCACTCACAGCGCTGGAGCGGAGATACCCGGAAGAAACCCCAAGGCAAGACGACATCTCCCTCTGCGTGGACCAGGCAAGTTCCCCACGCCTCGTTCCAAGGTAAGTATTTCATAATGAGCTAGTATGCGGTGCATACTAGCTCATTATGGCTTTTGCCTTTCAGGTAGGTTAAAAAAAATAGCAGCGGGTTTACTACCACTTTAATAGAGATAAGAGTGATGTCATGTGACCTCCCAGAATCCTCCTCACCTCTCTGGTCAGCAGGTAGATGATCTTCAGGGTGAGGTTTAGTATCCTCTCAGTCATGTGACTCTGGTCCTCCTCCATCCTCATTGGTCCTGTGATCTATACAGGTTTCCCTATGGACCAATAATTGATAAGAGAGAATGATCTGGACTGTACTGGTTGTACAATATTAGGATGGGGGTGTATGGGGGATTATATGAGGGTTTCTATCATGTAAGAACGCCCCCAGTGGTCTTACACACAGAGGAACATTCAGTTTAGTGTTTGATATGTTTCTGGGGACTGGGAGCCTCCTTCTCTTTCGCCTTTGTGTCTACATATAACCCCCTCCCCCCACATCTCCAATATGAAGAGAATGTTCTGACCCCATAGGTAAGGAAATGTTCTGACCCTGAAGGGGTTAATCTACATTTCCACACTATATAAGGGGGTATCATCATCTGCTGGAGATAAAAGACGTCACAGTGACTGTGGGGAATGGACCTAGCTTAGAATCCATGTTGTTTGTCCAGATTCCATTTTATATATGTGTTTTAGTTAAACAAGCAACATAAAGTGTGTGTGTGTGCTCTGTCTGGGTTTCGCTTCCTCTATTGTCTAGAGCCATGTTTAACTTAAGTACGTACGTGTTCTTTCTGTGTTTAACTTCCTCTATTATCTAGGGTAAAGTTGAAGCTCAAACATCAGCTGTCCTTAGCGGAAAATTCCATTTCTTTAACCTAAAAGAACAGTTATATGTATGTCAAATGTTATGTTGTACGCCCCTATTTCCCCCCCTATATAACCAGCAACGAGCCAAAAATAAAGGAGCTTGGTTTCACAACTTATATGTCTCCGTCTGTGTTACTTCTCGAAACCAATCTCCCAGGCCTGCAGACACAACACGAGCTGACCGCCAGGTAGTCAGGGACTATCGGAGAGGCCAGGGGTCTCAATCACCAACAGAAGTGGGGGCTCGTCGCCGGGATCTGAGAATCATCCTCCACGAACACCTACTCACTCGGTAAGTAGAAATCTTTTTTCTATGTAACCGATTGTAGTGAGGTGACGGGGGCACTGATTAAACTCAGATCCAATTGAACCATAATAAGTGTTGATGTATTCCGGGAATACAGTCTGCACATAATAGAGATATTTCAAGGAAGTATCTAGTCTCGGGGAGGCTTAGAAGAGTTAGAAAATTAGCTCGTTTTGTGTCTGAAAATCTTTATGCTTTTCTTATCTATCGCATAGAAGTATAAGATAATCTGTTTGTATGACTCAACGGGTTTGGTTGGTAAGTGGACAAACTCGAGTCATTTACTAAATGTCCTTTATCTGATGAGAATGCCAGAGTGGTCACACTGCATTCGAACCGCTCCGTATTGTCAGCACGGCTGAAATACAACGGTGACCAGTTCACGTTTTGGGAAGACGCACGGGGCAACCTGTGGCAGTCGAGCACTGTGAACGTTCCATATCCTGATACATAACCCGTGATAGAATACATGACGTGTCCCCTTTGTACCTACTGTTTGAGTTTTGATATAACGTATTGCCATTTAAATTTTGCTAAGTTGGTTACTATAATTCCACCTAGAAGGAGAAGGTTTCTAGGGACCCAAGTTATCTCCACCAATCCCAAGTGTAGGACCGTATATTATAGGATCAATTTTCACGGGGAGATAGACTATAATTTGATCGGTATAACATATAAGCAGATAAGAAATATCTACCAACACCAGGGATCAGCTTTCTGCAACAAATGAGTTGTCACTGGTGTAACAGGGGAGAACCACGGGTTACATATATAATATCAAATACCGACGGGATATTATTACATTCTGTCGTTCGGGCAATAATTAACTCCCCCAACGAAGTATTAGCACCATCGGTACTAGGAAGAATAGGATCGTGTTCCCAAGTCGTCTGGCACGACGATTTTTATTGCGTAGTCGGTAGCGTTGGTCACCGATTAAGGTGGACTTACCCCTCCGAAGACCGCCGTTGTTTACAACCATGGGCCGCGGAGGTAGTAAACCACCCCCTGTACCAGATCTTGGAGAAACATGTAAAGAATATGTAGCAAGGGTTAGCGGGACTGATTATTTCCTAATCAATCCATGGGTGGATAATATAGCGGGATGGACCGAAGCCATGCATAGTTCCAACCCTTTTCCACGGGAGGGCGCCAATGACCCCTTCCACATGGATATGGTGAAAGGATTATGTCTTTTAGACAAAACAGTGTGGCCATATTATGGTCCCGACCCAGGGTGGGACCAGGAATATATGGAGCAAGGAGGGTTGAGTTGGTTACAATATGCCCCTTACTGGAAGGAGGTTCAACAGAAAAAGGGTAAAAAGAAATTAGTTAAAGTGCTAGACCCAAAGAAGTGCCATGACTTGGAGCGGATGAACACTTTGTCCAAACCAAGCCATATTCAACAAAATAACACTAAACAATCTTACACTACACCCCCGCCCTACAGCCATATTTACCCGATACTGGATGAACGTGAGATTGAGTCACTGGCCATAGTATTCACGACTCCGGGGCGACTACGAGCGTTATGGCACCAGGTAATTATTCTGGCCCAAGGGAAAGGTCAACGCCTTCTATGGGAATAAACGGGGTATCAACTCCCACTTTCAAGACTAATCGCTTGAAGGTTAACGATGGTACAGGCAGATTCATCTGCTCCCATGCCTTTAGTATAATACCCGGGTGCCCAGTAAACCTGCTTGGTAGAGATCTCTTTGAAAAACTAAGTTTGAGTATCACAGTGGATAAGAGGGGGGGAGGACTGATTGTAGATTCGCCCTGTTTTTCGGTGGAACCAAATCTGAAGGTTACTCAGAGAAGCGAAGATTTTATTTGTGTAAGTCTACCACTAGACCTACGGAACGAAATCTGGGCAGAAGGGAATCATGACACGGGTTTAATAGACTGTACCCCGTATAAAGCCACCCTCAAACCCCAAGCTATGCCAGTTTACCAAAAACAGTACCCTTTGTCACCAGAGAAAATAGAAGGAATCACTCCCCAGGTAGAAGAATACCTGGAGAAAGGTATACTGGAGTATTGTATCTCATCCTACAACACACCGGTGAACCCAGTAAAAAAGCCCGATGGCCAGTACCGTTTTGTGCAAGACCTAAGGGCTATTAACAACTTAGTTATTCCCAGCGCGCCAATAGTCCCAGACATTAGCGCGCTTCTGGCAACCATCCCACATGAAGCCTCCCATTTTTCGGTTATCGATCTGAAGAATGCCTTCTTCAGTATACCTGTTGATAAAGAGACAAGGCCCATTTTTTCTTTTAGCCTTGATGGAAAGCGCCAAATGACTTGGTCAAGATTACCGCAAGGATATGTGGACTCCCCCGTGGTTTTTAGTATTGTACTACAGTCCACACTAAGGCCATGGAACCCCCCCCAAGGTTCGGTAGTGCTGCAATATGTTGATGACCTGATGGTCTGCAGCCAGTCAGTGGAAGCCAGCCAGGAAGATAGCAAGTCATTGTTATTGTGGTTGTTAGAATGTGGATACAAAGTGTCGAAACAGAAGTTACAGTGGTGTTTAGAAAGGGTGGAATACTTAGGCTTTGTCTTCTCAAAGGGAGTAAGAAGCTTGAGCAAATCACGGGTCGATGCCATCGTGGGCCTGGTCACCCCACACACCAAGAAAGACATGTTATCTTTCCTTGGGATGATAAGCTATTGCAGGCAATGGATACGCGATTGCTCCTTCTATGATAATATCCTAAGACAAGCCACGCTAAAAGATTCCCCCGATAATGTTAAATGGTCAGAAGAAATGTGTGAAGCGTTTAGGGCATTGAAATGTTCAATGATGACAAGTCCTGGTCTTGGCCTCCCTGATTATAGTCAAATGTTCCATTTGTATGCTAGGGATAATTGTAAAACCATGGCGGGCGTTCTCGGCCAAGAACACGGTGGGAAGATGCGACCAGTCGCATTTTTTTCTAAGGTCATGCCTCTACAAGTCCAGGGTTTTCCTTCGTGCCTCCGAGCACTGGCTACTTGCGCTATGGTTGTCGAAATGGCTACTGTTTTCACACTGGGTCACGCTACCACCCTACACACAACTCATGATGTGTTATCTATTCTGAAAGGGATACACACACAACATATGTCTGCCCAGAGACAGAGTGGATATGAGATTATATTGCTGAGTAACCCCCAACTAAAAGTCCAGTACAATTCCACCACGGCAGGACCAGCAATGATCTTAAATGGATTGCTGGGACTGAAGTCCAATGATGACACTATAGCGGAAGAACACAGTTGTTTAGAATCTATAGAAGTCATGACATCTCCCAGATTAGACATGCAAAAGGCCCCTCTGGAAAGAGGGGATGTAATTTTTGTAGATGGTTCTTGCTCCCGCCCAAATGACAACACTTATCATGCGGGTTATGCAGTAGTAAAATTACCTGATGTTGTCATCGAGGCGGAACCAATCAACCACCAGTCAGCACAAGCAGCCGAGTTAATAGCCTTAACAAGAGCTTGCACCCTATATGCCAACCAACCTGTGACTATATATACTGATTCCAGGTACGCTCATGGTGTTGTCTTTGACCATGGAGTATTATGGTCCATCAGAGGATATATAGGAGCCAACGGGAAGCGCATTTCACATGCCCAATTGATAAAACAATTGCTAGATGCCATAAAACTCCCATCAGAATTAGCCATCATCCATTGTAGAGCACACACTCAAGGCTCAGATGACATATCAAAAGGAAACGCCCTTGCTGATATCACAGCCAAGTCAGCGGCTAAGACAGTTATTTCAACTTTCCTGACCATGCCAACCTTGGTACCTCTCCTCCCAGATGAAACACAGCTGCTAACTGATTTGCAGGCTTCCGCTACCCCAGAGGAACTTGCTGATTGGTGTTTTCCGGTGTTACAAAAGAGTCCTAAAACTGGACTCATTTGCAAAGAGGGGAGACCATGCATCCCACAACATAGTGCCCCAATCTACATAGCACATGTTCACGGAATAGGACACATAGGTTGGAAAGCCACTTTACAACAACTTAAAACAATGTTTTACATTACCAAAGTTGAACCTATGGTAAAAAGTTTTGTTCAGAGATGCATAACCTGCATTAGGAACAACCCCAACAACCCACACAAGGTCAAACACGAGCACCTACCCTATCCAACAACGCCATTTACACATCTACAAATTGACTTTACTCATCTCCCAGTAAAGGGGGGCACACAGCCAGTTTGTGTAATAATAGATGTTTTCAGTAGATGGCCAGAGGCATTCCCTACAAGAAGAGAAGATGCTAAGACAGTGGTAGGAATTCTGACAAGAGAGATAGTTCCCAGATGGGGAATACCCCTACAAATAAACTCAGACCAAGGCCCCGCCTTCACATCTAAAATTTGTAGAGAACTGGCCAAGACATTACAGGTAGAATGGAAATTCCACATTCCCTATCATCCTCAAAGCTCTGGGATTGTGGAAAGGATGAATAGGACGATTAAAGACAAGGTGAGGAAAGCAACAGGTGGAACCTTTTCCAATTGGAAAAGATACCTCCCAGCCATCATGGCTGAAATAAGAATGACCCCCAACAAAGCCCTAGGGTATTCCCCCTTTGAAATCCTGTTTGGTAGACCTTTCCCCACCCCATGGTCTAGGAAAACTTTTATGACCATGGATAACCTTGATAACCTGAGAGATGAATATGTAAGGAAGCTGATCGAAACCTTGGTCCGCACCGAGGAAGATGTTACTCGCAAATGTCCTTTTTCTTCACAGAAAAACACACACCCCTTCAGGGAGGGGGACGAAGTAGTGGTCAAGCTACATCCAAAAGGGAAAAGACCGCAAGACTTCACCTACGGACCTCCCACCATCATTGTTGCAGTGACCAGAACAGCAGTCCTAACAGAGAACAGCCCCACCTGGATCCATGCTACCCGAGTAAAGTTGGTAAAGAAAGGTCCGACCCCAGAAGCAAGTCCAGAAGCAAGTCCAGAAGCAAGTCCAGAAGCAAGTCCAGAAGCAAGTCCAGAAGCAAGCCCGGATTTAGAGACAAGAGAGGCACTAACGAGGGCAAGCTGACTTGCCCTGGCCTTGAACAGGATAGTCAAGAAAAGGGGGTTTCCGAGGCAAGCGGCCTGAGCCCTGTAGAAAAATGACAATCTTAATTTCACCGGACTC
Organism: Rana temporaria; assembly: GCF_905171775.1. Taxonomy (NCBI): domain Eukaryota; kingdom Metazoa; phylum Chordata; class Amphibia; order Anura; family Ranidae; genus Rana; species Rana temporaria. The sequence continues at coordinate 4,606,528 of NC_053490.1, read as the reverse complement.
TGGAAAACTTTGGTTACTCATAGGACTTACCTCATTATCAGTTTTCACCATAGTATGGGTTACCACCAACTGTATTTATAGCCCAGAAGAGTTAGGGGGATTGCGAGGTATTTGTGGTAAAAATTACAGCGAAGAAATGCAAGTCCCCCGAGATAAGAGGAGTATCCCTTCCACACAAGTTAGAGATCAGATCACCACCAATGTTACACATACCAGGCACAAGAGAGGTACACAACTATATAACAAAGGGAGCAAGACAGATAGTCTCACAGACAATATGTTATTGTTAAAGTTTAAATATGCTTATGCTCGAAAAACTGGATATGAAAAGTGTTGGATTTGTAGTAAACTACACCCTAGTACTGCTAGGATCCCTCTAATGGCGATACCCCTAAATTTTTATCCCCTCTTAAACGGCACACCTCCCATTATCCTTACCAACGTCACGAGGATGCTTCCAAATAATACCCTTACGTTCCCAATTATTGGTAGAAGCCACTCCCCAGACTGGTGTTTCAGGTTGGGGAACTCCACTAAAAGGGCTGAAGTTTGCCAACATACTAAAATTAATTTTTCAATGATTTCAATTGAGGACCCTGTATTTCACACTTCAGACCCTACCATGAACGCCACCTTAATGGATTTCCTTAGCTCAAGCTCCACCTCCCCAGTAGGTCAGCTGTTGTCAAGTTTCACCTTTTCAAGTCTTTCTGACGAGGTAATGACAATATTCAACAAACGGCCCCTAGCCCTAGGAAACAGTGTTTATATTTGTTGTGGGAAAATCTGTCACCCTTGGATCCCCACTGAACCCCAGGGATGGTGCTATCTTGCATCCCTAGTCCCCATTATGGGCGTAGTGGGAGATGACAAGGGTGAGCACCTCCTTGAAGCTAGTATGCATCCTAGGTATCCCCTTAAACATCGCCATAAAAGGGAATTATTTTTTGAGAAGGATATGGCATGGGCCTGGTTTCCTTCGTGGACCGGGTGGGGAATAGACATAATGAAAAGGCTAAATAATTACTCTAAAATTCTTGATGAAATCCTAGATAAAAATTCGGGGGACATCACCAATTTAAATGAAGAGATGAGGGCAATTAAGAAACAACTTGAGCTCCATGACCTAGCCATCGAAAGCATGAGTGCTGCCCTTACTGGGTTATGTGAGGTTACAGAGGATTACGAGTGTTGCACATGGATACACAATACATCTGTTGAAATACCCGATTATTATGACATTATTGCACAACACCGAAAGGAGGTAGATAGCCTGCAACAAGAAGCCAGGGATATTGCTAAAACATGGAGTCCTTTTGGTAAAGGGAGTTTTGGACTTGGAGGGATATTCCCATGGTTAAAAGACATTGCTATGACTATTATAATAATTTTGCTTTTTCTATTATTTCTATATGCATGTTTTAAGCTCATAATGTGTATCATTGCCAGGGCCTCCAAATCCCCCACCCACGACACTTCCATGGTGTCAAATCAAGTTCCAGATTATGACACCCCAAAGCCACACGCACCCGGGAACGCACCCGGGGATTACTCCACATACGTTAAAATGCATAAGCAAAAGAAAAAGAACCTCATCATTTAGGGATGGATGTGACTTGGTCCCTTTCCTCCAGCAGGGATGCAAAGGGTTAATCCGCCACACACATTAGATATACCAGGGAGATGTATATCCCCTGATGACATTCCTAAAATGATCATGAGTTCTAACACTACCCGAGGAGGCTCGGGTGAGAAAATCAATTAAGGTTTAATTAGATTTTAAGAGGGGATTGTGGGGAATGGACCTAGCTTAGAATCCATGTTGTTTGTCCAGATTCCATTTTATATATGTGTTTTAGTTAAACAAGCAACATAAAGTGTGTGTGTGTGCTCTGTCTGGGTTTCGCTTCCTCTATTGTCTAGAGCCATGTTTAACTTAAGTACGTACGTGTTCTTTCTGTGTTTAACTTCCTCTATTATCTAGGGTAAAGTTGAAGCTCAAACATCAGCTGTCCTTAGCGGAAAATTCCATTTCTTTAACCTAAAAGAACAGTTATATGTATGTCAAATGTTATGTTGTACGCCCCTATTTCCCCCCTATATAACCAGCAACGAGCCAAAAATAAAGGAGCTTGGTTTCACAACTTATATGTCTCCGTCTGTGTTACTTCTCGAAACCAATCTCCCAGGCCTGCAGACACAACACGAGCTGACCGCCAGGTAGTCAGGGACTATCGGAGAGGCCAGGGGTCTCAATCACCAACAGAGACTATGGAGGAAGAGGACGGACATGACAGGGGATTACTGGGTGTATATAGAATATAATATCGCATTCCCTCCTCTGCTGCCACTTCCAGCAATGTCTCCTCTCTACTTCATCTTCACTTACCTCTCACCCAGGACTTCCTGTCTGTAATTACATCACTTCCTGTCTGTTCTGTACTTCCTATGTGTGCTTATCATCACAGCCTACCTGCTCCTGATAACACTTCCTGCTTGTACCTGACATCACTTCCTGTTTTTTTATCTATACAGATTCCCTGTCATGGAGAAGATGATATCACCACTTAGTGGCGCTCAGAGGAATTGCAGCCTCCCTGTATACCTCTCCACCTCTCTCTGTATATCTGTATACCTCTCTCCATATATCTCCCTGTATACCTCTCTCTGTATATCTCCCTGTATACCTCTCCACCTCTCTCCGTATATCTCCCTGTATACCCCTCTCTCTCTTTATAATGAAGAAAGGTAATTTAGCGGAATGGGAATTAGCTCCCTCATAGTGAACTGTCTAGTTCCCATCCTTATACATGACCTGACCACTAGGGGGCAAAAAAGGTTATTCTGTGGGATGGGATCTAGTCAGTTCACATTGAGCAAGCAAGTTCCCATCCTCAGAATTGACTAGGTGAATCTGCAGGGTGGGAACTCGTCACAACCATGGAGAATTACATTAATTTATACTTCCTCCTGACTCACCTCTTATCTGGAAATCCCTATATGTGCCTGACATCACTTCCTGTCTGTCTCCCACATGACTTCCTGTCTGTCTCCCACATGACTTCCTGTCTGTCTCCCACATCACTTCCTGTCTGTCTCCCACATCACTTCATGTCTGTCTCCCACATCACATCACTTCCTGTCTGTCTCCCACATCACTTCCTGTCTCCCACATGACTTCCTGTCTGTCTCCCACATGACTTCCTGTCTGTCTCCCACATCACTTCCTGTCTGTCTTCCACATCACTTCCTGTCTGTCTCCCACATCACTTCCTGTCTGTCTCCCACATCACTTCCTGTCTGTCTCCCACATCGCTTCCTGCCTGTCCCCAATATCACTTCCTGTCTGTCTCCCACATCACTTCCTGCCTGTCCCCAATATCACTTCCTGTCTGTTCCAGTTATCTTTACCTGACATCACTTCCTGACTTCCATAGAGACTTCCTGTCTGGGAAGAAGTGAGATCACCACCTTGTGGAGGTTAGAGGAGCTGCAGCCCTGATAAATGTCTCATGATGTGAAGACAGCCGTGTGCTGTGTATGTACTTTATATCCTTAAACTGTAATTACAGGCAAAACTTTTTCTCTTAGTTCTGGATGGAGGGGAGATGAATTAGAACCCCTGTCAGTTTTTATATTGCTGTCTGTGCCCACATTAGGGAGATTCGCTCTCTCTATTTCTCCTGTTTACAGAGATGATGGAAAGTGACAATGGCCACTGAAAGGAAGCACTGATGGGCTCTGATTGGCAGCACTTATGGGCACTGATAGGCAACACTGATGGTCTCTGATTGGCAGCACTAATGGGTACTGATTAGCACTAATAGGCAGAACTCATGGGCACTGATAGGGAGCACAAATGGACACTGATTGGCAGCACGGATGGGCACTGATTGGCAGCATTGATTGGCACTGATAGACATCATTCATTGGCACTGATAGGCAGCATTGATTGACACTGATAGGCGGCATTGGTTGGCATCATTGATTGGCATGATAGGCAGCAGTGGTTGGCACTGATAGGTAGCATTGGTTGGCACTGATAGGCAGAATTAGTTAATACTGACAGGCAGCATTGATTGGCACTGAGGGGCAGCATTGGTTGGCAGTGGTTGGCACTGAAAGGCAGCATTGAATGGGACTCGCTTGTACTGATAGGAAGTATTGGTTGGCACTGATGGGCAGCATTGGTTGGCACTGGCAGGGGAGAGGGGGAATTTCACATGCAGCAGACAGTGAGGCTTGCCAGAGTCACTCGGTGTGTGAAACTGTCTGCAGTTAATAATGTAACTACTTGCAGGCAGAGAGATCACCACTCAGCCGTGATGCTGGGGATGGGCGGGACTAAGCAGCAATCAACACCAGCCAATGATTGGGCTGTTTAAGAAAGGGGGTGGAGCCACATAAATGTAGTGGCCCGCCCAGACTCCATCCCATTGGCTGGTGTTTGATAGCTGTTCGGTCCCGCCCACTCCCAACATCACCGCTGAATTTTGACAGCTGATCTTTCTCTCTGCAAGCAGTGACATTATCTGACAGATCACACACTCGGCGGTTTTGACAAGTCTCACGACCTGCTGCTTGTGAAACTGTTTCACAGACAGCGGGGGTTACACACAACATTTCGGGGCAGATCTCGGGAGACAGCACGGGTGATTAAGGTGTGCCCAGGCACACCCGGCACACCCCCTGCGCACTCCTATGAGTACACAGTGTATCTGAACATTTGAATATTGCACCATACATGATGAGTATTGAGTAGTAGTGTTTCTACCTAAGTGTTTTCTGTATTGTGTAACACAGTGGGCCCCCCACCCCTCAGGGCCAGTGTTCAGTGAACGTGTTGCACCCATGGTGGCGGGACGGCTCTTGTTCTGGGAGGATGTCATATGTCATATGCACGGCGATCGGTGGTGAGATGTGTTCCTTGGACACAGCGGATCACCAATCACGGTAAAGAGCCAATGACATAGGATCTTCACCATGTGATCAGCTTTGTCCAATCACAGCTCATCACATGTAAACATCTGTCAGTTATTGGCAATTCCTTTCCTCAGCGCTGTCACTGTCTGAGGAGACGTAAGCCAATAAGCGTTTTTTCTGTGACACGGGACATTTACATTGATAATCAGTGCAGCATATCAGTCCCGCTTATCAGTGTCCATCAGTGCCAACTCAGTGTCCACCAGTGCAGCCTATCAGTGTCCACCAGTGCAGCCTATCAGTGTCCACCAGTGCAGCCTATCATTGTCCACCAGTGCAGCCTATCATTGTCCATCAGTGCAGCCTATCAGTGTGCATCAGTACCAACTCATGAGCACCCACCAGTGCAGCCTATCAGTGTCCATCAGTGCCAACCCAGCGCCCATCAGTGTAGCCTTGAGGTGATTTAGTTCGCATTTGTAGCACTATACAAGTTACTCACTCACACTATCAGTGTCCATCAGTGCAGCCTATCAGTGTCCATCAGTGCAGCCTATCAGTGTCCATCAGTGCAGTCTATGAGCTGGCAAAGTGATTGTGACAGACTCATCCCGGACAGAGGCTTTTGGAGGGGACTGAATGCTAGCCTCTTGCCTTGCGATCATGGGCCCTGGCATTTGGGGGAACGGTGCTCTTTGTGAGCTGTATGCCTGGGGACCCTGTGTATGCCATATTAGAGTGACTGATTCATACTGTTGGGACATACAGTGTAAGGAAATGCTAATGCCGTCACCTCCAGCCATCTGTCTGTTCTCTGTGCTAATTGACCCTGCTATTGTGTGAAGATGTCCTCTGTTTACACTTATGATAATGTGTATTGTATAGCAGGTGAGCGAGGAGACGTGACGTCTACCCTGAAAGGTCATATCTATGAGTCACCTAGTCTGGGTAAATGATTAGTTAATTAGCTCATGTTAATTTATGTTCTGGTTACGTCCTCTTTAACTGTATATAAGGTTGTATTCTTGGTTCTAATAAACACTCCATGTTCAGCAGACAAACAAGTCTCGTCTCGTTGTGTGCTTGTGAGCAGCTGGAATATCTGATATCTATATCCTGATAGGAAGGGGTATATGACGGAAGCACTCAAGCGGAGTGTGGGACGATCCGTTACAGTGGTGCCCGAGCCTCTTATTCCATCTTGCAGCACGGGTGATGAGCGGGGACTTGTGCTGTGCAGAATACATTTTGGCCAAAATTTATGAAGAAATTCGATTTTTTTTTGTTAGATATTTTTTATACATGTGGCAGAAAGTAAAATGTTTCTATTTTTCAAATGTTCTGTCTTTTTTTTCTATAATAAAAACCCCAGTGGTGATCAATCTTCTAGATTGTAAGCTCTAACGAGCAGAGCCCTCTGATCCCTCCTGTATTGAACTGTATTGTAACTGTACTGTCTGCCCCATGTTGTAAAGCGCTGCACAAACTGTTGGCGCCATATAAATCCTGTATAATAATAAAAATAATAACCACCAAAAGTTGGCCTGGTCCTGAAGGAGGGAAAACCCTCCAGAGCTGAGGTGGTTTACACAGTGATTTCCTATGATGGTTAGCTCCATCTAGTGGACATAATGATTTTTTTTTTAAAGGCCCCAATCAGTAAAATTACAACAATACCGCACTATGGCCACTAGAGGGAGCCAATGATCATAGGAAGTCACTGTATGAAATAAAATATGGACAACATTCATCACAGCTGGGTGAATTCTTCTCATTTTCATTCAACAATAAAAAAAAAAGTACAAAAAAGCTTACATCACAAAATGTATCAACGAAAGGTAATGATTCCATTTTTCTATTTCAATGTTTTTTATTGGAAGTTCTCTTATTGAACAATCAGTTACAGAATACAAAGTGTTAGAAATCACAAGTGACATTGTCCATCCTTGTGTAGATAGACATATCACATTGACATGGAAGTGTACTACATCCATATACTAGTAAAGGGATCATATCCCATCTGTACAAATCCTATACACTCTATTGTAACCACTTCCAAGAATATGACATCAAAGAACCATCAACTGAGAACAAAGAGAGTAAAGAAAACAAATATAATAAAGATAAAACCCGCTTGCCTGAGAATAGTCAATGACATAGGCGGGGTCTGATGTACGAAGGGGCAGGGTCACCCGTCACATCATAGGGTAACCCCCGGATTTCCCGCTTGCCAAGGAATAGCCAATGACGTAGGCGGGTCTGACGTACGAGTGGGCAGGGGTCACCGGTCACTTCATAGGGTAAGCCCTGGCTTTCCCCGCATGCCAGGGAATAGCCAATGACGTAGGCGGGTCTGACATACGAGGGGGCGGGGTCACCCATCACATCATAGGGTAAGCCCCAGCTTTCAATGCTTGCCGGGGAATAGCCAATGGCGTAGGTTGGAGCCCATCATTGGCTATCAACAAAAGGTTGATAGGTTGGCTAGACTTGACTGATCCTGAAGACCACCATCATTGGGACATTGAGTGAGGTGTAACGCGCATGGCCGCTGAATACAAGGTACCCCATTCTAAAATGTAAAAACGATTCTAATAATGTTACATCATGCAGCAGATTCCATACACGTAGGACACCCAACATTGGAGGAGATTTATTCTTCCAAAGTAATTACACCTTTGTACACTGGTACTGACTAGTATTCCAATGTTTCTCACCTCCCTCACTCAGCTAATGAGACCCTAGTGCCGATGGAGGAGGGGCAGGGAAGGGCAAACAAGGATGCTGTGCAGGAACCCGACTTTCTCCTTATCAACCAATGACATCATCCCTGGTACAAAGGATGTTGGTGGCTAGAAGGTCATAATGGTGCACAATGAAAACCTGTGGCTTTGTGTAGCTAAAAGGCAAGCTTAGTCCACCTGTTGGCTTGTATACCATTTTTGACCAATTTTTAGGCATTTTGCTAAGGCAAACCCCTGAAGAATCCTGAAGAACCCCCCCCCCTCCCCCCGGGGTTCCTGGGCACCCTGGATGAAAAAGTCTGCTCTAAACTGATGATGACGCCTCAGCTATGAGCAATTCTTGGATACTAAAGATTGGTCTCATTCCACAGAAACACACAATTTTTTTTTTGTTCAATAAATTCTTTATTACAATTTTACTATTAACAAGATTGTAGTCAGAATGTAAGGAAACAGTAAAGGTAGAAAATCCACAGGTCAGGAAAATAACTTGTCTGGGATGTGGAGGGCGGAGTCATTATTAATGTGTGTACAATACAATACACAACGTGTTACATTATAACAACAAAGAATTGTAGAAAAGGTTAAAACACAGAAAACGGGGAAAAGGTAGAACATAAACCCGGATAGTAAAGGGGTTGTAAAGGTACAATTTTATTTCCCTAAATATCTTCCTTTACCTTAGTGCCGTCCTCCTTCACTTACCTCATCCTTCCATTTTGCTTTTACATGTACTTATTTCTTCTGAGAAATCCTCACTTCCTGTTCTTCTGTCTGTAACTCCACACCGTAATGTGAGGCTTTCTCCCTGGTGTGGAGTGTCGTGCTCGCCCCCTCTCTTGGACTACAGGAGAGTCCGGACGCCCACTAACACACAGCTTTTTTCTCTATCTGCAACGTAGAGAGCGTCCTGACTCTCCTGTAGTCCAAGGGAGGGGGCAAGCACAACACTCCACACCAGGGAGAAAGCCTCGCATTACTGTGTGGAGTTACAGACAGAAGAACAGGAAGTGAGGAATTTTTAGAAGAAATAAGGACATTTAAAAGCAAAATGGAAGGATGAGGTAAGTGAAGGAAGCTATTTAGGAAAAAGAATTGTACCTTTACAACCCCTTTAAGGTGAAATTTGTGTATGAGGAAAACCTCAACAATTACCACCAAGTATTCCTCCAGCTGAGACAAATAATGAGATCTTTTTATTGTAATTAACACAGTGATTTCCTATGATTGTCAGCTCCATCTAGTGGCCATAATGAGGTATGTATCTTAAAATGCCCCTATCAGTAACAATAGTGCAATACTGCATTATGGCCACTAGATGAAGGCAATGGTCATAGGAAATCACTGTACGAAATAATAAAAATGGCCACAATTCATCAGAGCTGGGTGAACACTTGACTTGCCTGAGGAAGAGGTCCTGCGTGGCCTTGAAACGTTGCACTTCTTGTGATGCTTTCTTTGCATTAAAACTTTCGGACATTATATATATGATCCGTGGTGTGCTGGCGAATATGTTCATCTGGGTGAACACTTGTCACATTTGTTCAACTTTTTTAAATAGACCACTAAGGCCCAGCTTCAGATACAAATGTGTATCTTTATGCGGGCGTAGCGTATCTCCTATACGCTACGCCGCCATAACTTTGTGAGCCGCGTATGGTATTCAAAAAGATTCTGCGCCCGAAGTTACGGCGGCGTAGTGTATAAGGGCTGGCGTATGCCCGCCTAATTCAAATGTTGAAGATGTGGGCGTGTTTTATTTAAATGATGTGTGACCCCACGTAATTGACGTTTCTAACAAATGGCGCATGAGCCGTCCGTGAATGTATACCAGTGCGCATGCTCCAAATTACGCCGCAATAGTCGATGCTTTCGACGTGAACGTAACTTAAGCACAGCCCTATTCGCGAACGACTTACGCAAACGACGTAATCGACGGAAAATTCGACGCTGGCCCGACGTCCATACTTAACATTGCGTACGCCTCATATAGCAGGGGTAACTTTACGCCAGAAAAAGGCTTACGTAAACGACGCAAAAAAATGCGCCGGGCGCACGTACGTTTCTGAATCGGCGTACCTAGGTAATTTGCATATTCTACGAGGAAATCTATGGAAGCGCCCCTAGCGGGCAGCGTAAAATTGCACACAATTATACGCCGGCGTATGCTAGTTACGTCGCCGGAGGAAGCCTATTTTTTAAGCGTATCTGCCTTTGAGAATCAGCGTAAGGATACGACGGCGCAGTTTTTTAAATTACGGCGGCATATCTGGAGATACGCCGACGTAAGCTCTTTCTGAATCCGGGCCTAAGTGTTTGCAAAGCTTACTTTACAAAACGTACCAACAAAAGGTACTAGGTAGTGACACCATTTTTATACTGCTATCAATGGCCAACACAGTGCAACACTTCATCCATGTCTTGGTGATCTCCTTATGTACTGCTTCTTATATGTTTGAAGATCAGCCATGGAGTATATCTGAGGTGTATATCAGGGTGTGCTTCTTCCCCACATGAGAGCTGTGATGTCCAGCAACATTCATATAGAAGACATTTCCCGCACTCAAACCACTAATACACCTTAAAGGGTCACTAAAGGAATTTTTTTTTTAGCTAAATAGCTTCCTTTACCTTACTGCAGTACTGGTTTCATGTCCTCATTGTTCGTTTTTGCTTTAAAGTAGCTGTAATTCTGCTCTAATCTTCACACTTCCTGGTTGCCTGTTTCCTTATAATCATCGTACTGGGAGCTTTCTCACGTGGTCTAAGCTGTCATTACTGTGTGTCTAAAACTCCTCAGAACCAATCAGATTCATTTTAAAAACAAAACACTGCCCTGGATTTGTTTGTTTTTGTTCTGTGTGTCTTCCCGACTCACCTCTCACCCGGAACTTCATGTATGTACATTTAAAACCAAAGTGAAACTAGAGGCACATTATATGATAGATTAAATTCAATTTTTAATCATTTTTAAAAGGAATCGGTTAACTTTTATGTCTCTATACCCAATAAACAGTCATTTCAGCAAAAAAAGTTTTTTCCTTTAGTGACCCTTTAATGCCGCGTACACACGACCGTTTTTTGGGGTTCTAAAAAATGACGTTTTTAAGGGGTCTAGAAAAAACAACGTTTATTTCCACCTGATCATTAAAACGGCCTTGCCTACACACGATCGTGAAAAAAAATGCTTTAGCAAAGAGCAGTGACGTATAACAACACAACGTACTATAAAGGGGAAGTTACATGTGGATGGCGCCACCCTTTGGGCTGCTTTAGCTGATTTTGTGATAGTAAAAGACGATTTGCGCTTTTCAGCCTGTTACAGCGTGATGAATGTGCTATCTCCATTACGAACGCTATTTTTACCAGAACGAGCGCTCCCGTCTCATAACTTGCTTCTGAGCATGCACGTTTTTTTCACGTCGTTAAAGCCCACACACGACCATTTTTTACAACCTTAAAAACAACCACGTTAAAAACTTTGTGAAAAAATAGAGCATGTTCGAAATTTTTAATGCCATTTTTTTAGATCGTGAAAAATGCTCTGGAGCCCACACACAATTGTTTTTAATGACTTAATTAGAACGTAATTTTTAGAACCCGATAAAACGGTGGTGTGTGCGCGGCATGAGGGGTTGGGTTGGACCCTGATGGTACAGGAAGATAGGACTTTGGGTGATGAACATTTCCCTTACTCAGGACAGGAATAACGGCTTCTCCCCTTGTGAGATCTCTGATGTGTGTAAAGATTGGACTTTCTTGAAAAACATTTCCCACACTCAGGACAGGAATACGGCTTCTCCCCTGTGTGAGATCTCTGATGTGTGGAAAGATTGGACTTCTGTGAAAAAAACATTTCCCACACTTAGGACAGGAATACGGCTTCTCCCCCGTGTGAGATCTCTGATGTGTGTAAAGATTGGACTTCTGTGAAAAACCACTTCCCACACTCAGGACAGGAATACGGCTTCTCCCCTGTGTGAGATCTCTGATGTGTGGAAAGATCAGACTTCTGTGAAAAACATTTCCCGCACTCAGGACAGGAATACGGCTTCTTACCTGTGTGAGATCTTATATGCAGATCAAGAGAACTTTTACAATTGAAACACTTCCACACTCAGTACAGGAAAGCCTCCTATCTGTTTGAAGGACGCACCGTCCCGCACAGTCTGAGGTTCCTCAGGATAAGAGGAAGACGATGGTCCGGCACCGTCTCTCACAGTCTGAGGTTCCTCAGGATAAGAAGAAGACGATGGTCCGGCACCGTCCCTCACAGTCTGAGGTTCCTCAGGATAAGAAGAAGACGATGGTCCGGCACCATCCCTCACAGTCTGAGGTTCCTCAGGATAAGAGGAAGACGATGGTCCGGCACCGTCCCTCACAGTCTGAGGTTCCTCAGGATAAGAAGAAGACGATGGTCCGGCACCGTCCCTCACAGTCTGAGGTTCCTCAGGATAAGAGGAATACAATGGTCCGGCACCGTCCCTCACAGTCTGAGGTTCCTCAGGATAAGAGGAATACAATGGTCCGGGCACCGTCCCTCACAGTCTGAGGTTCCTCAGGATAAGAGGAAGACGATGGTCCGGCACCGTCCTGCACAGTCTGAGGTTCCTCAGGATAAGAGGAATACGATGGTCTGGCACCGTCCCTCACAGTCTGAGGTTCCTCAGGATAAGAGGAAGGCGATGGTCCGGCACCGTCCCGCACAGTCTGAGGTTCCTCATGATAAAAGAATACGATGGTCCGGCACCGTCCCGCACAGTCTGAGGTTCCTCAGGATAAGAGGAAGACGATGGTCCGGCACCGTCCCGCACGAGTCTGAGGTTCCTCAGGATAAGAAGAATACGATGGTCCGGCACCGTCCCGCACAGTCTGAGGTTCCTCAGGATAAGAGGAAGACGATAGTCTGGCACCGTCCCGCACAGTCTGAGGTTTCCTCAGGATAAGAGGAATACGATGGTCCGGCACCGTCCCGCACAGTCTGAGGTTCCTCAGGATAAGAGGAAGACGACGGTCCGGCACCGTCCCGCACAGTCTGAGGTTCCTCAGGATAAGAGGAATACGATGGGTCCATCTATACTGTGTGGTGTCGGATGGACATTTGAGGTAGTCGGGTTTTCTCCTGGACTATACTGTGTGATGTCCTCATCTCTACTTCACAGTCTGGAGACAAAGTGAGACAATCCTCTGAGGTTTTCCTCATCTCCCGTCCATCTACTAAAATAGAAATACAAAGGATTATTACTAGACATGAGCAGATTGGTTCCCCTACACCAGGACTTCCGCCCACATCAGGCAGCTTTGTTTTTGAGGATCTACAATTCCCCCCTCAAGGTAAATAGTAAATGGTTCCTCTGATCTCCTACCAGATCATTTCCTTATTCATGGACCTTAGTCAGAGAGTGAGGACACAATGAAGCCCTGTACACACGATCGGATATCTGATGGAATCTAATCGATGGATTTTTTCGTCAGATATCCGATGAAGCTGACTTTCATCAGTGATGCTGTAACGGGACATATGCATGCTGCCGGGACAGTTATAATCTCATGTAGGAAGGACTACAAGGAACTGCATGGCTTGTCACAATTGGATGTACCACATTGTATTCTGAGCTCAAAGGGTTTAATTGGACAAAGGGGTCTCTTTCATTGCTGAATGCTAATGTTCCTTCGCATAGCTAATGAACTCTCTTGTGGAGGTAACCGCCTCCTGTGAGGTGTATGCTGAGGGGGATTATGTGTGAGTGATAATTGTTTTAAAAGGTTAATTGAATTCTATTGTCTGATCAAGGTTGAGGGAGCCGAAGCGGCTGGCGGCTGATTGGCTCAAGGAAGGTCATTCTTTCAGAGTGTGTGTATTGAAGGCCCCCTGGGTGGGGGGGGGGGGGGGAGTTTCATTTGTCTCTGTACAGTTTGTAACCAGATTTAAGGAAGAAAAATGTGGCAATAAAAGTCAGTCCTGCTTGACACTGCAAACGTAGTCCGTCTTGTTTCTTGGAAGGGGCGTTCGATGGGGATATACCGCGGTACTTGCATATCGCAGCTTGCCAGGGAAAAGGGAACGTCTCCAACGGCTGAGACCCTCACACCAGTGGTAGCCGTTACATTGGTTGGCAGCAGTGGGATGGTCCTTTTATCCAAAGAGCAAGTGCTGAATGGAGTCGCAGTACGCCAGGCTGAAAAGATCCACACTAAAAGATCTATTAGAGAGTCGTGGTAGGAGCGCCAGCAACAGACCACGGAGGGAGCTGATAGCTGACCTGCTGGGGCTGGAGGAAATGGGATGATCCATGGAAGGAACTGAGCCCCTTGCACCTGTCAGCGAAGAAGATGTAATTACTGGGATTGTACAGCGGAGATTATCCTTGTATCCAGAAACGTCCGTGGAACTGATCAACCCAGCGTTCCGGAAGCAAGGGAAGAGATACAAACGAAGAGGGGACAAGAACTGGAACTGGTAAGAGCGAGACAGCCCATTACACCTGCAGTTCCTACCCCCCACCTGCTGCTACAGGAAAGAAAATACCGTTCACTGCATTTAAAGCTTTTGTAGAAAGTGAGGAGGAAATTGATGGATATTTGGGCGATTTTTGAGAGGCAGTGCTCACTACACCAGGTCCCCACCAGACCAAAGGGTCACTATTTTGTCGGGGAAATTGTCGGGCAAAGCCAATGAAGCCTTTCGGGCTCTTGCTCCAGAGGATATTTTACAATACCAGCAAGTTAAAAAGGCGCTGCTAACCCGATATGCCGGAACGCCAGAAGCCTACCCGCCGCGCTTCCGGGAGTCCAAGAAGATGGCTGTGGGACTCCCACATGGAATGGGCCAACCAGTTACAAAGGGTGGCATCCCTTTGGGTCCAAGGGGTGCAAGGCCAACACCGGGGAGGAAGTATTGCAGCTGTTCCTAATGGAAACATTTCTTCCAAGACCTGGCCGCAGACATACAAGACTGGGTACGAGATTCGCCGTCCCGCTAACTTAAACGAGGCGGCTCGGCTAGCAGATGAGTACGCGGAGACAAGGAAAGTAAGCCAGGGTACTATGCGGCTGGCTCAGAAGGTAGAACCGCGTCTCCAACCGTCACCCCACGCCCAGAGTTTCGGGGTCCAGTCCCACCACGTCCTCAGGGGCCTAGCAACTACCCTCGGGATTCGCCTAGGGTGACGTGCCATCACTGCAGCGACACGGGACATATTGCTCGTTATTGCCCTTGAGAGCTACAATAACAATTGGAGACGCACAACACCCAACACAGAGGTCACTCCATCACGTCCCTCTGCGGTCCACTGCCTGGAGACCGAGGGGGGCCCTGGAGGAATGTCTGGGAATTTGGTATGAGGCAGACCCAATACAAGGCGCCTCTCCGGATAAACCGTCAGCATCACCGTCAGGAGGTACGGGTGAATGGACCAAGTAGCACAAGGGCCTAAGAGATTCCGGGACTACTATCACTCTGATTCAAAACATCTGGTAAAGCCAGAGAACGTGTCCACTTCGCACAGTGCCGTCCGGGTCGCAGGGGGGTGGCTGTAATTCGCGTACCCACCGCCCGGGTGCACTTAGACTGGGGGAGGCCGGGTCAGGAAAGACCACAGTTGGTATCCCCATGGACAACCTACCTGCCGAGGTGGTGCTGGGCAACGACATTGCCCTCTGACTTCGGCTTATTTACCTACACCTGCTGCTGCTTGTGCCGTGACCACCCCCGCGTTGCTGAATCAACCCACTTGCTGCTGAGAACCGGGTAAGACTACCTTCCCCGACATGTACTGTAGATCCGCACAATATCACAGTCTAAAATGGGGAATGTGACAAGTTGGCCAGTGAGAAATCAGGAAGATGCAACGACACTACGGTCATGTATTATGAGATGTCCCGTGGCTTGAACATTGAAATGCACAAACAGGGGCGGAAATTTGTCAACAGATTAAATGGGATTTTGCATCCAGGTGGTGCCGTAATCTGTCCCAAGAGCATCAGCAACAGGTTTTGGGAGCCATTGAGAGAGCAAAGCAAGTGACTGTTCCAGAATTGAATTCTATTCTTCACCGTCACCATCAGCTACCGACCTGGTAAGCCAATGGGAAAGGGGCCGACGGACTTGTCCAGGCAATACGGAACTTTTACCCTAACAGCAGAACCGGACATCCCCAAGTTGATCCGAAAAGGGATCAATCCGGGTCTGCCGGAGTGTTCCACAAAAGGGGAGTAGTGTACGGACATAATGCATGCTGCCGGGGACAGTTATAATCTCATGTAGGAAGGACTACAAGGAACTGCATGGCTTGTCACACTTGGATGTACCACATTGTATTCTGAGCTCAAAGGGTTAATTGGACAAAGGGTCTCCTTTCATTGCTGAATGCTAATTTCCCTTCGCATAGGCTAATGAACTCTCTTGTGGAGGTAACCGGCCTCCTGTGAGGTGTATGCTGAGGGGGATTATGTGTGAGTGATAAATGTTTTTAGAAGGTTAATTGAATTCTATTGTCTGATAAAGTTGAGGAGGCCGAAGCGGCTGGCGGCTGATTGGCTCAAGGGAAGGTCATTCTTTCAGAGTGTGTGTATTGAAGGCCCCCTGGGTGGGGGGGGGGAGTTTCATTTGTCTCTGTACAGTTTGTAAACCAGATTTTAAGGAAGAAAAATGTGGGGCAATAAAAGTCAGTCCTGCTTGACTCTGCAAACGTAGTCCGTCTTGTTTCTTGGAAGGGCGTTCGATGGGATATACCGGCGGTACTTGCATATCGCAGCTTGCCAGGGAAAAGAACGTCTCCAACGGCTGAGACCCTCACACCAGGTGGGTAGCCATTACAGATGCCTACACACCATCGGTCAAATAAAAATCCGTTTGTGTCCAACGCAGTGACGTAAAACATACGACGTTACTGAGAAAAATTAAGTTCAATGCTTCCGAGCATGCGTCGACTTGATTCTTGAGCATGCATGGAATTTTGACACGATGGACTTACCCACAAACGATCGTTTTTTCTATCGGTTTTTTATCCATAAAGAAAAATTTTAAAACAGGTTGTATTTTTTTTCACAGATGGATAAAAAACGATGGGGCCCACACATGATCGGATTCGTCCGATGAAAACGGTCCATTTTCATCGGACGAACCGATCGTGTGTACAGGGCTTAAGAACTGTCATTTATAGGAGTGAGAGTGATGAGGGGATTATAGGATGAGTGTCCCCCTCCCCCTCCATCACTCATTGCCATCTTCCCAACACAAGAAGTCCTGCACTCCCTGATCTAGTCCATGATTTAGTCATGAATAACAGCGGGGCTGAGCCCCACCAGAAGTCAGAGAGTGGAGGATGTGGGAAGAACAACCAAGATGAAGACTGGACATGATCCGAAGACCACCATCATTGGGGTTATTGACTCCTCCCTCTTTATCACTTTCTTTTTAAGATTACAAAGATTATATCAACATGTAAAGAGTTTGTGCTCCAATCAAATCATCAGATATAAAATCAAACCACTATGAAATAAGTAAATAGTGAAATTGCTCATATAATACCCAGATATGAGATATAACAGAACTGCTCCGATATTGGTTAATAACGAAAACAGAACAAAAATGTGAGAGAGGGACTGAAGTTCTGATTTCCTTGGAGCCTCGCCTGTCTCTTAAGAGCCCAGCCCCCTGACTCTATCGGCAAGCTGTATTGGGCTGAGAGAAGCAGGCTCCCAGTCATCCTTTCCTTTCCTATGCATTCCACACATTGCACTCAGTTCACATTATCTCTTTGGGTGCCCTCTGCTGGCCTTTCTAAATCGCAAACACAATTCCATCCCCAGCCAATAATAATAGTACAATAAACACTTGCCGACCAGCCGCTGTCAGCTGGTCGGCTCGTTCCAACGAATCACCATACTCGTATGTTGGCTTCTTTAAGAGAGCCATAGCAGGTGCAGGCGCGTGCCCGTTGCACTGCAGGGGACCTGATGCGTATGGCAGGCAGCTGCGAGGTCCGTTGTCCACCCGAGATTGTGGACGACGGGAGAAAGACTGGGGATCTGTGGTGTGTAAACAGATCTCTGTTCTGACAGGAGAGGAGAGACAGATCTGCTGTTCTCTAGCAATCAGGAAAAGCGATCTCTCTCCTCCTCCAGTCAGAGCCCCCTCCCCCCCACCAGGTAGAAACACATATAACCCTGTGATCGCCCCCTAGTGTAACACCTTCACTGCCAGTGACATTTTACACAGTAATCAGTGCAGTTTTTATAGCTCTGATCTCTGTAATAAATGTCAATGGTCCCAAAAAATGTGTCAAAAGTGTCCGATGTGGTCCCGGCCGCAATGATGCAGATCGCCGCCATTACTAGTAAAAATAATATCCCATAAGTCTAAATCTATCCCCTATTTTGCAGACCGCTATAACTTTTGCACAAAACCAATCAATATACGCTGATTTGCTATTTTTTTTTACCAAAAATATGGTAGAATACATATCCGGCCTAAACTGATTGAATAAATTATTGTTTTTTTGGGGGATATTTTATTACAGCAGAAAGTAAAATTTTTTTTTTTTTTCAAACATGAAAAGTAGTAACCCCGGGAGGAATTCCTCTGTCACAGATCTCGCTAGATCCGGGTATGGGACACAATGTAAGACTCATACCCCAGAGGACTAAGACAAGCAATGCCTATGGAGAAAATCAACATTTTACTACCAGCTGAACCCCAGAATCTCCATAAATCCATCCTAGGAGACATGAACTGTGTCTGCAGCACAGGAGAAGGAAGATTATCCGAGAGAAATACAGGAATACAGGACGGGGAACACAGCTCAGGAAGAGAGCCAGGGGATTACAGGCTGATATCACCCAGTCCCTGCCCTACTCTGGACCAATCAGTTGAGCAGTATGGGTGGAGGAATGGATTTAGTGTTAATGACCCACCTGTGCTGATCTCTGTAGGAGTGTCCTCCTCTATAAATGTCCCCGTTATTCCATCCTCCTCCATAGACTGCTGATCATCCCTCACATACGTCTCTTCTTCTTCTGATTTCACCTCAAATTCTATATCGATTGGATCTCCACTCTAAACCAAGAAAATCAGAGAAAAGATCGTCTGTAAAACATAAGCTTTAACCCCTTCCCGCCTTATGGTAAAACAAATGTTAATGCCTAAGCACAGTTTTGCAACTTTGACATGTGCTAGTAAAACCGTACATATCATCATAACGGCAGTGGGCCAGATTCACAAAGAGATACGACGGTGTATCTCCTGATACGCCGTCGTATCTCTGAGTTCCGTCGGTCGGATCTATGCGGCTGATTCATAGAATCAGGTTCCGCATAGATCTCCCTAAGATCCGACAGGTGTAAGTGACTTACACCGTCGGATCTTAGGCTGCAGTCTCCCGCTGGCCGCTAGGTGGCGCTTCTGTTTGTATACGCGACGAATATGCAAATGAGGAAATCCGCCGATTCAGAAACAAACGCCCGCCCTATTTTTTTATGTCATTTGCGTTCGGCTTTTTCCGGCGGAAAGTTACCCCTGCTATAGCAGGGGTAAGTGCTGCGTATCCTATGTTAAGTATGGCCGTCGTTCCCGCACCGAGTTTTGAATTTTTTATGTCGTTTGCTTAAGTCGGTCGCGAATACAGATGGACGTAATTTAAGTACACGTCAAAACCAATGACGTCCTAGCGACGTCATTTGGAGCAATGCACGCTGGGAAATTTAGCCGGCGGCGCATGCGCAGTACAATCGGCGCGGGGACGCGCCTGATTTAAATAGTAAACTCCCCCAAGCCGCGGAATTTGAATTCCGCCGGGGGATTTACAATCCGCCGGCGCAACTTTAGAGGCAAGTGCTTTCTGAATACAGCACTTGCCTCAAGAACTAGCGCTGGCGGATTCGTAAATAAGATAGATTACGCAGATCTAAAGATCCGCTGATCTATCTGAATCTACCCCACTGACACTAATTAAAAAATTATATATTTCTTTAACCCCTTCAATACCAGGCTTTTATACCACCTCAATACCGGGCCTATTCTGGCACTTCTCTCCTACATGTACAAATCATCATTCTTTCGCTGTAAAATTACTCAGAACCCCCAAACATTATATATGTATTTTTTATCAGACACCCTAGGGAATAAATTGGCGGTCATTACAACTTTATATCTTGCACGGTATTTGCGCAATCATTTTTCAAACGCTTTTTTTGGGGAACAAAATGGTTTCATGGATAAAAAATAACAAAACAGGAAAGCCCAATTTCTTTGTAAAATATGAAAGATGATGTACGCCGAGTAAATAGATACCTAACACGTCACGCTTAATAATTGCGCACACGTTATGGAATGGCGCCAAACATCTGGTACTTAAAAATCTCCATAAGCGATGCTTTGAATTTTTTTCAAGGTTACCAGTTTAGAGTTACAGAGGAGGTCTAGTGCTAGAATTGTTGCACACGCTCTAATGCACGCAGCGATACCTCACATATGTGGTTTGAACAGCATTTACATATGTGGGTGGGACTTACATGTACGTTAACTTCTGAGCGCAAGCTACCGGGGACAGGGGCCTTTTTAATTTTTTTTTATTATTATTTTTTTTTTTTTTACTTTTATTCCTATTACAAGGAATGTAAACATCCTTGTAATAGGAATAGTGTGTGACAGGTCATCTTTATGTGTCAATAAGACCCCACATCTCTCCTCCAGGCTGGAAAGCATGAGATCGTGAAAAAAATGTCATCGGTCTAATGCTTACTAGCCACAATCGCGGCTTTGTTTACTTCTGAGAACCCGGCGTGACGTCATCACATCGCGCCCGGGCCTCCGACGGTCATAGAGATGACTGGTGACCATCTGGTCACCACTCATCTCTATGCTTCCCATCCGGCGCCAGACAATTCATTCTCTGGGCCCCCAATGGCACGGGAGAGCCCGGAGAAGCTCCCCTCCCACCTCCTATAAGAACGATCAAGCGGTGGAACTGCCGCTATGATCGTTCTTATCGTGAACATAATCGCCGGCAGAAGAGAAGGATATCTGAGTAGCTGCACCCATCATTCAGATAACACCGCACAAAGCCCAGGACGTCATATGACCTCCACCCAGGATGGGAGATCCCCTCTGTGGACGTTAAATGACTATGGCTGGGTAATGAAGTGGTTAAATCTGCACAAGAAAATACTGACCTAAACACTAACCCTGGCACTGACCTTTATTATTATTATTCATTTTTATTTTACACACAGTTTTTATTTTTTGTCTCTGCAAGGAGAGAGAGATACAATGCATTTCTCTCCTCCATTCAAAGAGAGAAAACACGGGGCGGGCGTCACAGTGATCAGGTGACCCAGAACCAGGAGTTCCAGGACCCAATCATTAGTAACAAGACTGGGGGCTGACGGTGAGACTTGCAGTAACGCCTCCCAGCACAAAGACACATACCCATATATGAAGCCCTATGGAAAAACACCCATCCGGTGGGGCTTCATATATGCGCACGCTCAGAGGGAAGGGGTTAATAATGTGACATCACATATATAAAATCCTCACATCCCCTCCACGAGTCCATGTTCTAGATGCTCCACCCCACCAACCTTGTAACAGTGAGGGATGGGGTGACCTTCCTGTGTGGAATCCCGGGAATGACAGAGGACGGGGACTCTCTCTGGTGGGGTCCAATACTGGAATCATCTGTAGGAAAACACACACACTGGACTGGATCCATTGTTTCTATGTGTTTATCAGATGATGGGGGATCTAGGTGGAAGCCTCCATACTACTCTCTGAATATATTATGGGTCACCTGTGCTATTCTCTGTAGAAGTGTCCTCCTCTTGAATGTCCTCGTCATTCCAGCCTCCTCCGTATATTGCTGATCATCCCTCACATACGTCTCTCTACTTCACCCTCAACTTTCATGTTCATCAGATCTTCACCCTAAACCAAGAAAATATCTTGTAGAATCCATTACACCACCTCCACAAGTCATTTTCATGTGTTCTAGATGCTTCATCCCACCAACCTGATCTTCCTGTGTGGAATCCCGGGAATACAGAGGACGGGGACATCTCTCTGTGGGTTCCCATTACTGGATCCATCTGTAGGAAACACACACACTGACTGGATCCATTGTTTCTATGTGTTTATCAGATGATGGGGGGATCTAGGTGGAGCCTCCGTACTGCTCTCTCCTTTACAATAAAGTCTCCTCTTAACCCGGTGATTGTGAGGGGCGGCTGATTGTCCATCATGACGTCCTTGTAGAGATCCTTGTGTCCTTCTAAATACTCCCACTCCTCCATGGAGAAATAGACAGTGACATCCTGACACCTTATAGGAACCTGACACACACAATGATACAGTCACCATCCAGACACACCCCTTGTCTGTTACTGGATAATGTCCCAGAATTCCCAGAATCCTCCTCACCTCTCCTGTCAGCAGCTCATCATCTTCTTGGTGACGTCTAGATCTTCTCCATGTTGTGTCTCTCAGGTTTTAGGGAGTCACATGGAGGCACTGTGATGGTCATTGTGATCACCTGACTTCACAGAGGAAATCTCTGTATTGGGGGAACCAATAGGAATATCATGTTAGAATCCCAGAATCCTCCTCACCTCTCCGGTCAGGGTCTGTGTTTTATTACTAGAGATAAGTGCGATGTCATGTGACCTCCCAGAATCCTCCTCACCTCTCCGTCAGGTCTGTGTTTTATGAATAGAGATAAGAGTGATTGTCATGTACCTCCCAGAATCTTCCTCACCTCTCCGTCAGGGTCTGTGTTTTTATTATTAGAGATAAGAGTGATGTCATGTGACCTCCCAGAATCCTCCTCACCTCTCCGTCAGGTCTGTGTCTTATTAATAGAGATAAGAGTGATGTCATGGTGACCTCCCAGAATCCTCCTCACCTCTCCGGTCAGGTCTGTGTTTTATTAATAGAGATCAGATTGATGTCATGTGACCTCCCAGAATCCTCCTCACCTCTCCGGTCAGGTCTGTGGTTTTATTAATGGAGATAAGAGTGATGTTATGTGACCTCCCAGAATCCTCCTCACCTCTCCGGTCAGCAGGTGGATGATCTCCACGGTGAGGTTTAAAATCCTCTCAGTCCATGTGACTCCGGTCCTCTCTCCATCCTCATTGGTGACTGGTATCCCTGTGGACCAATAATTAATAACAGAGAATTACCTGGACTGTACTGGTTGTACAATATTAGAATGGGATCTATGGGGGGTAATATGAGGGTTTTCTTATCATGTAAGAAAAAAGAAAGAGGATTTGGGACTTTATATGAGGACATTGGATTGTACCTCCATCCCCGATAATTGAGATATATAGAGCAAGGTCTGAGACTTTATATGAAACATGCAGCCAGGGAGGCAACACAACACAATGATGTCTGGTAGGTAATAACATTATAATGACCGCAATATATCTTGCACAATAACAAACCTTCAATTTAATAAAATACAGAAACATTTTATTCCATATCATAGTAATATAGTGACATATTGGCATAGCAACATATTGGTTTAACAATGGTAACATCATAAAAACTCCAGACTCATTGTGCTTGTCTCCACAGTATAAAACATAATTGAAATTGGTAGAATCCACTGGAACATATTGCTGATATTATATAAAAGTAATATGGGGGGCATCTAATAGCTTGACGTGTTTTGTGGCTAAACTGCACTCCTCAGGGAGCAGATGTAGTGTAGATGTCTATAAGGGTATGAAAGGTAATTAAAATTGGGTATTGTATCGAGGAGATGTACAAGAGTAAGTCCCCCGCTAATACTTACAGACCAACCATGAGTCTGGGCATTGGAGGACAAGGGCCGGCCAGGTCATCAGCCTTGGGGGCTGAGGCAGTAGTCCCCAGGACGCCGATGGAATGGCCAACAAAGAAAGCAGTTCCCGGGGACGAGTCCCCCATGGATAGTGAAGGGTAGTGTAAGCCATCCTTAACGTGGCTTACACTACCCTTCACTATCCATGGGGGACTCGTCCCCCCTATCCTCCCCCCCCCCCACATCTCCAAAATGAAGAGAATGTTCCGGCCACATAGGTGAAGATATTTTCTGACCCTGAGAGAAAGGGGAGATTTGGGATTTGGAGCATAGGACCCATAGGTACAATGCCTCCATCCCTGTTTGACAAATCATTAAAGAAAGAGGTTTGGGACTTTGTATGAAGCATACAACTGGACGGGGTGACCATGATGCAAATTGTGTCTGACCAGTTTGTTATATAACTGTAATTACGAAACTTCAATACAATGCACATAAAGAGTATAATAGAATAAAAATGTATTCCATATATGATGTGTACAACCAAAACATCATAATAAGATAGCATAATTATCCATAATAATAACGTCAGACACATAACCCATGTTTCTTTTTCGTACATCACGGGACACAGAGCTGCATAGTAATAACTATGTGGGTTATAGGCTTACCTTCAGGTGATGGACACTGGCACACCCAAGACTGGAAGTCCCCTCCCCTATATAACCCCTCCCATGCCGAGAGTACCTCAGTTTTTCCACCAGTGTCTAATGCCCTGTACACACGATCGGTTCAACTGATGAAAATGGACCGATGGATTTTTTCATCAGATATCCGATGAATCTGACTTTCATTAGTCTTTCCTACACACCATCGGTTAAAAATCCGATCGTGTCCAATGCAGTGACGTAAAACACTACGACGTGCTGAGAAAAATGAAGTTCAATGCTTTCTGAGCATGTGTCGACTTGATTCTGAGCATGCGTGGATTTCCCCACAGACGATCGTTTTTTTCTATCGGTTTTTTAACCATATGAAAAATTTTAAAACAGGTTCTATTTTTTTTCACCAATGGGAAAAAAACTGATGGGGCCGACACACGATCGGTTTGTCCAATGAAAACAGTCCATTGGTCCGTTTTCATCAGACGAACCGATTGTGTGTACAGGGCCTAAGGTGTTGGTCACGGTTAAGATGTGTTATGAAGAGCTCTGCTCGAAAGATCCTTCTGGATCAAGCAAGCTATGCAACTGGATCCATCCAAAGTGCCACTGAGGACAAAGTGGATGGTACCTGTGCCTCGGTAAAGAAGAGCGAGGTTTTGCCTGTAATGCCTCTCTTAGGAGGGCTGGATCCTGGTTTCCAGTACTTTGGTCAAGCCCCAGATACCAAAGGTTTTTTCTGGCAGGATACGATACAGGTCCAGGGGAGTGGAAACCCTGTCTAGGAACCAGGTCCCTGAGGGTCTGTTGACATGACCCACTGTGATGGGTGAAGAGTGGGTCTGTCTGTTTGTCAGAATCCTGTGGCGCGAGAGGTAAGTGAAGGTTCCTAAGGAACTTAGTTCACTTAGGAAACCTTCTTTGAGCAGTTGTTGCCATGCCTGTAAGTTACCACTAGAGGGTGTAAGCATACCTGATTTCACATGTCTCCTCTGTATTCGCTCTGTGTGCTGGGATAATCTGTCTGCTTGCAGCCACTGGTTGTATTGAGAGGGGGAATTGCTGGGGGTCCCCATGGCAACAGAAACAAAACCTGCTGCTCTCAAGGCTGCTTGCAGCCAACCTACAGTGCTGGCATGCGTGTGTCCCTTTGGCTTCCGCTCCTTGAGCGGCTTGCGGTGAGCCTCAGTGTCTATCTCCCTCCTCCTCTCCCCCCACGCCATGTCCCGCAGCAGCGTCAGCATGCGGGAATACTATTTTAAATAGATGGGCGTTCCGGGGAGGAGAAAAAGCGGCCGTTACGTGCCTCAACATCCACGTGTTTGGCCCCGCACAGGTGCAGGGCGGCCTTATCTCATAAAAGCCTCTATTTTCAGAACAATCTGGCTGACGGAGGGACACAGCAGCGTTGGGGACAGGCATGTAAGCTGGTGTATGCAGGCATTCCCACAGACACATCTTGCTCAGCATCAGGCTGAACTTTAATAGCAGCATTTTTTGCTGGACTATAGCTCAGCATGTTTTTTTGTAAGTACCTCTGCTTTTGTACTTAGGACTATGCCTTCCAAGAATTCAGGGACTAAGCTTCCAAAGAAGGCTCCAAAAAGGTATCACCATCAGGCTCTGAGTATCCCAGTCATGCCTCCACAGTGCCATCCCCCCTGATAAATCAGATGTGGTTGCCCAGGGTGAGCCATCGGGGTTGTCAGGTGCTGCAGCCGCCCCCTTTCCACCTGCCCCTGTCTATGCTACTGAAGACGTTTTTACTTAGGCCCTGGGAGGGTTGGAGGAGAGGTTAACGGCATTGATCGCATCTTCTTCCCAGGCCGGAAAGAAGCGTGGCAGAGCTCCCTCTCCCCCCTCGGGCTCTCTAGCAGGAGAGCAGCAGTGGCCAGATGAAGTTGATGCAGGCGGCCTTATAGAGTGTGGGCCAATGCTTGCTATCACCGAGAGGTAGCGAGTGAAAATGTGATCGTATGGGAAAATGCCATATCTTATGCCTCGTACACACGACCGGTTTTCCCGGCAGGAAAATTGCCATGACAGCTTTTCGCCAGGAAAAACGGCCATGTGTATGCTAAATTGCAGTTTTCCCGGCAGGAAAACTGCCGCGAATCGCGGCGGGAAAAAAAAGAACAAAAAGAGAAAAAACTGGGGAGTTCTGACCCTGAAGGGTTTAATCTACATTACTGTAACCTGTTATGTCGGGATCAGCATGTACAGTACAAAGAAAGGGTTGGAGAGTGTGGATGGAAATGACGGGGGAGAGGGGGCACCCTTGTCTTGTCCAGTTTTTTAATGTTGAAAAAGTCAGATCTGGTCTTGTTCACTTTGATAGCTGTGGACAGAGCCGACTAAAGGGGGGAAAATCACTTCAGCACATGGGTGCCCAAGCCAATATGCTCCAGAGCAGCCCGCATGAACTACCAACTGACCCTGTCAAAGCTTTGTTGGCCCTACTTCTGTTATGGATCCCAGTAGTGCAGTTCATTCTGCATTTCTCCTGTGATTGCAGGCTAAAGTCTGCGGTCGGCTGATGAATTTACAGTTGGCATTCTCCAGAAGCCTGGACCAGTAGCTGCCTCTCAGCAAGCTGCTGGGAGAAGAGCCAGCCACTCCATCCCCTGCACCAGGCCCAACACTCCAGTGAGCACTAGAGAGCTACAGCAGAGACTGAGCCAGTCGCTCCCATCCCTTGCACAGCCCAACACTCCAGTGAGTGCTGGAGGGCCACAGCAGAAGACTGAGCCAGCTGCTCCCATTCCCCTGCACAGCCCAACACTCCAGTGAGCGCTGGAGGTCCACAGTAGAGACTGAGCCAGCCGCTCCCATCCCCTGCACAGCCCAACACTCCAGTGAGCACTGGAGGGCCACAGCAGAGACTGAGCCAGCCACTCCATCCCTGCCACAGCCCAACACTCCAGTAAGTGCTGGAGGGCCACAGTAAAGACTGAGCAAGCCGCTCCCATCCCCTACACAGCCCAACACTCCAGTGAGAGCTGGAGGGCCACAGCAGAGACTGAGCCAGCCGCTTCCATCCCCTGCACAGTGCAACACTCCAGTGAGCGCTGGAGGGCCACAGCAGAGACTGAGCCAGCCACTCCCATCCCCTGCATAGCCCATCACTCCAGTGAGCACTGGAGGGCCAAAGCAGAGAGCAAATGACTGACAGTCTGCTTAGAGCGGAGGTGAGAACTGAGCACTCTGCTGAGTTTCAGTGTAGAGGCGGCGGGGACAGATCAGAATCAGATCAATGCTGCATCCACCTAGGTGAGTATACTTTGGAAAACTGAACTTCTCTTTCCAGCATTTAAAAATCCCTGGGCAGTGCCCACTAGTGTTGAGCAGAATATGCCATATTCGATTTCGCGATATATCTCGAATATATATTCGAATATTCGAGATATATTCGCTAAATTCGAATATTCGTGATATTTTATCGAAATTAAATGATTGCGATTTTTCGCTATTGCGAATGCGAAAATAATTGCGATTTTTGATAACTGCGGTAGGAGCACTCTGATTGGCTCAGAATATTCGTGATATTTTATCGAAATAATCGCAACATGCGAATGCGATATTTACTGCGCAATTTCGACAAATGCTGTAGGAGCACTCTGATTGGCTCAGAATATTCGTGATATTTTACAATACAAAATAATTGCGAATATTCGGCAAATGCGGAAGGAGCACTCTGATTGGCTCAGAATATTCTTGATATTTTACAATACAAAATAATTGCGAATATTCGGCAAATGCGGAAGGAGCACTCTGATTGGCTCAGAATATTCTTGATATTTTACAATAGAAAATAAAAAGTGTTTTGCATTGGTGGTGATTCTTTACTCTATCCATCTGTCACAGCCGTTTGTCAATCAAACACCTTGAAGATTGAACACGTGCATGCTGCATGCTTTGGACTTTTTTTCACTTCACATATCAAAGACATTTTTATGAAAGATTATTTTTCTATTATTGGGACTATATTTCTTTATATATTTGTTTCACTGTGTATTTCACAAGTTATTTGCGCTTGCTTATTTTATAATTTGCCCACATGTCTTGTCACTAGACATATTTTTTATTCTTGTAGAGCAGACTCCATTTTCTGTCTTGTATTAAATTATGTTGTATAACATTTTTGAGTTGCTGCTGTATTCTCCCCTTTTTTTAAGGTATGCGCAATTTTTTTCCTTCTTACAAAAAAAAATAATATCAAACATACAAATATTCATAACAGAAACATACACAAAGCCCCCCCCCTTTTGCATCAGAGACAATCAGAGTTCTCCTACCACAGTTATCGAAAATTCGCAATCATTTTCGCATTCGCATTAGCGAAAATTCGCAATTTTTTTTTTTTAATTTGGCAACATAAAAGGATCGCCTCAGCTTAGCTACTCGGCCCAGGGTCTCTAATCATACCAGCAATGCTTTTAGACGTCGATAGGATGTGATCTGTTTTAAAAATCAAATAGAAAAATGCGAATATTCGGAATTGCGAATATCACCGCGAAATTCGAAATATATCGCGAATACTCGAATATGCCATATTCGAGCCGAATATTCGCAATACGAATATTCGTGAGCAACACTAGTGCCCACCCCCTCCATGCTATCGTTTGACACCTCCTTGCTTATGAAACCAGAAAATGGGAATTTTTGATTTGGCTCCCATTGTTTCCAGTGGGGTTCTGGATCGGCATTCAAACTTTTTTGAAGTTTCTGAAGCTCGCTGATTCAAATCAAACCTAGGGCAGCTGTGTTCATCCCTATTAGGAAGCTGGTGGCTTCAGGCATTCTGGAAACCAGTGAGGCATCCTCACCCGATTTGAGGCTGGGAGAAGTGAGAGCACAGGCCGGCACTGCTGACAGCGATCCTCACTGGGTGCACTGTGTGAGAGCCCCCATTGTACCCATGAAGGATACCCCACTGAGGGGAGCCCAGTGCTGGAATTTGGCTCCAGCGCTAGCTCCGGTAAACCAGCCCAGATCTGAGGAATGCTGGAAATTAACTTGAAATCAGGGATGGTTGGGAGGTATGTATTAGTCTCTCAGCTGGCTGACAGGTGAATGTAAACAAAGGGGTTAGGATGGTGGGTGACACCATGGAAGGACAAAGAGAAGAACGTTGCTGTGATACTGAGAACAAGCGTCCAACCTCTGCTGTGTCACAGAAGCTGCTAGGGACAAACAAAGGTATTGGAGATACTCGGGTAGGCTCCGGGGGGCCACAAAAGGTGTGCCAATCACATTATACTGTAGAGGGAGTGCATTGTAATATACTTGTATAATATGATTGTAATGAATTGCTGGAGGTAAAGAGTGTCGCTATCCAGCTGGATAAAGTGAGAGGTTCCATGTCCTGGAGGAGAAGGTGGAGCACAGTGATCCTGGGCAGATTACAATTAAAGGGCTGATAGACCCACCGATTAAGGGGTCCACATCTTCCGATGAGTGTGTGAGACACAAGCGAGAAGGTCCATCCCAGAGACAACAAAGGATCAATCAGAACAACTTTTTTTCACATCATTGACTATATAATGTAAGGGGGAGGTGCACTGTAGTGCACAAATAAGTACACAGTGTGTTTGGACATTTGAATGGGGCAATTATTTATGCTGATTATTGAGAAGTACGTTGTAATATTCTTAGTTTAATTCAAATTTCTTGCACATCACTAATGTCATAATTGAAGAGGAGGTGTACTGTAGTACACAGTGTATCTGATTCTGAACCTTTGAATATTGCGCCATACATGATGAGTATTGAGTCGTAGTATTTTTACCTAAGTGTTTTCTGTCTTGTGTGACTCACAATTTATATGATATATGGTAATTGTTTGAATATCAGTAGAAAAGTTGTATGATATTGTAGATTCTCATATATTTTCCTTTTTTATGTTTATATATATATTATTTGATTTATGCAAGAGGTGATCTATTAATGAGCTTTACTAAGGGAGTTATTCATCATAGAAGGCTTACTGCTGCACAATTCATTTATCTAATTACCTCTGCTGCCACTTCCAGGAATGTGTTCTCTCTACTTCCTCCTGACTCACCTCTCACCTGGAACTTCCTGTCTGTATCTGACATCACTTCCTGTCTGTATCTGACATCACTTCCTGTCTGTATCTGACATCACTTCCTGTCTGTACTAACATCACTTCCTGTCAATATCTGACATCATTTCCTGTCTGTATCTGACATCCCTTCCTGTCTATCTTCCTATCTGAGTATAAGAGAGATCACCACCTTGTGGCTCTTGGAGGAACTGCATTCCTGAGAAACATCTCATTCTGTAAGGCCTGGTTCACACCTATGCATTTTTTAGTGCATTTTCAGTTTTGCAGAAACACACTACAGTCCATTTAACAACATAAGGACCAGCCGCCGTTGTTATACGTCACTACTTTGACATTACATACCGTTGTCATGGCAGCAGCTAGCTACCATAAACACAGTGGCCCGGATTCAAGAAGCAATTGCGCCTGTGTAACCATAGGTTACACAGCGCAATTGCAATTGCCCAAGGCTCTTATGCCACGCATATCTTAGGCTGCATTCTTGCGATGACGGCTAGGGGGCGCTCCCATTGTGCTCAGTGTATAGTATGCAAATTGCATACTAACACCGATTCACAATGTTGCGCGAGCCCTGCGTAAGCAATTTACGTTGTTTCCGTACGACGTGTTTAGCGTAAGGCTGCCCCTTCTAATAGCAGGGGCAGCCAATGCTAAAGTATACCCGTCGTTCCCGTGTCGCGACGTTCGAATTTTACGTAATTTGCGTAAGTGATTCGTGAATGGCGCTGGATGCCATTCACGTTCACTTTGAAGCAAATGACGTCCTTGCGACGTCATTTGCCGCAATGCACATCGGGAAAGTTTCCCGACGGAGCATGCGCTCTACGCTTGGTGCGGGAGTGCGCCTAATTTAAATGATTCCCGCCCCCTACGGGATCATTTACATTAGGCGGCCTTTCGCAGGGCAAGTTTACACAGCGCACGCGCAATTTACGAAGCTACTGCTCCGTGAATCGCGGGTAGCGCAGGAAATTTGCGGGGGCGCAGGGCAAAAACGCTGCCCTGCGCCTCCTTAACTGAGGGGCAAATCTACCTGAATCCGGGCCAGTATTTATAAAAATGGCGGACTGTCCTCTTTAGGATAAAAGTCGTTTCTGCAGTGGATCACATTTATCTGGGGCGGGAGAGAACCCCCCCTCCCGCCGCACTCAGGTCTTCTCTGCCGCCTAACGGAGCCGATCGGTTGCTCTCCCCTCCCTGCCTGGATGCTGAGTGAGGGAAAGATGGCCCCCACTCGGGTCCATAGCATTGGAGGGCGGAAGCGACGTCAAACGTCCCCTCCAGCCAATGCTCTTAAGGGGGAATTTTCTTTTTAAATAAGGATTGGAGGGCACCTTCGTGCTCAGTGTGGACACACAGGTGCATTGATAGTTCAGACGATTGTTGCTGTCACCTGTTACCAAAGAGCCATCAGCAATGGAAGATTTCCACAACTCACTTCCTCATCCAAGCTCTACATTAGATGGCGTCATCTTTCAGAGCCCAGCAGAGAAATCGAGTGCTGGAAGTCGCCTTTGCTCTTTGTTAATAAGTGACAGCCGTGATCATTTGAGATTTTACTGCACCTGTGGGTGGAAACAAGTGCCATAGACAAGAACAGTGAGAGAAAGAGAGGAAGAGTTTGTCCACAGGAGTCCAGATAGTATCAAGGAGCCAAGTGGTAGTATTAAGCACCAATTCCCCCCTCTCCTCCCACAGAGAACCAATGCCCCTCCCATCCCCCACTAAGCACCAGTCTCCCATCTGAGCACCAGTGCCCCCCTGCTGCCACCAAGCACCAGTGCTCCCACTGTGAGTAAATAACTTGTATAGTGCTACAAATGCAAACTAAATCGCCTCCCTCTACCTAGGTAGCCCTAGGTAGAGGGAGTTCGCGTAGTCGAGTCGGGAATTGATGAATGTTCCAATCACTACTGCTGTGTCCTCTTCCGGGATGAAGGGGACGAGTCTGCACCAAGGATGGTGGGTGGTGTCCATGTGGTCCTAGAGTTAGATTTTTGATTTGCGTTAAGGAGAAGAAGTTCTGCGTGTTTCTGACCTGAAGCCTCCTAGTTTCACTGTCTGCGATCGATGTGTTCATAGACACCAACTCAAAATATATAACCAGGTTCCTGTGACCTCTGACTTGCCGCTCTGCTCCATGGGCAGAGCCTGTCCTGGCCTCCAACACAGATCCAGATTACACCTGATCTATCCTCTATTAAGGTGTGCAGCAAGACCCTATTGATTGGGGAAGAAAACCTTTTGTCGTATCCTTGTGTAGATAGACATATCACATTGACATGGAAGTGTACTACATCCATATACTAGTAAAGGGATCATATCCCATCTGTACAAATCCTATACACTCTATTGTAACCACTTCCAAGAATATGACATCAAAGAACCATCAACTGAGAACAAAGAGAGTAAAGAAACAAATATAATAAAGATAAAACCCGCTTGCCAAGGAGTAGCCAATGACGTAGGTGGGGGTTTGACGTACGAGGGGGCGGGGTCACCCGTCACATCATAGGGTAAGCCCCAGCTTTCCACGCTTGTCGGGGAATAGCCAATGACATAGGTGGGACACCGTCATTGGCTATCAACAAAAGGTTGATAGGTTGGCTAGACTGGACTGATCCTGAAGACCACCATCATTGGGACTTTGAGTGAGGTGTAACACGCATGGCCGCTGAATACAAGGTACCCCATTCTAAAATGTAAAAACGATTCTAATAATGTTACATCATGCAGCAGATTCCATACACGTAGGACACCCAACATTGGAGGTGATTTATTCTTCCAAAGTAAATACACCTTTGTACACTGTACTGACTAGTATTCCAATGTTTCTCACCTCCCTCACTCAGCTAATGAGACCCTAGTGCCGATGGAGAGGGGCAGGGAAGGGCAAACAAGGATGCTGTGCAGGAACCCGACTTTCTCCTTATCAACCAATGACATCATCCCTGGTACAAAGGATGTTGGTGGCTAGAAGGTCATAATGGTGCACAATGAAAACCTGTGGCTTTGTGTAGCTAAAAGGCAAGCTTAGTCCACCTGTTGGCTTGTATACCATTTTTTACCAATTTTTAGGCATTTTGCTAAGGCACCCCTGAAGAATCCTGAAGACCCCCCCCCCTCCCCCCGGGGGGTTCCTGGGCACCCTGGATGAAAAAGTCTGCTCTAAACTGATGATGACGCCTCAGCTATGAGCAATTCTTGGATACTAAAGATTGGTCTCATTCCACAGAAACACACAATTATTTTTTTGTTCAATAAATTCTTTATTACAATTTTACTATTAACAAGATTGTAGTCAGAATGTAAGGAAACAGTAAAGGTAGAAAATCCACAGGTCAGGAAAATAACTTGTCTGGAATGTGGAGGCGGAGTCATTATTAATGTGTGTACAATACAATACACAACGTGTTACATTATAACAACAAAGAATTGTAGAAAAGGTTAAAACACAGAAAACGGGGAAAAGGTAGAACATAAACCCGGATAGTAAAGGGGTTGTAAAGGTACAATTTTATTTCCCTAAATATCTTCCTTTCCCTTAGTGCAGTCCTCCTTCACTTACCTCATCCTTCCATTTTGCTTCTAAATGTCCTTATTTCTTCTGAGAAATCCTCACTTCCTGTTCTTCTGTGTGTAACTCCACACAGTAATGCGAGGCTTTCTCCCTGGTGTGGAGTGTCGTGCTCGCCCCCTCCCTTGGACTACAGGGAAGGGAGTTTTTTTCAACCCGATCATTAAAACGGCCTTGCCTACACACGATCGTGAAAAAAAAATGCTTTAGCAAAGCGTATGACTGAACTATAAAGGGGAAGTTCCATGCGGATGGCGCCACCCTTTGGGCTGCTTTAGCTGATTTTGTGATAGTAAAAGACGATTCGCGCTTTTCAGCCTGTTACAGCGTGATGAATGTGCTATCTCCATTACGAACGCTAGTTTTACCAGAACGAGCGCTCCTGTCTCATAACTTGCTTCTGAGCATGCACGTTTTTTTCACGTCGTTAAAGCCCACACACAACCATTTTTTACAACTTTAAAAACAACAACGTTAAAAACATAGTGAAAAAATAGAGCATGTTCGAAATTTTTAATGCCCATTTTTTAGATCGTAAAAAATGCTCTGGAGCCCATACACGGTCGTTTCTAATGACTTTAAAAAAACGTCATTTTTTAAGAACCCGAAAAACGGTCGTGTGTACGCGGCATGAGGGTTGGGTTGGACCCTGATGTACAGGAAGATAGGACAGGACTATGGCTTCTCCCCTTTGTGAGATCTCTGATGTCTGTAAAGATGGGACTTCCTTGAAAAACATTTCTCACACTCAGGACAGGAATACGGCTTCTCCCCTGTGTGAGATCTCTGATGTGTGTAAAGATGGGACTTCCTTGAAAAACATTTCTCACACTCAGGACAGGAATACGGCTTCTCCCCTGTGTGAGATCTCTGATGTCTGCAAAGACTGGACTTCTGTGAAAAACATTTTCCACACTCAGGACAGGAATACGGCTTCTCCCCCGTGTGAGATCTCTGATGTGTGTAAAGATCGGACTTATATGAAAAACACTTTCTGCACTCAGGACAGGAGTACGGCTTCTCCCCCGTGTGAGATCTCTGATGTCTGTAAAGACCAGAATCCTTTGAAAAACATTTCCCGCACTCAGGACAGGAATATGGCTTCTCACCTGTGTGAGATCTTATATGCACATTAAGATGGGATTTAAAAGGGAAACATTTCCCGCACTCAGTACAGGAAAGCCTCCTATCAGTTGGAAGGACGGCACTGTCCCTCACAGTCTGAGGTTCCTCAGGATAAGAAGAAGACGATGGTCCGGCACCGTCCCACACAGTCTGAGGTTCCTCAGGATAAGAGGAAGACGATGGTCCGGCACTGTCCCTCACAGTCTGAGGTTCCTCAGGATAAGAGGAAGGCGATGGTCCGGCACCGTCCCGCACAGTCTGAGGTTCCTCAGGATAAGAAGAAGACGATGGTCCGGCACCGTCCCTCACAGTCTGAGGTTCCTCAGGATAAGAGGAATACGATGGTCCGGCACCATCCCGCACAGTCTGAGGTTCCTCAGGATAAGAAGAAGACGATGGTCCGGCACCGTCCCGCACAGTCTGAGGTTCCTCAGGATAAGAGGAAGACGATGGTCCGGCACCGTCCCGCACAGTCTGAGGTTCCTCAGGATAAGAGGAATACGATGGTCCGGCACCGTCCCGCACAGTCTGAGGTTCCTCAGCATAAGAGGAATACGATGGTCCGGCACCGTTCCGCACAGTCTGAGGTTCCTCAGGATAAGAGGAAGACGATGGTCCGGCACCGTCCCTCACAGTCTGAGGTTCCTCAGGATAAGAGGAATACGATGGTCCGGCACCGTCCCGTACAGTCTGAGGTTCCTCAGGATAAGAGGAATACGATGGTCCATCTATACTGTGTGGTGCCGGATGGACATTTGAGGTAGTCGGGTTTTCTCCTGGACTATACTGTGTGATGTCCTCATCTTCTACTTTACAGTCTGGAGACAAAGTGAGACAATCCTCTGAGGTTTTCCTCATCTCCCGTCCATCTACTAAAATAGAAATACAAAGATTATTACTAGACATGAGCAGATTGGTTCCCCTACACCAGGACTCCGCCCACATCAGGCAGCTTTGTCTCTGAGGATCTTACAATTCCCCCCTCAAGGTAACTAGTAAATGGATCCTCTGATCTCCTACCAGATCATTTCTTTATTCATGGACATTAGTCAGAGAGTGAGGACACAATGAAGCCCTGTACACACGATCGGATATCTGATGGAATCTAATCCGATGGATTTTTTCGTCGGATATCCGATGAAGCTGACCTTCATCAGTGATGCCTACACACCATCAGTTAAAAATCCGTTCGTGTCCAACGCGGTGACGTAAAACACTACGACGTACTGAGAAAAATGAAGTTCAATGCTTCCGAGCATGCGTCGACTTGATTCTGAGCATGCGTGGATTTTTAACCGATGGACTTACCCACAGACAATCGTTTTTTTCTATCGATTTTTTAACAATAAGTAAAATTTAAAACAGGTTCTATTTTTTTTCACCGATGGATAAAAAAACAATGGGGTCCACACACGATCGGTTCGTTCGATGAAAATGGTCCATCGGTCCGTTTTCATCAGAAGAACCGATCGTGTGTACGAACTGTCATTTATAGAAGTGAGAGTGATGAGGGGACTATAGGATGAGTGTCCCCCTCCCCCTCCATCACTCATTGTCATCTTCCCAACACAAGAAGTCCTGCACTCTCTGATCTAGTCCATGATTTAGTCATGAATAACAGCGGGGCTGAGTCCCACCAGAGGTCAGAGAGTGAGAATGTGGGAAGAACAACCAAGATGAAGACTGGACTGATCCTGAAGACCACCATCATTGGGTTATTGACTCCTCCCTCTTTACCACTTTCTTTTTTAAGGTTCCAAAGATTATTATCAACATGTAGAAGTTTGTGCTCCAATCACATCATCAGATATAAAATCAAACCGCTATGAAATAAGTAAATAGGAAATTTCTCATATAATACCCAGATATGAGGTATAACAGAACTGCTCCGATATTGGTTAATGAACGAAAACAGAACAAAAATGTGAGAGAGGGACTGAAGTTCTGCTTTCCTTGGAGCGCCCCCTGTCTCTTAAAGCCCAGCCCCCTGACTCTATCGGCAAGCTGTATTGGCTGAGAGAAGCAGGCTCCCATCAATCCTTTCCCTTTCCTATGCAGTTCCACACATTGCACTCATTCACATTATCTCTTTGGTGCCCTCTGCTGGCCTTTTCTAAATCGGCAAACACAATTCCATCCCCAGCCTATAATAATAGTACATTAACCACTTGCCGACCAGCCGCCATCAGCGGGTTGGCTCGTTCCAACGAATCACCATACTGGTATGTTGGCTCCTTTAAGAGCCATAGCAGGTGCAGGCACGTGCCCGTTGCACTGCAGGGGACCTGATGCGTGTGGCAGGCAGCTGCGAGGTCCGTCGTCCACCAGCAATCGTGGGCACGGGAGCAAAAACGGGGATCTGTGTGTGTAAACAGATCCCCGTTCTGACAGGAGAGGAGAGACAGATCTGCTGTTCCTAGCAATCAGGAAAAGCGATCTCTCTCCTCCTCCAGTCAGCCCCTCCCCCCCACAGGTAGAAACACATATAACCCTGTGATCGCCCCCTAGTGTTAACATCTTCACTGCCAGTGACATTTACACAGTAATCAGTGCATTTTTATAGCTCTGATCTCTGTATAAATGTCAATGGTCCCAAAAATGTGTCAAAAGTGTCCGAATACATATCGGCCTAAACTGATGAATAAATTATTGTTTTTTTGGGGTATTTATTATAGCAGAAAGTAAAAAAATTTTTTTTTTTTTCAAAATTGTCATTTCAAAATTGTCGCTCTATTTTTGTTTATAGCGCAAAAAATAAAAAATGCAGAGGTGATCAAATTGCACCAAAAGAAATCTCTATTAGGTAGATTCAGGTACATGGCCGCAACTTTGCGGCGGCGTAACTTAAGGCATTTAAGCTACGCCGCCGTAAGTTAGCGAGGCAAGTACATGATTCACAATGTACTTGCCTGCTAACTTACGGCGGCGTAGCCTAAAGCGGGCAGGCGTAAGGGCGCCTAATTCAAATGTGTCTGAGGGGGCATGTTTTATGTTAATGGAGCTTGACCTTGCGTTTTTTAAGCTTTTTCTTAGACTGCGCATGCGCCGGGCGCCTACATTTCCCAGTGTGCATTGTGGCTAAGTACGCCGCACCGGCCTATTGATTTCGACGTGGACGTAAACTATGTAAATCCCTATTCGGGGACTACTTACGCAAACGACGTAAAAATTTCGAATTTCGAAGCGGGAACGGCCGCCATACTTTAACATTGGCTACGCCACCTAGGGGGCATCTTTAACTTTAGGCGGCCTATCTCTTACGTAAACGGCGTAAATGTACTGCGTCGGCCGGGCGTACGTTCGTGAATCGGCGTATCTACTGATTTGCATATTCTACGCCGACCACAATGGAAGCGCCACCTAGTGGCCAGCAGAAATATTGCAACCTAAGAAAGGACGGCGCAAGCCGTCGTATCTTAGATATGTTTAAGCGTATCTCTGTTTGAGAATACACTTAAACATAGGTGGGTGCAAATTCAGAGTTAGGTCGGCTTATCTGTAGATAAGCCGGCCTAACTCTTTCTGAATCTACCTATATGTGTGGGAAAAGAAAGGACATCATTTTTTTTGGGTACAACGTCGCACGACCGCGCAATTGCTGTATGGCAAAAAATGGCCCGGTCATTAAGGGAGCAAATCCTTCTCGGACTGAAGTGGTTAAAGTTCCAACATTTCTTTTTCTTCTTAATATTTCATGTTGGTAATATATTCGGGTCACATGTGCAATGGCATGACAGCCGATAGAGCTTACAGTTTATTTGTTGTTGTTTTTATTATATTTTACATTTGCACTTCTGTTTGTCAAAAAGCAATATTTTTGTTTGTTTATGAAACTCGGTTTTATTTATAAAGACGTTCTATATCACAAGGGCTAAATCTGTGTCTGTAGTGCGTGTTCAATCCTTCATACCAGAAATAAGAACATCCGATTGGATTTTTACTCCAGGAGTATATCATGAGTTTGGAAATTCTAGAGAAAGGTCTAAATAATGCATTACAATTTACCGGAAAAAAAAAACAATTACATTTTAGTCGACTAAAACGTACTGCAGATTTTAGTTGGGTAAATACAACGAAAACTAAAACAATTCAGATGACTAAAATACAACTAAAACAAAATAAAAATGTGATGTCAAAATTAAAATTGCAGAGGAGATACACTGTGCATGTCTAATGATGTGTGTGACAGATATTTCTATGTAATGAATTGAGAGATGTTATAGATTAGGGACGAGCCCAACACCCGTCCCCCCCCCCCCCCCCCCGTTCGGTTTGCACCAGAACCTGCGAAAAGACCAAAAGTTTATGTGAACTTTAGAACCCCATTAAAGTCTATGGGACTCGAACGTTTGAAATCTAAAGTGCTAATTTTAAAGGCTTATATGCCCCAGGGGACATGTATCAATGCAAAAATAACTTTTAAAAACTGCAGTTTTTTCGGGAGCAGTGATTTTAAATGACTTTTTATCCTTCAGAAATGACACTTTGTGCAGGGACAGTTCTAAGCACGGGAAACATGCGCTGCTTTACAGGCATACTATAGACACCCCCCTAGGTACGAAATTTAAAGGAATATTTCACTTTTATTGTTTCACTTTAAGCATTATTAAAATCACTGCTCCCGAAAAAACTGACGTTTTTTTAAAACTTTTTTTTGCATTGATACATGTCCCCTGGGGCAGGACCCGGGTCCCCAAACACTTTTTATGACAATAACTTGCAAACAAGCCTTTAAAATTAGCACTTTAGATTTCTAGATCCGGGTATGGGACACAATGTAAGACTCATACCCCAGAGGACTAAGACAAGCAATGCCTATGGAGAAAATCAACATTTTACTACCAGCTGAACCCCAGAATCTCCATAAATCCATCCTAGAGACATGAACTGTGTCTGCAGCACAGAGAAGGAAGATTATCCGAGAGAAATACAGGAATACAGGACGGGGAACACAGCTCAGGAAAGTGACCAGGGGATTACAGGCTGATATCACCCAGTCCCCGCCCTACTCTGGACCAATCAGTGAGCAGTATGGGTGGAGGAATGGATTTAGTGTTAATGACCCACCTGTGCTGATCTCTGTAGGAGTGTCCTCCTCTATAAATGTCCCCGTTATTCCATCCTCCTCCATAGACTGCTGATCATCCCTCACATACGTCTCTTCTTCTTCTGATTTCACCTCAAATTCTATATCGATTGGATCTCCACTCTAAACCAAGAAAATCCGAGAAAAGATCGTCTGTAAAACATAAACTTTAACCCCTTCCCGCCTTATGGTAAAACAAATGTTAATGCCTAAGCACAGTTTTGCAACTTTGACATGTGCTAGTAAAACCGTACATATCATCATAACGACTTTGTGTATCCAGGTGGATTATACCGCGTTGTTTTTAGGGCAAATTGGGATTTCATTGGGTGGTAAATAGTTATGGATATCTCCTGATTTTCTTTATTATCAAATAAAACTACCCCAAAATAGTAAATAAAAATTACTTAATTTTTTTAAAATGTAGCTGTATGTTTCTTGATACTACCATAACTTTCCACCAAAGAGCAACACAAAATAAATGTTCCTGCTCCTGACGATCGCAGCGATGTCACATATGTGTACGTTAGTTGTTGTTTGTACCCGTAGTACAGCCCAGAAACAATACTGCACATTTTACTTTTTTTATCCTAACTAAAACACACTGACACTAATACTAATTACAAAATATATATTTCTTTAACCCCTTCAATACCAGGCTTTTATACCACCTCAATACCGGGGGGCCTATTCTGGCACTTCTCTCCTACATGTACAAATCATCATTCTTTTGCTAGAAAATTACTCAGGACCCCCAAACATTATATATGTTTTTTTTATCAGACACCCGAGGGAATAAAATGGCGGTCATTGCAACTTTTTATCTTGCACTGTATTTGCGCAATCATTTTTCAAACGCCTTTATTGGGGAAAAAAATGGTTTCATGAATTAAAAAATAACAAAACAGTAAAGCCCAATTTCTTTGTAAAATATGAAAGATGATGTTACGCCGAGTAAATAGATACCTAACATGTCACGCTTAATAATTGCGTACACTTATGAAATGGCGCCAAACTTCCGTACTTAAAAATCTCCATAGGCGATGCTTTGATATTTTTTACAGGTTACCAGTTTAGAGTTACAGAGGAGGTCTAGTGCTAGAATTGTTGCA
Source organism: Rana temporaria (assembly GCF_905171775.1). Classification (NCBI taxonomy): domain Eukaryota; kingdom Metazoa; phylum Chordata; class Amphibia; order Anura; family Ranidae; genus Rana; species Rana temporaria. The sequence goes on along the minus strand of NC_053490.1, from coordinate 4,565,429 downwards.
CGCGCTCTAACGCACGCGGCGATACCTCACATATGTGGTTTGACCAACGTTAACATATGTGGACGGAACTTATGTGTACGTTAACTTCTGAGCACGAGCTACCGGGGACAGGGGCGTTTTAATTTTTTTATTATTATTATTATTTTTTACTTTTTGTTAAATAATTTTTTTTATCACTTTTATTCCTATTACAAGGAATGTAAACATCCCTTGTAATAGGAATAGTGTGTGACAGGTCCTCTTTATGAAGAGATGCGGGGGGGTCAATAAGACCTCACATCTCTCCTTCAGGCTGGAAAGCATGAGATCGTGAAAAAAAATTAATCGGTCTCATGCTTACTAGCCGCAATCGCGGCTTTGTTTACTTCTGAGAACCCGGCGTGACGTCATCACATCGCGCCCGGGCCTCCGACGGTCATAGAGATGACTGGTGACCATCTGGTCACCAGTCATCTCTACGCTTCCCTTCCGGCGCCGGACGATTCATTCTCTGGGCCCCCAATTGCACGGGAGAGCCTGGAGAAGCTCCCCTCCCGCCGCCTATAAGAACGTTCAAGCGGGGGAGGTGCCGCTATGATCGTTCTTATCGTGAACATAATCGCCGGCAGAAGAGAAGGATATCTGAGTAGCTGCACCCATCATTCAGATATCACCGCACAAAGCCCAGGACGTCATATGACCTCCACCCAGGATGGGAGATCCCCTCTGTGGACGTCAAATGACTATGGCTGGGTAATGAAGTGGTTAAATCTACACAAAACAATACTGACCTAAACACTAACCCTGGCACTGACCTTTATTATTATTCATTTTTATTTTACACACAGTTTTTTTTTGGTCTCTGCAAGGAGAGAGAGATACAATGCATTCCTCTCCTCCACTCAAAGAGAGAAAACACAGGGGCGGGCGTCACAGTGATCAGGTGACCCAGAACCAGGAGTTCCAGGACCCAATCATTAGTACAAGACCTGGGGCTGACGGTGAGACCTTGCAGTACGCTCCCAGCACAAAGACACATACCCATATATGAAGCCCTATGGAAAAACACCCAGTCCGGTGGGGCTTCATATATGCGCACGCTCAGCGGGAAGGGGTTAATAATGTGACATCACATATATAAAATCCTCACATCCCCTCCACGAGTCCATGTTCTAGATGCTCCACCCCACCAACCTTGTAACAGTGAGGGATGGTGTGATCTTCCTGTGTGGAATCCCGGGAATACAGAGGACGGGGACATCTCTCTGGTGGGGTCCAATTACTGGAATCATCTGTAGGAAACACACACACTGACTGGATCCATTGTTTCTATGTGTTTATCAGATGATGGGGGATCTAGGTGGAGCCTCCATACTACTCTCTGAATATATTATGGGTCACCTGTGCTATTCTCTGTAGAAGTGTCCTCCTCTATGAATGTCCTCGTCATTCCAGCCTCCTCCGTATATTGCTGATCATCCCTCACATACGTCTCTTCTACTTCACCCTCAACTTTCATGTTCATCAGATCTTCACCCTAAACCAAGAAAATATCTTGTAGAATCCATACACCACCTCCACAAGTCATTTTCATGTTCTAGATGCTTCATCCCACCAACCTGATCTTCCTGTGTGGAATCCCGGGAATACAGAGGACGGGGACATCTCTCTGGTGGGTTCCCATTACTGGATCCATCTGTAGGAAACACACACACTGACTGGATCCATTGTTTCTATGTGTTTATCAGATGATGGGGGATCTAGGTGGAGCCTCCGTACTGCTCTCTCCTTTACAATAAAGTCTCCTCTTACCCGGTGATGTGAGGGGCGGCTGATTGTCCATCATGACGTCCTTGTAGAGATCCTTGTGTCCTTCTAAATACTCCCACTCCTCCATGGAGAAATAGACAGTGACATCCTGACACCTTATAGGAACCTGACACACACAATGATACAGTCACCATCCAGACACACCTCTTGTCTGTTACTGGATAATGTCCCAGAATCCTCCTCACCTCTCCTGTCAGCAGCTCCATCATCTTCTTGGTGACTTCTAGAATCTTCTCCATGTTGTGTCTCTTGGGTTTTAGGAAGTCACATGGAGGCACTGTGATGGTCATGTGATCACCTGACTTCACCAGAGGAAATCTCTGTATTGGGGAACCAATAGGAATATCGTGTTAGACTCCCAGAATCCTCCTCACCTCTCCGGTCAGGTCTGTGTTTTATTAATAGAGATAAGTGCGATGTCATGTGACCTCCCAGAATCCTCCTCACCTCTCCGGTCTGTGTTTTATGAATAGAGATAAGAGTGATGTCATGTGACCTCCCAGAATCCTCCTCACCTCTCCGTTCAGGTCTATTTTTTATGAATAGAGATAAGAGTGATGTAATGTGACCTCCCAGAATCCTCCTCACCTCTCCGGTCAGGTCTGTGTTTTATTAAAGTGGTAGTAAACTCTGTACTTCCACTTTTACCTACAGGTAAGCCTATAATAAGGCTTACCTGTAGGTATAAAGAATATATCCTAAACCTGTACGGTTTAGGAGATAGTCCCCCCGCAATGCGCTGCTGACTGCAGCGGCGATCCTCGGCTAAAGGCCCGGCAGCCACCGGACCTTGCCGGCAAGAAGTTTCCCACGCGCATGTGCGGGAGTGACGACATCGCCTTTCCAGGCACTCACAGCGCTGGAGCAGCGATACCCGGAAGACACGCCGAGGCAAGATGACATCTCCCTCGGCGTGGACCAGGTAAGTTCCCCATGCCTCGTTCCAAGGTAAGTATTTCATAAAGAACTAGTATGCGGTGCATACTAGCTCATTATGGCTTTTGCCTTTCAGGTAGGTTAAAAAAAACAGCAGCGGGTTTACTACCACTTTAATAGAGATAAGAGTGATGTCATGTGACCTCCCAGAATCCTCCTCACCTCTCCGGTCAGCAGGTGGATGATCTTCAGGGTGAGGTTTAGTATCCTCTCAGTCATGTGACTCTGGTCCTCCTCCATCCTCATTGGTCCTGTGATCTATACAGATTTCCCTGTGGACCAATTATTGATAAGAGAGAATGATCTGGACTGTACTGGTTGTACAATATTAGGATGGGGGTGTATGGGGGATTATATGAGGGTTTTTATTATGTAAGAACGCCCCCCAGTGGTCTTACACACAGAGGAACATTCAGTTTAGTGTTTGATATGTTTCTGGGGACAGGGAGCCTCCTTCCCTTCCGCCTTTGTGTCTACATATAACCCCCTCCCCCCACATCTCCAATATGAAGAGAATGTTCTGACCCCATAGGTGAGGAAATGTTCTGACCCTGAAGGGGTTAATCTACATTTCCACACTATATATGTGTGTATCATCATCTGCTGGAGATAAAAGACGTCACAGTGACTATGGAGGAAGAGGACGGACATGACAGGGGATTACTGGGTGTATATAGAATATAATATCTTATTCCCTCCTCTCCTGACACTTCCAGCAATGTCTCCTCTCTACTTCATCTTCACTTAAAGTGGAGGTTCACCCTATAAAAAACTTCTATCACTACATCCAGCCCAGTTCTGCATATACAATGACACTGACCTTTTTTTTATTATTGTCGTAGATAACGTTTAGCCTTAGCATTCACCGCGGCTTCCGGGTAGGGAATCCCGCGGGAGTGGATGTTCCTATTGACATGCCAATTGATTGACATGCTAAACGACGGCGCACACAGCGCGTCACGACTTCCCGAAGGAAGCTCAGGTCGGCTCGGCTCTATTCGGCGCCTGCGCACTGGCGTCGAATAGAGCCGAGCCGACCCAAGCTTCTTTCGGGAAGTCGTGACGTGCTGTGTGCGCCGTCATTTAGCTTGTCAATCAATTGGCATGTCAATAGGAACATCCACTCCCGCGGGATTCCCTACCCGGAAGCCGCGGTGAATGCTAAGGCTAAACGTTATCTACGACAATAATAAAAAAAAGGTCAGTGTCATTGTATATGCAGAACTGGGCTGGATGTAGTGATAGAAGTTTTTTATAGGGTGAACCTCCACTTTAACTCTCACCCAGGACTTCCTGTCTGTATTACATCACTTCCTGTCTGTTCTGTACTTCCTATGTGTGCTTATCATCACAACCTACCTGCTCCTGATAACACTTCCTGCTTCTTGTTTTTTTCTCTATACAGATTCCCTGTCATGGAGTAGATGATATCACCACTTAGTGGCGCTCAGAGGAAGTGCAGCCTCCCTGTATACCTCTCCACCTCTCTCTGTATACTTCTCCACTAGGGGTCGACCGATATGTGTTTTTCTCTGGCCGATATTTAGAAATTGGGACGGCCGATGGCCGATATATGATGCCGATTTTTGAGGCCGATTTTTGGACCGGGATGCGTTGTGGAGAGGGGTGGATGGTGCTGGGGATGTGTTGTGGAGAGGGGTGGATGGTGCTGGGGATGTGTTGTGGAGAGGGGTGGATGGTGCTGGGGATGCATTGTGGAGAGGGGTGGATGGTGCTGGGGATGCGCTGTGGAGAGGGGTGGATGGTGTTGGGGATGCGTTGTGGAGAGGGGTGGATGGTGCTGGGGATGCGTTGTGGAGAGGGGTGGATGGTGCTGGGGATGTGTTGTGGAGAGGGGTAGATGGTGCTGGGGATGTGTTGTGGAGAGGGGTGGATGGTGCTGGGGATGCGTTGTGGAGAGGGGTGGATGGTGCTGGGGATGCATTGTGGAGAGAGGTGGATGGTGCTGGGGATGCGTTGTGGAGAGGGGTGGATGGTGCTCGGGATGCATTGTGGAGAGGGGTGGATGGTGCTGGGGATGCGTTGTGGAGAGGGGTGGATGGTGCTGGGGATGCGTTGTGGAGAGGGGTGGATGGTGCTGGGGATGCTTTGTGGAGAGGGGTGGATGGTGCTGGGGATGCTTTGTGGAGAGGGGTGGATGGTGCTGGGGATGCATTGTGGAGAAGGGTGGATGGTGCTGGGGATGCGTGGTGGAGAGGGGTGGATGGTGCTGGGGATGCGTGGTGGATGGTGCTGGGGATGCGTTGTGGAGAGGGGTGGATGGTGCTGGGGATGCGTTGTGGAGAGTGGTGGATGGTGCTGGGGATGCGTTGTGGAGAGTGGTGGATGGTGCTGGGGATGCGTTGTGGAGAGGGGTGGATGGTGCTGGGGATGCGTTGTGGAGAGTGGTGGATGGTGCTGGGGATGCGTTGTGGAGAGTGGTGGATGGTGCTGGGGATGCGTTGTGGAGAGGGGTGGATGGTGCTGGGGATGCGTTGTGGAGAGGGGTGGATGGTGCTGGGGATGCGTTGTGGAGAGGGGTAGATGGTGCTGGGTGGGGATGAAGATGACTCTGTGTGAGGATGAGAGTTACATTATGAAGAGGATCTCCACAATGTAACAATCATATCCACCCAGAGTCATCCTCATCCATTTTTCTCAATGCCAGCTTGTCAATCTCTGCCAGGTTTCTCTTTTAAAAAGAGATTCAATAAAGTCTGCAGGGGGCACAGTAGCACTTTGTGACTTACCCTCCATCCATGCTGGTATCTATCTGCATGCACCTGATTGGACTAGGAGGTGCAGATAGACGCTGATCAGCCAATCACATAACAATAAAATAGAAGCAGCCAGCAGGCTCCTCCTTAGCAGGGAAGAAAGTGCTAGCTGATGCTGGCCACGATCACCTGCTGGGGGGAGTTACTAGTCGGCTGCTTTTCATTTACAACTATGTTTTATGAGCATTGTGTTTTCTTTAAACCACCGGGTGGCTCCACATGGCTTACCGAGGCTCCCCGGCACATGAGAGCCCCATGTGACTTTTGGTTGCTTGGGGCTGCACTCTTTCTCGAGTGCATAGTGCAGTTACATGCCCCTGAGAACCATCCCTCATGGGTACGCGCGCCTGAGATATATCATGCACCGCGGCTTGTTCGTCCTCTGCCCTCGCTGATTGGCAGTCACCCGACTGGGTGGCTCTGCCCATCTGTCTTGAGCGGTCACTGTGGCTATGCATCATCGTTTCACGCATGCGCGTTCTGAGTTCTCCATCTTCCAGACATTTCCGCCCACCGCGTGTCGGCGGTTACGTGTCTGACGTCACCGCGCACAGCCAGGCCAGACTCCGCGAAGATCGAGGGCGGCCCATGACGAAGGCGGTGACAGATCGATGGGATACACAGATGGAACAATTCAGACCATTCATTGGTCCGTGGTATCCATCTGTTTCTCCTCAATTTTACCCTCCCTTCTTTTTGGCGCGGAAATCGAGGTAAACTGATTGGCTCTAGTAAGAAGCAGTGCACTATTTAACCACTTAAGACCCGGACCTTTAGGCAGCTAAAGGACCTGGCCAGAGCTTTCTTTTGGTGGTATTTGATCACCTCTGCGGTTTTTATTTTTTGCGCTTTAAACAAAAATAGAGCGACAGTTTTGAAAAAAATGCAATATTTATTACTTTTTGCTATAATAAATATCCCCCAAAAAAATATAAAAAAAAATGTTTTTCCTCAGTTTAGGGCGATACGTATTCTTCTACATATTTTCGGTAAAAAAATTCACAATAAGCGTTTATCGATTTATCGATACGCAAAATTTATAGCGTATCGGGGATAGTTTTATTGCATTTTTAGTAATTTTTTTTTTTACTACTAATGGCGGCGATCAGCGATTTTTTCGTGACTGCGACATTATGGCGGACACTTCGGACAATTTGACACATTTTTGGGACCATTGTCATTAAAAATGCATTGTTTACTGTAAAAATTACAATTGCAGTTTGGGAGTTAACCACAAGGGGGCGCTGAAGGGGTTAAGTGTGACCTTGTCTCTGTTTCTAACTGTAGGGGGTGTGGCTGTAGGTGTGACGTCATTGATTGTGTTTCCCTACATAAGGGAACACACGATCAAAGACGGCGCCACAGTGAAGAACGGGGAAGCTGTGTTTACACTCACCTCTCCCCGTTCTTCAGCTCTGGGGACCGATCGCGGGACTCCAGCGGCAATCGGGTCCACGGCCGCGGTCACGGAGCTTCGGACCGGGTCATGTGAGCGCGACCCCACGACTGGGCTTAAAAGGCAACGTACAGGTACGTTGATGTGCCCAGCCGTGCCATTCTGCCGACGTATATCGGCGTGAAGGGGTCCTTAAGTGGTTAATCACGGCTGTTCTGACCACATATTGTTGCCCAGCCATGATTGGGGCACACATTGATCTTTCAATCTAAGGTATGTAATATGGAATATATGTCTTGCTGGAAGGCGATAGACACTTTTCTCAGCTGGATTTTATATCTTCATCTGAGCCATTTTATGGGAGGTCATTAGGCTTTCTCTCTGTATACCTATCCACCTCTCTCTGTATATCTCCCTGTATACCTCTCCCCCTCTCTCTGTATACCTATCCACCTCTCTCTGTATATCTCCCTGTATACCTATCCACCTCTCTCTGTATATCTCTCCACCTCTCTCTGTATATCTCCCTGTATACCTCTCCACCTCTCTCTGTATATCTCCCTGTATACCTCTCTCTGTATATCTCCCTGTATACCTCTCCACCTCTCTCTGTATATCTGTATACCTCTCTCTGTATATCTCCCTGTATACCCCTCTCTCTCTCTGTATAATGAAGAAAGGTCATTTAGCAGAATGGGAATTAGCTCCCTCATAGTGAACTGTCTAGTTCCCATCCTTATACATGACCTGACCACTAGGGGGCAAAAAAAGGTTATTCTGTGGGATGGGATCTAGTCAGTTCACATTGAGCAAGCAAGTTCCCATCCTCAGAATTGACTAGGTGAATCTGCAGGATGGGAACTCGTCACAACCATGGAGAATTACATTCATTTATACTTCCTCCTGACTCACCTCTCATCTGGAAATCCCTATATGTGCCTGACATCACCTCCTGTCTGTCTCCCACATCACTTCCTGTCTGTCTGCACATCACTTCCTGTCTGTATCCTACATCACTTCCTGCCTGTCTCGTACATCACTTCCTGCCTGTCCCCAACATCACTTCCTGTCTCTCACATCACTTCCTGTCTGTCTCCCACATCACTTCTTGTCTGTCCCAAACATCACTTCCTGTCTGTCTTGCACCTCACTTCCTGCGTGTCCCAACATCACTTCCTGTCTGTTCCAGTTATCTTTACCTGACATCACTTCCTGACTTCCATAGAGACTTCCTGTCTGGGTAGAAGTGAGATCACCACCTTGTGGAGGTTAGAGGAGCTGCAGCCCTGATAAATGTCTCATGATGTGAAGACAGCCGTGTGCTGTGTATGTACTTTATATCCTTAAACTGTAATTACAGGCAAAACTTTTTCTCTTAGTTCTGGATGGAGGGGAGACGAATTAGAACCCCTGTCAGTTTTTATATTGCTGTCTGTGTCCACATTAGGGAGATTCGCTCTCTCTCTATTTCTCCTGTTTACAGAGATGATGGAAAGTGATAGGTGGCACTAATAAGCACTGAAAGGAAACACTGATGGGCTCTGATTGGCAGCACTTATGGGCACTGATAGGCAATACTGATGGGCTCTGATTGGCAGCACTTATGGGTACTAATAGGCAGCACTGATGGGCACTGATTGGCAGCACTAATTGGCACTGATAGGCAGCACTGATGGACACTGATTGGCAGCACTGATGTTCACTGGTTGGCAGCATTGATTGGCGCTGATAAGCATCATTCATTGGCACTGATAGGTAGCATTGATTGGCACTGATTGGGATCATTGCTTGGCACTGATAGGCAGGATTGGTTGGCACTGATTGGCATGGCAACATTGTTTGGCACTGATAGGCAGCATTGGTTGGCAGTGGTTGGCACTGATAGGTAGCATTGGTTGGCACTGATAGGTAGCATTGGTTGGCACTGATAGGCAGAATTGGTTGGCACTGACAGGCAGCATTGGTTGGCACTGATGGCAGCATTGGTTGGCACTCGTTAACAATGACAGGCAGTATTGGTTGGCACTGATGGGCAGCATTGGTTGACACTGAAATGCAGCATTGGTTGGCACTCGTTCGCAATGACAGGCAGTATTGGTTGGCACTGATGGGCAGCATTGGTTGGCACTGGCAGGGGAGAGGGGGAATTTCACACGCAGCAGACAGTGAGGCTTGCCAGAGTCACTCGGTGTGTGAAACTGTCTGCAGTTAATAATGTAACTACTTGCAGGCAGAGAGATCACCACTCAGCCGTGATGCTGGGGATGGGCGGGACTAAACAGCTATCAACACCAGCCAATGATTGGGCTGCTTAAGAAAGGGGGCGGAGCCACATAAATGTAGACGCCTAGACTCCATCCCATTGGCTGGTGTTTGATAGCTGTTCGGTCCCGCCCACCCCCAACATCACCGCTGAATTTTGACAGCTGATCTTTCTCTCTGCAAGCAGTGACATTATCTGACAGATCACACACTCGGCGGTTTTGACAAGCCTCACGACCTGCTGCTTGTGAAACTGTTTCACAGACAGCGGGGGTTACACACAACATTTCGGGGCAGATCTCGGGAGACAGCACGGGTGATTAAGGTGTGCCCAGGCACACCCGGCACACCCCCTGCGCACTCCTATGAGTACACGGTGTATCTGAACATTTGAATATTGCACCATACATGATGAGTATTGAGTAGTAGTGTTTCTACCTAAGTGTTTTCTGTATTGTGTAACACAGTGGGCCCCCCCGCCCCTCAGGGCAAGTGTTCAGTGAACGTGTTGCACCCATGGTGGCGGGACGGCTCTTGTTCTGGGAGGATGTCATATGTCATATGCACGGCGATCGGTGGTGAGATGTGTTCCTTGGACACAGCGGATCACCAATCACGGTAAAGAGCCAATGACATAGGATCTTCACCATGTGATCAGCTTTGTCCAATCACAGCTCATCACATGCAAACATCTGTCGGTTATCGGCAATTCCTTTCCTCAGCGCTGTCACTGTCTGAGGAAACGTAAGCCAAGAAGCGTTTTTTCTGTGACACGGGACATTTACATTGATAATCAGTGCAGCTTATCAGTCCCACTTATCAGTGTCCAGCAGAGCCAACTCAGTGTCCACCAGTGCAGCCTATCATTGTCCACCAGTGCAGCCTATCAGTGTCCATCAGTACCAACTCATCAGCGCCCATCAGTGCAGCCTATCAGTGTCCTTCAGTGCAGCCTATCAGTGTCCATCAGTACCAACTCATGAGCGCCCATCAGTGCAGCCTATCAGTGTCCATCAGTGCAGCCTTGAGGCGATTTAGTTCGCATTTGTAGCACTATACAAGTTACTCACTCACTCAGTGTTCATCAGTGCAGTCTATGAGCTGGCAAAGTGGTTGTGACTGACTCACCCGGGACAGAGGCGTTTGGAGGGGACTGAATGCTAGCCTCTTGCCTTGCGATCATGGGCCCTGGCATTTGGGGGAACGGTGCTCTTTGTGAGCTGTATGCCTGGGGACCCTGTGTATGCCATATTAGAGTGACTGATTCATACTGTTGGGACATACAGTGTAAGGAAATGCTAATGCCGTCACCTCCAGCCATCTGTCTGTTCTCTGTGCTAATTGACCCTGCTATTGTGTGAAGATGTCCCGTGTTTACACTTATGATAATGTGTATTGTATAGCAGGTGAGAGAGGACACGTGACGTCTACCCTAAAAGGTCATATCTATGAGTCACCTAGTCTGGGTAAATGATTAGTTAATTAGCTCATGTTAATTTATGTTCTGGTTACCTCCTCTTTAACTGTATATAAGGTTGTATTCTTGGTTCTATTAAACACTCCATGTTCAGCAGACAAACAAGTCTCGTCTCGTTGTGTGCTTGTGAGCAGCTGGAATATCTGATATCTATATCCAGACTGATAGGAAGGGGTATATGACGGAAGCACTCAAGCGGAGTGTGGGACGTTCCGTTACAGTGGTGCCCGAGCCTCTTATTCCATCTTGCAGCACGGGTGATGAGCGGGGACTTGTGCTGTGCAGAATACATTTTGGCCAAAAGTTATGAAGAAATTCGATTTTTTTTTGGTTAGATATTTTTTATACACGTGGCAGAAAGTAAAATGTTTCTATTTTTCTAAATGTTCTGTATTTTTTTTATATATAATAAAAACCCCAGTGGTGATCAATCTTCTAGATTGTAAGCTCTAACGAGCAGGGCCCTCTGATCCCTCCTGTATTGTAACTGTATTGTAACTGTACTGTCTGCCCCATGTTGTAAAGCGCTGCACAAACTGTTGGCGCCATATAAATCCTGTATAATAATAAAAATAATAACCACCAAAAGAAAGTGGCCTGGTCCTGAAGGAGGGAAAACCCTCCAGAGCTGAGGTGGTTTACACAGTGATTTCCTATGATGATTAGCTCCATCTAGTGGACATAATGATTTTTTTTTAAAGGCCCCAATCAGTAAAATTACAACAATACCGCACTATGGCCACTAGAGGGAGCCAATGATCATAGGAAGTCACTGTATGAAATATGGACAACATTCATCACAACTGGGTGAATTCTTGTCATTTGCATTCAACAATAAAAAAAAAAAAGTACAAAAAAGCTTACATCACAAAATTTATCAACGAAAGGTAATGATTCCTTTTTTTCTATTTCAATGGTTTTTATCTGAAGTTCTCTTATTGAACAATCAGTTACAGAATACAAAGTGTTACAAATCACAAGTGACATTGTCCATCCTTGTGTAGATAGACATATCACATTGACATGGAAGTGTACTACATCCATATACTAGTAAAGGGATCATATCCCATCTGTACAAATCCTATACACTCTATTGTAACCACTTCCAAGAATATGACATCAAAGAACCATCAACTGAGAACAAAGAGAGTAAAGAAAACAAATATAATAAAGATAAAACCCGCTTGCCTGTGAATAGCCAATGACGTAGGCGGGGTCTGACGTACGAGGGGGCGGGGTCACCCGTCACATCATAGGGTAAGCCCTGGCTTTCCATGCTTGCTGGGGAATAGCCAATGACGTAGGTGGGACCCCGTCATTGGCTATCAACAAAAGGTTGATAGGTTGGCTAGACTGGACTGATCCTGAAGACCACCATCATTGGGACTTTGAGTGAGGTGTAACGCGCATGGCCGCTGAATACAAGGTACCCCATTCTAAAATGTAAAAACGATTCTAATAATGTTACATCATGCAGCAGATTCCATACACGTAGGACACCCAACATTGGAGGTGATTTATTCTTCCAAAGTAAATACACCTTTGTACACTGGTACTGACTAGTATTCCAATGTTTCTCACCTCCCTCACTCAGCTAATGAGACCCTAGTGCCGATGGAGAGGGGCAGGGAAGGGCAAACAAGGATGCTGTGCAGGAACCCGACTTTCTCCTTATCAACCAATGACATCATCCCTGGTACAAAGGATGTTGGTGGCTAGTCAGAATGTAAGGAAACAGTAAAGGTAGAAAATCCACAGGTCAGGAAAATAACTTGTCTGGGATGTGGAGGCGGAGTCATTATTAATGTGTGTACAATACAATACACAACGTGTTACATTATAACAACAAAGAATTGTAGAAAAGGTTAAAACACAGAAAACGGGGAAAAGGTAGAACATAAACCCGGATAGTAAAGGGGTTGTAAAGGTACAATTTTATTTCCCTAAATATCTTCCTTTCCCTTAGTGCAGTCCTCCTTCACTTACCTCATCCTTCCATTTTGCTTTTACATGTCCTTATTTCTTCTGAGAAATCCTCACTTCCTGTTCTTCTGTCTGTAACTCCACACAGTAATGCAAGGCTTTCTCCCTGGTGTGGAGTGTCATGCTCGCCCCCCTCCCTTGGACTACAGGAGAGTCCGGACACCCACTAACACACAGCTTTTTTCTCTATCTGCAACATAGAGTGTCCTGACTCTCCTGTAGTCCAAGGGAGGGGGCGAGCACGACACTCCACACCAGGGAGGAAGCCTCGCATTACTGTGTGGAGTTACAGACAGAAGAACAGGAAGTGAGGATTTCTCAGAAGAAATAAGGACATTTAAAAGCAAAATGGAAGGATGAGGTAAGTGAAGGAGGACTGCACTAAGGTAAAGGAAGCTATTTAGGGAAACAAATTGTACCTTTACAACCCCTTTAAAGGTACAATTTAAAGGGGTTGTACCTTTAAATTTGATAGACGCAGTGTTCTGTCTATCACAAGAGCTGGTCTAGGAGGAGGGCGGGACTTTTGTCACAGGCAGCGTGGCCTGCTGAGGGAAGGTCAAGATAGCGGCATAGTCGCCGGGAGACGGTCGGTCGGAGGTAGGTCCCGATCCCTCGGCAACAGGCCACTTCCCTGAGCGGCAGCAACAACTTTAGGTAGAGGCGTCCGTGGGTCAGAGCACCAGCAAAGCCCGCCCCCTCCCTCCCTGCACACAGACTCGCCCACCTATGTGTTTACACAGCCACCTTCACCTGCTTCCCATCACTGGAGCGGAGCGCCCACATAGGCAGTGGCGGTGCTGCACATGGAGGAGAGGGTGGGGCAATATTTACTTGCAAAGGTGGAAGATCTGTTGTGACAGCAAGTCTTTGATAGAGTGGCTTGTTCATTTATTTATGTGTGACTTTTATTTATGTGTGTATTTATTTTTGTATGTATTTATTTATGTGTGTATTTATTTATTTATGTGTGTATTTATTTATTTTTGTATGTATTTATTTATGTGTGTATTTATTTATTTTTATTTATTTATGTATTTATTTATTTTGCTAAGGACAAACACAACTGTCTGTGTAGTACACCGATGAAAGGAACTTGGGGTGTCCGCACACACACTTTAATAAACAATCAATTTATTTACTGTACAGGATTTATAATTTCATCAACAGTTTGCACAGCACTTTACACCAATGAGGGCAGACAGGACAATTATTATACAATTCATGCGCAGCACCGCCACTGCCTATGGGGGCGCTCCAGTGATGGGAAGCAGGTGAAGGTGGCTGTGTAGACAGGTGAAGGTGGGCGAGTCTTTGTGCAGGGAGGGAGGGGGCGGGGCTTTGCTGGTGCTCTGACAAGCGGATGCGTTCAGGTGATACAAAAGGTAATTACTGGGGAATGAACTGATGGAGAAAATGGAATTGAGCGATCGTGCGACTGTTTCCAAACAAAATTGACGTCTTTTTTTGCACAAATGGAGCTTTCTTTTGGTGGTATTTGATCACCACTACGGTTTTTATTTTTTGCGCTATAAGCAAAAAAAGAGCGACAATTTTGTAAAAAAACATAATTTTTTACTTTCTGCTATAATGCCGCGTACACACCATCACTTTATGTGATGAAAAAAAACGACATTTTCTGTGAAGTAAAAAACGACGTTTTTGAAACTTCAATTTTTAAAGACGAAGTTGCCTACACACCATCCTTTTTTTTACAATGCTCTAGCAAAGCGCGGTTACGTTCACCACTTTTTTCCATTGAAGCTCGCTTCATAACTAGCTTCTGGGCATGCGCGGGTGTAAAAACATCGTTTTAAACGTCGTTTTTTGCTACACACGGTCAATTTCTGTGAAGTAAAAAACGACGTTTTGAAAAACGACACATAAAATTGAAGCATGCTTAAATTTTTTTGGATGTTTTTTACAAGACATAAAACAACGTTTTCCCCCACACATGGTCAATTAAAGTGACGTTTTTTAAAAACGTCTTTTTTTTTCATCACATAAAGTGATGGTGTGTACGCGGCATAAAACATACCAACAAAAAATGTCTTCGTCAATTTGGCCAATATGTATTCTGCTACATATTTTTGGTAAACAAAATTACAAAAAGCATAAATTGATTGGTTTGCACATAAGTTATAGTGTCTACAAACTATGGGATATTTCTTTTTTTTGCTGCAAATATGGACACAGCGAGGCTGCAATTATGGGCACCGCGAGTCTGCGATGATGATGCACGGTCAGGCTGCAATGATGGACATGGGGAGGCTGCAATTATGGGCACAGTAAGGCTGCAATGATGGGCACAGTGAGGCTGCCATGATGGGCACAGTGAGGCTGCCATTATGGGCACAGTGAGGCTGCATTGATGGGTACAGTGAGGCTGCATTGATGGGCACAGTGAGACTGCATGGACTGGCAGAGAGGCTGCATTGATGGGCACAGTGAGGCTGCATTGATGGGCACTGGTTAGGCTGCATTGATCTCCTGTAACATGCCTGCAGCCTCCGACATCTCCTGTACCATGCCCGCAGCCTCTAGCCATCTCTTGTATCATGTCCGCAACCTCTGACCATCTCCTGTACTATGCCCGCAGCCTCTAACCATCTCTTGTATCATGTCTGCAGTCTCTGACCATCTTGTCTTATATCATGTCTGCAGTCTCTGACCATCTTGTCTTATATCATGTCTGCAGTCTCTGACCATCTTGTCTTATATCATGTCTGCAGTCTCTGGCCATCTTGTCTTATATCATGTCTGCAGTCTCTGGCCATCTTGTCTTATATCATGTCTGCAGTCTCTGACCATCTTGTCTTATATCATGTCTGCAGTCTCTGACCATCTTGTCTTATATCATGTCTGCAGTCTCTGACCATATTGTCTTATATCATGTCTGCAGTCTCTGGCCATCTTGTCTTATATCATGTCTGCAGTCTCTGACCATCTTGTCTTATATCATGTCTGCAGTCTCTGGCCATCTTGTCTTATATCATGTCTGCAGTCTCTGACCATCTTGTCTTATATCATGTCTGCAGTCTCTGACCATCTTGTCTTATATCATGTCTGCAGTCTCTGAGGGAGTCTGCAGAGGAGTCAAGAATGGGAGATATATATTATAGACCTATGTGCTTTTATATCAGTCTTATCTATATATAATACGCTCTTCAAATCAGTTTTAAAGTGCATGGTTTTCCCTTTCATGAACAAGAAAATAATGACGTTATGCTGTTACGCTGGTATAATAATGTTATGGGGCTGGTATGAAATTATTTCCAGGGCTGGTTTTTATTCCCAGTCCGGCCCTGACTATAGCTTCTCCCCTGTGTGAGATCTCTGATGTGCGTTAAGACTGGACTTCTGTGAAAAACATTTCCCGCACTCAGGACAGGAATACGGCTTCTCCCCTGTGTGAGATCGCTGATGTGTGTAAAGATTGGACTTCCTTGAAAAACATTTCCCACACTCAGGACAGGAATACGGCTTCTCCCCTGTGTGAGATCGCTGATGTGTGTAAAGATCGGACTTCCTTGAAAAACATTTCCCACACTCCAGACAGGAAAACGACTTCTCCCCCGTGTGAGCTCTCTGATGTTTGGAAAGATTTGACTTCAGAGAAAAACATTTCCCGCACTCAGGACAGGAATATGACTTCTCCCCTCTGTGAGATCTCTGATGTGTGTAAAGATTGGACTTCTGTGAAAAACACTTTCCGCACTCAGGACAGGAAAACGGCTTCTCCCCCGTGTGAGATCTCTGATGTGTGTAAAGACTGGACTTCCTTGAAAAACATTTCCCACACTCAGGACAGGAATACGGCTTCTCCCCCGTGTGAGATCTCTGATGTCTGTAAAGATCAGACATATGTGAAAAACACTTTCCGCACTCAGGACAGGAGTATGGCTTCTCCCCCGTGTGAGATCTCTGATGTGTGTAAAGATTGGACTTCTGTGAAAAACATTTCCCACACTCAGGACAGGAATACGGCTTCTCCCCCGTGTGAGATCTCTGATGTGTGTAAAGATCAGACATATATGAAAAACACTTTCCGCACTCAGGACAGGAATACGGCTTCTCCCCCGTGTGAGATCTCTGATGTGTGTAAAGATTGGACTTCCTTGAAAAACATTTCCCACACTCAGGGCAGGAATACGGATTCTCCCCTGTGTGAAATCTCTGATGTGTGTAAAGATCAGACTTATGTGAAAAACACTTCCCACACTCAGGACAGGAGTACGGCTTCTCCCCCGTGTGAGATCTCTGATGTGTGTAAAGATTGGACTTCTGTGAAAAACATTGTCCGCACTCAGGACAGGAATACGGCTTCTCACCTGTGTGAGATCTTATATGCAGATCAAGAGAACTTTTAAAATTGAAACACTTCCCACACTCAGTACAGGAAAGCCTCCTATGTGTTGGAAGGACGGCACCGTCCCTCACAGTCTGAGGTTCCTCAGGATAAGAGGAAGACGATGGTCCGCCACGGTCCCTCACAGTCTGAGGTTCCTCAGGATAAGAGGAAGACGATGGTCCGGCACTGTCCCTCACAGTCTGAGGCTCCTCAGGATAAGAGGAATACGATGGTCCGGCACCGTCCCGCACAGTCTGAGGTTCCTCAGGATAAGAGGAATACGATGGTCCGGCACCGTCCCTCACAGTCTGAGGTTCCTCAGGATAAGAGGAATACGATGGTCCGGCACCGTCCCGCACAGTCTGAGGTTCCTCAGGATAAGAGGAATACGATGGTCCGGCACCATCCCTCACAGTCTGAGGTTCCTCAGGATAAGAGGAAGACGATGGTCCGGCACCATCCCTCACAGTCTGAGGTTCCTCAGGATAAGAGGAATACGATGGTCCGGCACCGTCCCGCACAGTCTGAGGTTCCTCAGGATAAGAGGAATACGATGGTCCGGCACCGTCCCGCACAGTCTGAGGTTCCTCAGGATAAGAGGAAGGCGATGGTCTGGCACCGTCCCGCACAGTCTGAGGTTCCTCAGGATAAGAGGAATACGATGGTCCGGCACCGTCCCGCACAGTCTGAGGTTCCTCAGGATAAGAGGAAGACGATGGTCCATCTACACTGTGTGGTGCCGGATGGACATTTGAGGTAGTCGGGTTTTCTCCTGGACTATACTGTGTGATGTCCTCATCTTCTACTTCACAGTCTGGAGACAAAGTGAGACAATCCTCTGAGGTTTTCCTCATCTCCCGTCCATCTACTAAAATAGAAATACAAAGATTATTACTAGACATGAGCAGATTGGTTCCCTACACCAGGACTCCGCCCACATCAGACAGCTTTGTCTCTGAGGATCTTACAATTCCCCCCCCAAGGTAAATAGTAAATGGTTCCTCTGATCTCCTACCAGATCATTTCTTTATTCATGGACCTTAGTCAGAGAGTGAGGACACAATGAAGCCCTGTACACACGATCGAATATCTGATGGAATCTAATCCGATGGATTTTTTCGTCGGATATCCGATGAAGCTGACTTTCATCAGTGATGCCTACACACCATCGGTCAAAAATCCGTTCGTGTCCAACGCGGTGACGCAAAACACTATGACGTGCTGAGAAAAATTAAGTTCAATGCTTCCGAGCATGCGTCGACTTGATTCTGACCATGCGTGGATTTTTGACCGATGGACTTACCCACAGACGATCATTTTTTCTATCGTTTTTTTATCCATAAGTAAAATTTAAAACAGGTCCTATTTTTTTCACCAATGGATAAAAAAACGATGGGGCCCACACATGATCGGTTCGTCCAATGAAAACGGTCCATTTTCATCAGACGAACCGATCGTGTGTACAGGGCTTAGGAAATGTCATTTATAGGAGTGATGAGGGGATTATAGGATGAGTGTCCCCTCCCCCTCTATCACTCATTGCCATCTTCCCAACACAAGAAGTCCTGCACTCCCTGATCTAGTCTATGATTTAGTCATGAATAACAGCGAGGCTGAGCCCCACCAGAGGTCAGAGAGTGAGGATGTGGGAAGAACAACCAAGATGAAGACTGGACTGATCCTGAAGACCACCATCATTGGGTTATTGACTCCTCCCTCTTTATCACTTTCTTTTTTAAGGTTCCAAAGATTATTATCAACATGTAGAAGTTTGTGCTCCAATCAAATCATCAGATATAAAATCAAACCGCTATGAAATAAGTAAATAGGAAATTGCTCATATACCGTATTTATCGGCGTATACCGCGCACTATTTTGCCCTGAAAATCAGGGCAAAATCGTGGGTGCGCAGTATACGCCGATACCCGCTTTCCCGCCATGAGTTTGAATACTGCGCCCGCATATAGCGAGCGCAGTACACTCGTGAATCTTCGGCCAGTCTCGGCGCCTCTCGTACTGACGTCCTGACGTCCTGAGCGTACAGGACGTCAGTGCGAGAGGCGCCCGAGCCTGCCCGAAGATTCACGAGTGTACTGCACTCGCTATATGCGGGCGCAGTATTCAAAGTCGTGGCGGGAAACGAGCAGGAGGACGCCGCCGAAGGACGCCGGACCCGCCGAAGATGGACACCGGACCCGCCGAAGATGGACACCGGACCCGCCGAAGATGGACACCGGACCCGCCGAAGATGGACACCGGACCCGCCGAAGATGGACGCCCGACCCGCCGAAGATGGACGCCCGACCCGCCGAAGATGGACGCCCGACCCGCCGAAGAGGACACCCGACGAGGCCGCAGAAGGACGCCGGACCCGACGAGGCCGCAGATGGACGCCGCGCAAGACATCAAAACTGTAAGTACAGTAAACAACAAAAAATCTTTTTTTTCCACAGGATTGGGGGCCACTTTGGGGGTGCGCGGTATACGCCAGAGCGCGTTATACCGCGATAAATACGGTAATACCCAGATATGAGATATAACAGAACTGCTCCGATATTGGTTAATGAACGAAAAAAGAACAAAAATATGAGAGAGAGACTGAAGTTCTGCTTTCCTTGGAGCTCCGCCTGTCTCTTAAAGCCCAGCCCCCTGACTCTATCGGCAAGCTGTATTGGCTGAGAGAAGCAGGCTCCCATCAATCCTTTACCTTTCCTATGCAGTTCCACACATTGCACTCATTCACATTATCTCTTTGGTGCCATCTGCTGGCCTTTTCTAAATCGGCAAACACAATTCCATCCCCAGCTTATAATAATAGTACATTAACCACTTGACGACCAGCCACTGTCAGCGGGTTGGCTCGTTCCAACTAATCACCATACTCGTATGTTGGCTCCTTTAAGAGCCATAGCAGGCGCAGGCGCTTGCCTGCTGCACTGCAGGGGACCCGATGCGCGTGGCAGGCAGCTGCGAGGTCCGTTGTACACCCGAGATTGTGACCACGGGAGCAAGAATGGGGATCTGTGTGTGTAAACAGATCCCCGTTCTGACAGGAGAGGAGAGACAGATCTGCTGTTCCTAGCAATCAGGAAAAGCGATCTCTCTCCTCCCCCAGTCAGCCCCTCCCCCCCCACAGGTAGAAACACATATAACCCTGTGATCGCCCCCCAGTGTTAACACATTCACTGCCAGTGACATTTACACAGTAATCAGTGCATTTTTATAGCTCTGATCTCTGTATAAATGTCAATGGTCCCAAAAATGTGTCAAAAGTGTCCGATGTGTCCGCCGCAATGATGCAGATCGCCGCCATTACTAGTAAAAATAATATCCCATAAGTCTAAATCTATCCCCTATTTTGCAGACGCTATAACTTTTGCACAAACCACTCAATATACGCTGATTGCTATTTTTTTTTACCAAATATATGTAGAATATATATCGGCCTAAACTGATGAATAAATTATTGTTTTTTTGGGATATTTATTACAGCAGAAAGTAAAACATAGATATTTTTTTTCAAACCTGAAAAGTAGTAACCCCGGGAGAATTCCTCTGTCACAGATCTCGCTAGATCCGGGTATGGGACACAATGTAAGATTCATACCCCAGAGGACTAAGACAAGCAATGCCTATGGAGAAAATCAACATTTTACTACCAGCTGAACCCCAGAATCTCCATAAATCCATCCTAGAGACATGAACTGTGTCTGCAGCACAGAGAAGGAAGATTATCCGAGAGAAATACAGGAATACAGGACGGGGAACACAGCTCAGGAAAGTGACCAGGGGATTACAGGCTGATATCACCCAGTCCCCGCCCTACTCTGGACCAATCAGTGAGCAGTATGGGTGGAGGAATGGATTTAGTGTTAATGACCCACCTGTGCTGATCTCTGTAGGAGTGTCCTCCTCTATAAATGCCCCCGTTATTCCATCCTCCTCCATAGACTGCTGATCATCCCTCACATACGTCTCTTCTTCTTCTGATTTCACCTCAAATTCTATATCGATTGGATCTCCACTCTAAACCAAGAAAATCCGAGAAAAGATCGTCTGTAAAACATAAGCTTTAACCCCTTCCCGCCTTATGGTAAGGCAAATGTTAATGCCTAAGCACAGTTTTGCAACTTTGACATGTGCTAGTAAAACCGTACATATCATCATAACGACTTTGTGTATCCAGGTGGATTATACCGCGTTGTTTTTAGGGCAAATTGGGATTTCATTGGGTGGTAAATAGTTATGGATATTTCCAGATTTTTTTTATTATCACATAAAACTACCCCAAAAAAGTAAAAAAAAAAAAAAAATGTAGCTGTATGTTTCTTGATACTACCATAACTTTCCACCAAAGAGCAACACAAAATAAATGTTCCTGCTCCTGACGATCGCAGCGATGTCACATATGTGTATGTTAGTTGTTGTTTGTACCCGTAGTACAGCCCAGAAACAATACTGCGCATTTTACTTTTTTTATCCTAACTAAAACACACTGACACTAATACTAATTACAAAAATATATATTTCTTTAACCCCTTCAATACCAGGCTTTTATACCACCTGCATACCGGGCCTATTCTGGCACTTCTCTCCTACATGTACAAATCATCATTCTTTTGCTAGAAAATTACTCAGAACCCCCAAACATTATATATGTTTTTTTTATCAGACACCCTAGGGAATAAAATGGCGGTCATTGCAACTTTTTATCTTGCACGGTATTGCGCAATCATTTTTCAAACGCCTTTTTTTGGGGAAAAAATTGATTCATGAATTAAAAAATAACAAAACAGTAAAGCCCAATTTCTTTGTATAATATGAAAGATGATGTTACGCCGAGTAAATAGATACCTAACATGTCACGCTTAATAATTGCGCACACTTATGGAATGGCGCAAACTTCGGTACTTAAAAATCTCCATAGACAATGCTTTGAAATGTTTTACAGGTTGCCAGTTTAGAGTTACAGAGGAGGTCTAGTGCTAGAATTGTTGCACACGCTCTAACGCACGCGGCGATACCTCACATATGTGGTTTGAACAGAGTTAACATATGTGGGCGGGACTTACAAGTACGTTAACTTCTGGGCGCGAGCTACCGGGGACAGGGGCGTTTTAATTTTTTTTTTATTATTATAATTAGGGTTGTCCCGATACCATTTTTTTAGGACCGAGTACAAGTACCGATACTTTTTTTATGTACTTGCCGATACCGAATACCGATGCTTTTTTTTAAATGTGTCCCCAAATGCAGCCATGTCCCCCCACATATGCAGCCATGTCCCCCCACATATGCAGCCATGTCTCCCCACATATTGCAGCCATGTCCCCCACATATGCAGCCATGTCCCCCCACATATGCAGCCATGTCCCCCCACATATGCAGCAATGTCTCCCCACATATTGCAGCCATGTCTCCCCACATATTGCAGCCATGTCCCCCACATATTGCAGCCATGTCCCCCCATATATCCAGCCATGTCCCCCACATATTGCAGCCATGTCCCCCCATATATCCAGCCATGTCCCCCCATATATCCAGCCATGTCCCCCACATATATCCAGCCATGTCCCCCACATATATCCAGCCATGTCCCCCCACATATTGCAGCCATGTCCCCCCATATATCCAGCCATGTCCCCCCACATATTCCAGCCATGTCCCCCACATATATCCAGCCATGTCCCCCACATATGCAGCCATGTCCCCCCATATATCCAGCCATGTCCCCCACATATGCAGCCATGTCCCCCCATATATCCAGCCATGTCCCCCCATATATCCAGCCATGTCCCCCCACATATATCCAGCCATGTCCCCCCATATATATCCAGCCATGTCCCCCCACATATTGCAGCCATGTTCCCCCACATATATTCAGCCATGTCCCCCCATACCTAGATGATGCCGATGCCGCGTTAATCAGCGTGCGGGGAACATTACAGCTTTCGTTTGAATAGCTGTCTTCCCTGCCGCGCCGTGTACAGATCACCCTTCCAATCCCGAGCAAGGGGGAGTGTCTATACGCGGCGCGGCGGGGGAACACAGCTATTCAAACGAAAGCTGTAATGTTCCCCGCACGCAGATTAACGCGGCAGCGGCGGCTTTGCGGTATGCAGCCGCGGCGATGGGTTTGCAGCGGCGGCGCATTGCGGCGGCGGGGGGCGGACAAGTATTCGGCCAGGCATATGGGGGCATTTGCAGGAGTACAAGTACTCCCGCAAATAGTCGGTATCGGTCCCGATACCGATACTGGTATCGGTATCGGGACAACCCTAGTTATAATTTTTTTGCACTTTTTTTTTTTTTGCACTCATTTTTTACATTTTTTTATCACTTTTATTCTTATTACAGGGAATGCAAACATCCCTTGTAATAGGAATAGTGTGTGACAGGTCCTCTTTATGAAGAGATGCGGGGGGTCAATAAGACCCCACATCTCTCCTCCAGGCTGGAAAGCATGAGATCGTGAACCACAATCGCGGCTTTGTTTACTTCTGAGAACCTGGCGTGATGTCATCACATCGCGCCCGGGCCTCCGGCGGTCATAGAGATGACTGGTGACCATCTGGTCATCTCTATGCTTCTCATCCGGCGCCGGAAGATTCTTTCTCTGGGCCCCCAATGGCAAGGGAGAGCCCGGAGAAGCTCCCCTCCCGCCGCCTATAAGAACGATTAAGCGGCGGAACTGAACTGAAAAGAGAAGGATATCTGAGTAGCTGCACCCATCATTCAGATATCACCGCACAAAGCCCAGGACGTCATATGACGTCCACCCAGGATGGGAGATCCCCTCTGTGGACGTCAAATGACTATGGCTGGGTAATGAAGTGGTTAAATCTGCACAAAAAAATACTGACCTAAACACTAACCCCGGCACTGACCTTTATTATTATTCATTTTTATTTTACACACAGATTTTTTTTGGTCTCTGCAAGGAGAGAGAGATACAATGCATTTCTCTCCTCCATTCAAAGAGAGAAAACACGGGGGCGGGCGTCACAGTGATCAGGTGACCCAGAACCAGGAGTTCCAGGACCCAATCATTAGTACAAGACCTGGGGCTGACGGTGAGACCTTGCAGTACGCTCCCAGCACAAAGACACATACCCATATATGAAGCCCTATGGAAAAACACCCAGTCCGGTGGGGCTTCATATATGCGCACGCTCAGCGGGAAGGGGTTAATAATGTGACATCACATATATAAAATCCTCACATCCCCTCCACGAGTCCATGTTCTAGATGCTCCACCCCACCAACCTTGTAACAGTGAGGGATGGTGTGACCTTCCTGTGTGGAATCCCGGGAATACAGAGGACGGGGACATCTCTCTGGTGGGGTCCAATTACTGGAATCATCTGTAGGAAACACACACACTGACTGGATCCATTGTTTCTATGTGTTTATCAGATGATGGGGGATCTAGGTGGAGCCTCCATACTACTCTCTGAATATATTATGGGTCACCTGTGCTATTCTCTGTAGAAGTGTCCTCCTCTATGAATGTCCTCGTCATTCCAGCCTCCTCCGTATATTGCTGATCATCCCTCACATACGTCTCTTCTACTTCACCCTCAACTTTCATGTTCATCAGATCTTCACCCTAAACCAAGAAAATATCTTGTAGGATCCATACACCACCTCCACAAGTCATTTTCATGTTCTAGATGCTTCATCCCACCAACCTGATCTTCCTGTGTGGAATCCCGGGAATACAGAGGACGGGGACATCTCTCTGGTGGGTTCCCATTACTGGATCCATCTGTAGGAAACACACACACTGACTGGGTCCATTGTTTCTATGTGTTTATCAGATGATGGGGGATCTAGGTGGAGCCTCCGTACTGCTCTCTCCTTTACAATAAAGTCTCCTCTTACCCGGTGATGTGAGGGGCGGCTGATTGTCCATCATGACGTCCTTGTAGAGATCCTTGTGTCCTTCTAAATACTCCCACTCCTCCATGGAGAAATAGACAGTGACATCCTGACACCTTATAGGAACCTGACACACACAATGATACAGTCACCATCCAGACACACCCCTTGTCTGTTACTGGATAATGTCCCAGAATTCCCAGAATCCTCCTCACCTCTCCTGTCAGCAGCTCCATCATCTTCTTGGTGACTTCTAGAATCTTCTCCATGTTGTGTCTCTCAGGTTTTAGGGAGTCACATGGAGGCACTGTGATGGTCATGTGATCGCCTAACTTCACAAGAGGAAATCTCTATATTGGGGAACCAATAGGAATATCATGTTAGAATCCCAGAATCCTCCTCACCTCTCCGGTCAGGTCTGTGTATTATTAATAGAGATAAGAGTGATGTCATGTGACCTCCCAGAATCCTCCTCACCTCTCCGGTCGGGTCTGTGTTTTATGAATAGAGATAAGAGTGATGTCATGTGACCTCCCAGAATCCTCCTCACCTCTCCGGTCAGGTCTGTGTTTTATTAATAGAGATAAGAGAGATGTCATGTGACCTCCCAGAATCCTCCTCACCTCTCCGATCAGGTCTGTGTTTTATAAATAGAGATAAGAGTGATGTCATGTGACCTCCCAGAATCCTCCTCACCTCTCCAGTCAGCAGGTGGATGATCTCCAGGGTGAGATTTAAAATCCTCTCAGTCATGTGACTCCGGTCCTCCTCCATCCTCATTGGTGACTGGTATCCCTGTGGACCAATAATTGATAACAGAGAATTATCTGGGCTGTACTGGTTGTACAATATTAGAATGGGGATCTATGGGGGGTAATATGAGGGTTTCTATCATGTAAGAAAAAAGAAAGAGGATTTGGGACTTTATATGAGGACATTGGATTGTACCTCCATCCCCGATAATTGAGATATATAGGAGCAAGGTCTGAGACTTTATATGAAACATGCAGCCAGGGAGGCAACACAACACAATGATGTCTGGTAGGTAAAACATTATAATGACCGCCATATATCTTGCATAATAACAAACCTTCCAATTTAATAACATTCCGAAACATTTTATTCCATATAATAGTAATATAGTGACATATTGGCATAGCAACATATTGGTTTAACAATGGTAACATCATAAAAACGCCAGACTCATTGTGCTTGTCTCCACAGTATAAAACATATACTAATACAAAATGTATTCCATATATGATGTGTACAACCAAAACATCATAATAAGATAGCATAATAATCCATAATAATAATGTCAGACACATAACCCATGTTTCTTTTTCGTACATCACGGGACACAGAGCTGCATAGTAATAACTATGTGGGTTATAGGTCTACCTTCAGGTGATAGACACTGGCACATCCAAGACAGGAAGTCCCCTCCCCTATATAACCCCTCCCATGCCGAGAGTACCTCATTTTTTCCGCCAGTGTCTAAGTTGTTGGTCACGGTTAAGATGTGTTATGAAGAGCTCTGCTGGAAAGATCCTTCCACCCTGCCACCCTGGCTTTGGCCACTTATGGCTCTCCGTTTTTTCCACCCTGTGATTGGTCAAAGCATGCGGGTCATTGTGCATGCTTGGCCAATTATCAACCAGCAATGCACGGCGGCAGTAAATTATGGGCCGTGATGCGCCACTCAAATTTGGCGCGAATGGCCCATAATGTTCGAAATTCGGCGAACGGTCGAACAGACGATGTTTGTGTCGAACATGGGTTCAACTCGAATTTGAAGCTCATCCCTAGTGATCATAAAGGTTCCCACAGAGGAGCACGGCTTAGGTTTTTATTCAAATCTCTTCACAGTACCAAAGCCAAACGGGGACGTCAGACCCATCCTAGATCTCAAGGGTCTAAATCAATTCTTAAATATCCACTCCTTTCACATGGAATTAATCTGGTCAGTAGTCTCCACCCTTCAGGGAGGAGAACTGCTAGCGTCAATCGACATCAAGGATGCATATCTGCATGTGCCTATTTTCCCCGCTCACCAGAAGCTCTTATGGTTCAAAGTGGAGCAGCACCATTATCAGTTTCTAGCCTTGCCCTTTGGTCTGGCTTCTGCACCCCGGGTGTTTACAAAAGTTCTGGCCCCTCTTCTGGCCAGGCTAAGAGCTCAGGGTATAACAATAATGGCGTATTTGGAAGATCTGCTTCTGGTGGATCAGTCGGTAGCCCGCTTGAACCAGGCTGTGCTCAGCACAGTCAAGTATCTGGAATCCTTGGGGTGGGTTCTCAATCTGGAGAAATCAGCTCCACAACCGGTTAAGAGGTTGGAGTACTTGGGTCTGGTCATAGATACAGACCAGATGAAGGTATTTTTGCCCCAGGCAAAAGTTGTCTCTATAAGAGAACTGATCCAGGTGGTCAAGACAAATTTGCCTTTGTATGAGGTTATTAGGGAAGATGGTGGCTTCATTTGAAGCCAACCCATATGCCCAATTTCATTCAAGACTGTTGCAGAACAGTATTCTCTCCACCTGGAACAAAAAGATCTAAGCTCTAGACTTTCCAATGTGTCTGACCCCAAAAGTGCGTCAAAGCCTCTGTTGGTGGTTGATGCCCAGAAATGGGTGCCTGCAAAAGGGGAAGTCCTTTATTCCAGTTAGTCTTTTGGGTTGGGGAGCAGTCCTGGGATAGATGACTGTCCAGGGCAGGTAGTCCGTATACGAGAAGACCTTATCCATCAACATCCTGGAAATTCGGGTGGCTCGCCTGGCCCTGAGGGCCTGGACACTTGAGTTACAGGATTGCCCTGTCAGGATTCAATATGACTATGCCACTGCAGTGGCCTATATCAATCACCAAGGGGGCACCAGGAGTCACGCAGCCCAGAGGGAGGTGAACAAGGTCCTGGCCTGGGCAGAGAAGCATGTACCTTGCATATCTGCAGTCTTTTTTCCAGGAATAGAGAATTGGCAGGTGGACTTCTCAAGCAGTTGTTTCTGGGGGAGTGGTCTCTTCAACCCGACATTTTCCTAGCCATATGTCAAAGATGGGGGACCCTGGACATAGATCTGATGGTGTCCAGGTTCAACAAGAAAGTGAACAACTTTGTGTCACAAACAAGGGACCCACTCGCTCATGGCAGGGCTCGACAAATCCCGGTCGCCAGGTCGCCATGGCGACTAGAAATAGCGTCCTGGCGAGTGGGGTCTTGGCTGGGAAGGTGTACATGGGCAAAAAAAATGTTTTGTTCCATAGGACCGGCGCTCTGAGGACTAGGCCGAAGCCGCGGCCTCGCCTAAAACATCCTGCATCTGCCACTCGCGGCCTTTTCCCAGGATCGCTGCGGGCAGGATGTTTTAGGCGAGGCCGCGGCTTCGGCCAAGTCCGCAGAGCGCCGGTCCTACATTTTTAGACGGGGCCGCGACTTCGGCCTAGTCCGCTGCCTTTTCCCAGGATCGTGGCGGACTAGGCCGAAGCCGCGGCCTCGCCTAAAAACTTAGGACCGGCGCTCCGCTCGCGACCTTTTCCCAGGATTGCGGTGAGCTGCGGGCAAGATGTTTTAGGCAAGGCCGCGGCTTGTCTCAAAGCTCCTTTTTCTTAGTTGTACTGCAATGTGTTCTGCCCTGGCACAGCATGCTTACTCACTGTTAACCATCCTCTGACAATTAAGGCCCCGTACACACGGTCAGACCGAACCGATGAGAATGAACCGAAGTTCAGTTTCATTGGACCAAAACGACCGTGTGTATAGCCCATCGGTCTGTTTTCCTTCGGTCCAAAATTTTAAAAACATGCTTCAAAACCGAACTGATGGACCGCTGCCCGATCAGACCAAACCGATGGTTAGTACAGAAAGGCATCGGTTCAAAACCCGCGCATGCTCAGAATCAAGTCGACGCATGCTTGGAAGCATTGAACTTCATTTTTTTCAGCACGTTGTGTGTTTTACGTCGCCGCGTTCTGACCCGATCGGATTTTAAACTGATGGTGTGTACACACATCAGACCATCAGGCCACTTCAGCGGTGAACCGATGAAAACGGTCCGTCGGACCATTCTCATCGGTTTTGTCCGACCGTGTGTACGGGGCCTAAGAGTTCTACCCGTCGACAAACTTTTACCCTTTAAAATCTCCATAGGCGATGTTTAAAAAATTCTACAGGTTGCATGTTTTGAGTTACAGAGGAGGTCTAGAGCTAGAATTATTGCTCTCCCTTTACTAATCGCGGCGATACCTCACATGTGTGGTTTGAATACCATTACCATATGCGGGCGCTTCTCACGTATGCGTTTTCTTCTGTGCGCGAGCTCGGCATTACTACTTTGTGATATAAAATGGAATAGTTAAACTCGCCATAATGCAGAATCAGTGGGAGCCCTGAGCGTGTCACTTGCCACGTCATCTACCATTATAAGCAGCTTGTCACTTGCCACGCTGCCTGCCACCAGATAAGGAATGTCTCTTGCTACATCGCCTGCCACCAGATGAAAGTCACTTGCCATGTCTCCTGCCACCAGATGACGAATGCCACTTGTCATGCTGCCTGCCACCAGATGAATGCCACTTGTCACATCGCCCGCCACCAGATGAATGTCACTTGCCACGTCGCTTGCCACCAGATGAGGATTGCCACGCTGCCTGCCACCAGATGAGGAATGTCACTTGCCACGCTGCCTGCCACCAGATGAATGCCACTTGCCACGTCACCTGCCACCAGATGAATGTCACTTGCCACGTCGCTTGCCACCAGATGAGGATTGCCACGCTACCTACCACCAGATGAGGAATGTCACTTGCCACTCCTGTGATGCACCGGGCTCCCTGACTCGCCCGCATGCCTGTCTCTGATGCATTGAATTCTCTAACCCGCCCTGCTCTCTCATGCCGCTATCAGGACCTGTACTCACCGAGACCGAGATGCTGAGGGCGGCTCACCTTTGCGACCCTGTGCAGACCACTCCCTGGAGTTGGGACAGAGGAGGGACGGCACAAGGAGGCACCAGTGCCGGGAGCTGGTAGGCAGACCTGGTGCAGCTGACAGAAGCAGGGCAGGTGCAGAAGACTGGAGACAAGCGTTGGTCAGGCAGGAACTGGTAGGTAAGTCTGGTAGGGTCCACAGGAAACAGAGGCAAATCCGAGTCACAGGCTGAGGGTCAAGAGCAGGAGAGTTCAGAGGGAGTCCGTGAGAGCAAGCCAAGGTCAAGGGGCAGGAGACAACAGCAATCCGGGTCACGTTAGCCAAAGGGTCAGAGGTTCCAGGTGAGAGGAGAGTCGTCAGGAATTCCGGGTCAAAACAGGCAGGTATGGCAACAGGTAAACACATAGGAGCTGAAGACAAGCCAGCAACTTGTTCAGGGGATGAGGCCAGTTTAAATAGGAGAGTCAGTCCTCTGATTGGCCACAGAGCTGTCACGTGCACGCTCGTGCGCGCGTCCACGCACACGGCGCGCCGCTGTACCGCGCATGCGCGTGCGCATGCGCGCGCACATATTGCGCCCGGACGTGCGCCAGTGCCCAGTTGCCCCGCGCATGTGCGGGAGCTCATTGGAGCCGGGAATGGAGCCCTGACAGCCGCCTGTAGCATTCGCGGCCCTGCTGCAGAGACACAACAGTCAGGTAGTGGGCCGCGGCCCGGGGGTTGGAGACCTCTGCTGTAGAGAGAGTGCATTGTAATATACTTGTATAATATGATTGTAATGAATTGCTGGAGGTAAAGAGTGTCGCTATCCAGCCGGATAAAGTGAGAGGTTCCATGTCCTCGAGGCGAAGGTGGAGCACAGTGATCCCGGGCAGATTACAATTAAAGGGCTGATAGACCCACCGATTAAGGGGTCCACATCTTCCGATGAGTGTGTGAGACACAAGGGAGAAGGTCCATCCCAGAGAGAACAAAGGATCATTTAGGACAACTTTTTTTTCCACATCATGGACTGTATAATGTAAGGGGGAGGTGCCCTGTGGCGCACAAATAAGTACACAGTGGCCCGGATTCACGTAGATGCGCGTAACTTTGTGCGGGCGTAATGTATCCTATTTACGTTACGCCTCCGCAACTTTTACAGGCAAGTGCCGTATTCTCAAAAGAAAGTTGCGGCGGCGTAGCGTAAATAGGCCGGCGTAAGCCCGCCTTATTCAAATTGTGAAGAGGTGGGCGTGTGTTATGTAAAATAACCATGACCCGACGTGATTGACGTTTTTCACGAACAGGACATGCGCCGTCCGTGGAATATCCCAGTGTGCATTGCTCCAAAGTACGCCGCAAGGACGTATTGGTTTCGACGTGAACGTAAATTACGTCCTGCCCCATTCACGGACGACTTACGCAAACGACTTAAATATTCAAAATTTGACGCGGGAACGATGTCCATACTTAACATTGGTACGCCGCATGTATGCCTCATATAGCAGGGGTAACCTTACGCCGGGAAAAGCCTAATGTAAACGGCGTATCTGTACTGCGTCGGCCGGTCGTACGTTCGTGAATTCGCGTATCTAGCTGATTTACATATTTCTAGGCGTAAATCAGCGTACACGCCCCTAGCGGCCAGCGTAAATATGCAGTTAAGATCCGACGGCGTAAGAGACTTAGGCCGGTTGGATCTAATAGAAATCTATGCGTAACTGATTCTAAGAATCAGGCGCATAGATACGACCGCCCAGACTCAGAGATACGACGGCGTATCAGGAGATACGCCGTCGTATCTCCTTTGTGAATCTGGGCCAGTGTGTTTGGACAATTGAATGGGGCAATTTTTTATGCTGATTATTGAGAAGTACGTTGTAGTATTCTTAGTTTAATTCTAATTTCTTGCACATCACTAATGCCATAATTGAAGAGGAGGTGTACTGTAGTACACGGTGTATCTGAACGTTTGAATATTGTCCCATACATGATGAGTATTGTTGAGTTGTATTATTTTTACCTAAGTGTTTTCTGTCTTGTGTGACTCACAATTTATATGATATATATGGTAATTGTTTGAATATCAGTAGAAAAGTTGTATGATATTGCAGATTCTCATATATTTTCCTTTTTTATGTTTATATATATATTATTTGATTTATGCAAGAGGTGATCTATTAATGAGCTTTACTAAGGGAGTTACTCATCATAGAAGGCTTACTGCTGCACAATTCATTTATCTAATTACCTCTGCTGTCACTTCCAGGAATGCGTTCTCTCTACTTCTTCCTGACTCACCTCTCACCTGGAACTTCCTGTCTGTTCCTGACATCACTTCCTGTCTGTACCTGACATCACTTCCTGTCTGTATCTGACATCACTTCCTGTCTGTACCAACATCACTTCCTGTCAATATCTGACATCATTTCCTGTCTGTATCTGACATCCTTTCCTGTCTATCTTCCTATCTGAGTATAAGAGAGATCACCACCTTGTGGAGCTCGGAGGAACTGCATTCCTGAGAAACATCTCATTCTGTAAGGCCTGGTTCACACCTATGCATTTTTTAGTGCATTTTCAGTTTTGCAGAAACACACTACAGTCCATTTAACAACATAAGGACCAGCCGCCGTTGTTATATGTCACTACTTTGACATTACATACCGTTGTCATGGCAGCAGCTAGCTACCATAATCCCAGTATTTTTAAAAATGGCGGACTGTCCTCTTTAGGATAAAAGTCGTCTCTGCAGTGGATCACATTTATCTGGGGCGGGAGAGGACCCCCCTCCCGCCATGCTCAGGTCATCTCTGCCGCCTAACGGAGCCGATCGGTTCCTCTCCCCTCGCTGCCTGGATGCTGAGTGAGGGGAAGATGGCCCCACTCGGGTCCATAGCATTGGAGGGCGGAAGCGACGTCAAACGTCCCCTCCAGTCAACGCTCTTAAGGGGGAATTTTCTTTTTAAATTAATTTTCATTTTTTTTTATGATTGCACTTTAGTGTAAATATGAGATCTGAGGTCTTTTTGATCATTTTATTCTCTAGGGTGTCTGAAAAAGAAATAAATATATATCTATATATAATGTTTGGGGGTAACAAATTTTCTAGCAAAAAAATAATAATATTTTAACTTAACTAGGTCTGAAAAATATGCCTGGTTATTAAGTGGTTAACATGGTTTCCTATGGATGTAATTCACATCTATGCATTTTATGGTAAGGGCCAGGGATTTGTTTTTCTTGTTTTTGGTTCCATAGACTTCAAGGAATCAAAAATGTGTATTGCAAATATGGAATATGCAAAATGCAACCTGCATAGGTGTGAACCAGGTGTAAATCCTTATCGTATATAACATATTACTGCCTAGTCCAGCCTTTCCTAACCAGGGTTCCTCCAAGGGTCCCTCCAAGGGTTCCTAGGAGTTTCTTGAGTGGATGTTGGGAGGGAACTCTATGCAAGAAAAAACAAGAAAAAAAGATATTTATCCCCAAAATCCATACCAGAGCCTGATCCAAGTGTGCAGTCTGGCCGGCCAGGAAAGGGTGGGGGCTGCCGGATAAGCATGCCGTCTCCTGAACCATACTAAGCCACATGCCCATCTGGCCCATCTCTGAAAGAAGAAGCCTACATGGCGTCATCTTTCAGAGCCCAGCAGAGAAATCAAGTGCTGGAAGTCGCCTTTGCTCTTTGTTAACAAGTGACAGCCGTGATCATCTGAGCTTTTACTGCACCTGTGGGTGGAAACAAGTGCCATAGACAACAACAGTGGGAGAAATAGAGGCAAGAGTTTTTCCACAGGAGTCCAGATAGTATCAAGGAGCCAAGTGGTAGTATTGAGCACCAATTCCCCCATCTCCTCCCACAGAGAACCAATGCCCCTCCCATCCCCCACTCAGCACCAGTCTCCCATCTGAGCACCAGTGCCCCCCCTGCTGCCACCAAGCACCAGAAACCCCACCCCACTGAGTGCCAGTGCTCCCAATCTGCCTCCACTGAGCACCAGTGCCCCCCACTAAGTACTAAAGCTCCCCTCTACCTGAGCACCAGTACCCCACTTGACACCCAGTGAGCTTCAGTGCTCCCCCTCTGCCCACACTGAGCTTCAGTCCCCCCTCAGCAGCCAGCCAGTAAGCCCCAGTACTCCCCCCCTACTGAGCACTATTGCCCTCCTCAGCAGCCAGTGAGCTCCAGTGCTCCCCATCTCCCCCCACTAAGCACCAGTGTTCCCCTCCCTTTCTACCACGGCTGGGCTCTTAAAGAGGACATACAGGTACGTGATTGTGCCCAACCGTGCCCTTCTGCCGACGTATATCGGCGCAAAGGGGTCCTTAAGTGGTTAATGCAGTCACCATGAAGTGGCCAGTCTCTTGGTGAGGCATAAACGAGCATCCTTAAAAGATCAGGTGCTTCCTATCAGTCTGGATATAGATATCAGATATTCCAGCTGCTCACAAGCACACAACGAGACGAGACTTGTTTGTCTGCTGAACATGGAATGTTTATTAGAACCAAGAATACAACCTTATATACAGTTAAAGAGGAGGTAACCAGAACATAAATTAACATGAGCTAATTAACTAATCATTTACCCAGACTAGATGACTCATAGATATGACCTTTCAGGGTAGACGTCACATCTCTTCGTTCACCTGCTATACAATACACATTATCATAAGTGTAAACACAGGGCATCTTCACACAATAGCAGGGTCAATTAGCAGAGAGAACAGACAGATGGCTGGAGGTGTGGGCATTAGCATCTCCTTACACTGTATGTCCCAACAGTATGAATCAGTCACTCTAATATGGCATATACAGGGTCCCCAGGCATACAGCTCACAAAGAACACCGTTCCCCCAAATGCCAGGGCCCATGATCGCAGGGAAAGAGGCTAGCATTCAGTCCCCTCCAAAAGCCTCTGTCCCGGGTGAGTCTGTCACATTATACATTCATTAAATGTAACCATATTGCTACACTTAAGCCTTGTACACACGAACGAATATATCTGCTGAAACTGGTCCGCGGACCAGTTTCAGCAGACATGCTCGGTCGTGTGTACGGCCGACCGGACAAATGTCCGGCGGATCGGACAGGTTTCCAGCGGACAAATGTTTCTTAGCATGCTCGGATGCGTGGAAGCTTAGCATTAGCATGCTCGCATGCGTGGAAGCATTGACCTTACAGGGTCGCGCACGTCGCCGCGTCATCGTCGCGGCCACATCGCGACCACGTCACCGCGTTCTCTGTCCGCGCGGATTTTGGTTTGATGGTGTGTACAGCCATCAGACCAAAATCAACGAGCGGACATGTCCGATGAAAACGGTCCGAGGAACCCAGCTCCTCTGTCACCCAGTCACTCTGTCACCCAGTCCCTCTGTCACCCAGTCCCTCTGTCACCCAGCTCTCCGTCACCCAGCTCTCCGTCACCCAGCTCTCCGTCACCCAGCTCTCCTTCACCCAGCTCCTCTGTCACCCAGCTCCTCTGTCACCCAGTCCCTCTGTCACCCAGTCCCTCTGTCACCCTGTCCCTTTGTCACCCAGCTCTCCGTCACCCAGCTCTCCGTCACCCAGCTCTCCGTCACCCAGTCCATCTGTCACCCTGTCCCTCTGTCACCCAGCTCTCCGTCACCCAGCTCTCCGTCACCCAGCTCTCCGTCACCCAGCTCCTCTGTCACCCAGTCACTCTGTCAACCAGTCCCTCTGTCACCCAGTCCCTCTGTCACCCTGTCCCTCTGTCACCCAGCTCTCCGTCACCCAGCTCCTCTGTCACCCATAATACACATTATCATAAGTGTAAACACAGGGCATCTTCACACAATAGCAGGGTCAATTAGCAGAGAGAACAGACAGATGGCTGGAGGTGTGGGCATTAGCATCTCCTTACACTGTATGTCCCAACAGTATGAATCAGTCACTCTAATATGGCATATACAGGGTCCCCAGGCATACAGCTCACAAAGAACACCGTTCCCCCAAATGCCAGGGCCCATGATCGCAAGGCAAGAGGCTAGCATTCAGTCCCCTCCAAAAGCCTCTGTCCCGGGTGAGTCTGTCACATTATACATTCATTAAATGTAACCATATTGCTACACTTAAGCCTTGTACACACGACCAAATATATCTGCTGAAACTGGTCCGCGGACCAGTTTCAGCAGACATGCTCGGTCGTGTGTACGGCCGACCGGACAAATGTCCGGCGGATCGGACAGGTTTCCAGCGGACAAATGTTTCTTAGCATGCTCGGATGCGTGGAAGCTTAGCATTAGCATGCTCGCATGCGTGGAAGCATTGACCTTACATGGTCGCGCACGTCGCCGCGTCATCGTCGCGGCCACATCGCGACCACGTCACCGCGTTCTCTGTCCGCGCGGATTTTAGTTTGATGGTGTGTACAGCCATCAGACCAAAATCAACGAGCGGACATGTCCGATGAAAACGGTCCGAGGAACGTTTTCATCGGACAAGTCCGATGGTGTGTACGAGGCCTTAGAGGCGCCTCTCTTCTCTTTTATACACTGTAGCTCTTGCTGAATTTTGCTTCTAATCCTCTTGTGGAGGCTTCCATTTGTGGATGGACATTTTATGGTTACACATCCTATTACATTGCTATAATCTTTTTATATAGAATTTTTTTGGAAAAAAAACCTATCTAGAGGCTGATCCTGAAAGTCCTTACCACATCCCAGAAAGATACTTGGAAAAAAGGAAGATGCCCCAGGGGATAGTATGGGCAAGGGACCATAACAGGATAAACAGAAAAATAGTACAGGAAGTATAAAAAGTGTATACATTTTTTTCGATGTATAAAGATATAAACATCTAAAAACATTAATTGGAACAAAACATAAATATAGATATACAGCCGCCTAATGCTCCGACACACAATGAGTGTGTGAGTGAGTAACTTGTATAGCGCTACAAATGCAAACTAAATCTCCTCAAGGCGCTTTTTGCATCCAGTGTCGTCCTGTTCCTTCAAAAGAGGTGGGTCGTTCGTTTTTTCCTAAAAGCCCGATGGTTTTCTTCCATGCGGAAGGTCGTGGGTAGAGTGTTCCAGAGCTGAGGTCCTTGGACTGCAAATCTTCGTTCTCCCTTAGATTTGTAGCGGGATTTGGGGATTTGGAGGAGGTATTGGTTAGTTAACCGGAGGACGCGATTGGTGTCGTAGGGTTTTATTTTCTCGCAAAGGTATTGAGGAGTGTTTCCTTGTGAGCATTTGTGGGTGAGGCAGA
Source organism: Rana temporaria (assembly GCF_905171775.1). Taxonomy (NCBI): domain Eukaryota; kingdom Metazoa; phylum Chordata; class Amphibia; order Anura; family Ranidae; genus Rana; species Rana temporaria. The sequence goes on along the minus strand of NC_053490.1, from coordinate 4,528,409 downwards.
GGGTCTTGAATGTGACCGATCCTTTAGGGCTAGCCAAAGAAGGGTCTTCAGGGACGGGGTGATTGATTCCCAGGGTTTTTTCCCCGTTACCATTCTGGCTGCCACGTTCTGGACGACTTGTAGATGCAAAATCTGGTATTTAGGTAGCCCTAGGTAGAGGGAGTTTGCGTAGTCGAGTCGGGAATTGATGAATGTTCAAATCACTAATGCAATGTCCTCTTCCGGGATGAAGGGGATGAGTCTGCGCAGTAGGCGGAGAAGATGGTGAGATCCACTGACTACTGATCCTATTTGTGCATCCATGGTCATGTCTGAGTCAAAGATGACTCCGAGGCTTTTGACTTTGTTGCTTGCTTGGGGTAATGGTTTTTCCAAGGATAGTGGGTGGTGTCCATGTGGTCCTAGAGTTAGGTTTTTGATTTGCGTGAAGGAGAAGAAGTTCTGCGTGTTTCTGACCTGAAGCCTCCTAGTTTCACTGTCTGCAATCGATGCGTTCATAGACATCAACTCAAAGGGCCAGATTCACGTAGCTCAGCGGATCTATAGATCCGCTCGATCTACGTGAATTAAGATCCGCTCCCGCAAGTTTAGGAGGCAAGTGGCTAATTCACAAACCACTTACCTCCAAACTTGCGACGGCGGATCCTAAATCCCCCGGCGGAATTCTAATTCTGCAGCTAGGGGAGTGTACTATTTAAATCAGGCGCGTTCCCGCGCCGATTTAAATGCGCATGCGCCGTCCGGGGAATTTCCTGGCGTGCATTGGTCCCACTGACGTCACTAGGACGTCAGTGGTTTCGACGTGAGCGGGACTTGCGACGCGCGTGTTCGTGAATCAGCGTACGCAAACGACGTTGGAAAATTAAAATTTGACGCCGGAACGCCAGCTATACTTAACATTGGCTGCGCCTGCTAAAAACAGGGGTAAGTATACGACGGGAAAACCGCTACGGAAACGACGTAAGAACACTGCGACGGGTCCGTGTACGTTCGTGAATTTGCGTATCTCGCTGATTTACATATTATTTATCGTAAATCAGCGGGAACGCCCCCGGCGCCATTTTTAAATTGAAAAAAAGATCCGACAGTGTAACACATTGTAACACTGTCAGATCTTAGCCCTATCTATGCGTATCTGATTCTATGAACCAGGCGCATAGATAGGACCAGTGTAAGTCAGAGATACGATGGCGTATCTGTAGATACACCGTCGTATCTCTTTGTGAATCTGGCCCAAAATATATAACCAGGTTCCTGTGAGCTCTGACTTGCCGCTCAGCTCCATGGACAGAGCCTGTCCTGGCCTCCAACACAGATCCAGATTACACCTGATCTATCCTCTATTAAGGTGTGCAGCAAGACCCTATTGATTGGGAAGGAAAACATTTTGTCATTACCTCATATCACCCCCAGGTGGCTGCTATATAATCCAATGGACCTCTAGACTTGGGATACCATCTATCTGCAAAGATGTTGTGCACTATTTCCTTTTAAAGGAACATATGACCTGTGAGTCCCCAGCTGTATAAATATTATATGTGTCTGCCTTTCTGAAATTATAGAGGAAGTAAACCCTCATGGGTGTTACTTCCTCTTTGTTTCCCTGCAAAGGTAAAGTGTGTTCCAAACACAGGAAGTTGTCATCACAAACCGCCAATAGGCAGCTAAAGATAGAACAGGACACATGTCCTGTTTGTGTTCCAAACACAGGAAGTTGTCATCACAAAGCGCCAATAGGCTAGGGTGACCAGACATCCCCAGTTTCAGGGGACAGTCCCCTGATTGAGGACACTGTCCCTGGACCAAGTCTGTCCCTGGTTTTGTCCTCAGATTGGATTTAATAGGGGGCAGAGGCAATTTCAAAGACAGTCAGTGCTGAACTAGCTTAAGGGGTTGCATTTTTCCCATTACCTGTGCCCCTTTCTGATGATCATGTGCTGGTCGGAGCGGAGGGAATATTTCTTCAGTTTCGGGTGCATGCCCATTCAGCTTTGCTGGCATGTTCTTCTGCCTTGGCTCAAATCCTGGCCAGCCGTCTGCCTACCTCCTTGCCTTCCCTGGCAGAGTGATCTTCCTCCACTCCCCATCCAGTAGTAACCAGGGCCCGAAGAGTGAGGCCCCATACACACGAGAGGATTTATCCGCAGATACGGTCCAGCGGACCGTATCCGCGGATAAATCCTCTCGAGGATTTCAGAAGATTTCTATGCGATGGCGTGTACACACCATCGCATTGAAATCCGCGCTGAAATCCTCTGGCGATGACGTGTCGCGCCGTCGCCGCTATTATGACGCGGCGACGGGCGCGACGCTGTCATATAAGGAATTCCACGCATGCGTCAAATCATTACGACGCGTGCGGGGAATCCCTTTGGACGGATGGATCCGGTAAGTCTGTACAGACAAGCGGATCCATCTGTTGGAATGGATTCCAGCAGATGGATTTGTTGAGCATGTCAGCAAATATCCATCTGCTGGAAATCCATCCCAGAGGAGATTTCTCCGCGGATAAATATCCGACGGAGTGTACACACCATAGGATCTATCCGCAGAAACCCATTTGCTGGGATTTATCTGCGGATGGATTCTATGGTGTGTATGGGGCCTAAGACTTGAGAGGCTGTGAGGCGGGCGGCGACAGGCGGAGAGTCGCTGATTGTTGCCATTACTAGTAAAGAAATCCCTGGATTTAATTTTAAAAATCTGGTCACCTTTACCTAAGTGTTTTCTGTATTGTGTAACACAGTGGGCCCCCCACCCCTCAGCGCCAGTGTTCAGTGAACGTGTTGCACCCATGGTGGCGGGACGGCTCTTGTTCTGGGAGGATGTCATATGTCATATGCACGGCGATCGGTGGTGAGATGTGTTCCTTGGACACAGCGGATCACCAATCACGGTAAAGAGCCAATGACATAGGATCTTCACCATGTGATCAGCTTTGTCCAATCACAGCTCATCACATTTAAACATCTGTCAGTTATCGGCAATTCCTTTCCTCAGCGCTGTCACTGTCTGAGGAGACGTAAGCCAATAAGCGTTTTTTCTGTGACACGGGACATTTACATTGATAATCAGTGCAGCATATCAGTCCCGCTTATCAGTGTCCATCAGTGCCAACTCAGTGTCCACCAGTGCAGCCTATCAGTGTCCAGCAGAGCCAACTCAGTGTCCACCAGTGCAGCCTATCAGTGTCCATCAGTACCAACTCATCAGCACCCATCAGTGCAGCCTATCAGTGTCCATCAGTGCAGCCTATCAGTGTCCATTAGTGCAGCCTATCAGTATCCAACCGTGCAGCCTTGAGACGATTTTGTTCGCATTTGTAGCACTATACAAGTTACTCACTCACTCTATCAGTGTCCATCAGTGCTGCCTATGAGCTGGCAAAGTGGTTGTGACAGACTCACCCGGGACAGGGGCTTTTGGAGGGGACTGAATGCTAGCCTCTTGCCTTGCGATCATGGGCCCTGGCATTTGGGGGAACGGTGCTCTTTGTGAGCTGTATGCCTGGGGACCCTGTGTATGCCATATTAGAGTGACTGATTCATACTGTTGGGACATACAGTGTAAGGAGATGCTAATGACGTCACCTCCAGCCATATGTCTGTTCTCTGTGCTAATTGACACTGTTATTGTGTGAAGATGTCCTCTGTTTACACTTATGATAATGTGTATTGTATAGCAGGATAGCGAGGAGACGTGACGTCTACCCTGAAAGGTCATATCTATGAGTCACCTCGTCTGGGTAAATGATTAGTTAATTAGCTCATGTTAATTTATGTTCTGGTTACCTCCTCTTTAACTGTATATAAGGTTGTATTCTTGGTTCTAATAAACATTCCATGTTCAGCAGACAAACAAGTCTCGTCTCGTTGTGTGCTTGTGAGCAGCTGGAATATCTGATATCTATATCCAGACTGATAGGAAGGGGTATATGACGGAAGCACTCAAGCGGAGTGTGGGACGATCCGTTACAGTGGTGCCCGAGCCTCTTATTCCATCTTGCAGCACGGGTGATGAGCGGGGACTTGTGCTGTGCAGAATACATTTTGGCCAAAATTTCTGAAGAAATTCGATTTTTTTCTGTTAGATATTTTTTATACACGTGGCAGAAAGTAAAATGTTTCTATTTTTCTAAATGTTCTGTCTTTTTTTATATATAATAAAAACCCCAGTGGAGATCAATCTTCTAGATTGTAAGCTCTAACGAGCAGGGCCCTCTGATCCCTCCTGCATTGAACTGTACTGTAACTGTACTGTCTGCCCCATGTTGTAAAGCGTTGCACAAACTGTTGGCGCCATATAAATCCTGTATAATAATAAAAATAATAACCACCAAAAGTTGGCCTGGTCCTGAAGGAGGGAAAACCCCCCAGAGCTGAGGTGGTTTGCACAGTGATTTCCTATGATGGTTAGCTCCATCTAGTGGACATAATATATATATTTTTTTTTTAAAGGCCCCAATCAGTAAAATTACAACAATACCGCACTATGGCCACTAGAGGGAGCCAATGATCATAGGAAGTCACTGTATGAAATAAAATATGGACAACATTCATCACAGCTGGGTGAATTCTTGTCATTTTCATTCAACAATAAAAAAGTGCAAAGCTTACATCACAAAATGTATCAACGAAAAGTGATGATTCCTTTTTTCTATTTCAATGTTTTTTATTGGAAGTTCTCTTATTGAACAATCAGTTACAGAATACAAAGTGCTACAAATCACAAGTGGCATTGTCCATCCTTGTGTAGATAGACATATCACATTGACATGGAAGTGTACTACATCCATATACTAGTAAAGGGATCATATCCCATCTGTACAAATCCTATACACTCTATTGTAACCACTTCCAAGAATATGACATCAAAGAACCATCAACTGAGAACAAAGAGAGTAAAGAAAACAAATATAATAAAGATAAAACCCGCTTGCCTGGGAATAGCCAATGATGTAGGCGGAGTCTGACGTACAAGTGGGCGGGGTCACCCGTCACATCATAGGGTAAGCCCTGGCTTTCCCCGCTTGTCAGGGAATAGCCAATGACGTAGGCGGGTCTGACACACGAGGGGGCGGGGTCACCCGTCACATCATAGGGTAAGCCCCAGCTTTCCACGCTTGCTGGGGAATAGCCAATGACGTAGGTGGGACCCTGTCATTGGCTATCAACAAAAGGTTGATAGGTTGGCTAGACTTGACTGATCCTGAAGACCACCATCATTGGGACTTTGAGTGAGGTGTAACACGCATGGCCGCTGAATACAAGGTACCCCATTCTAAAATGTAAAAACGATTCTAATAATGTTACATCATGCAGCAGATTCCATACACGTAGGACACCCAACATTGGAGGTGATTTATTCTTCCAAAGTAAATACACCTTTGTACACTGCTACTGACTAGTATTCCAATGTTTCTCACCTCCCTCACTCAGCTAATGAGACCCTAGTGCCGATGGAGAGGGGCAGGGAAGGGCAAACAAGGATGATGTGCAGGAACCCGACTTTCTCCTTATCAACCAATGACATCATCCCTGGTACAAAGGATGTTGGTGGCTAGAAGGTCATAATGGTGCGCAATGAAAACCTGTGGCTTTGTGTAGCTAAAAGGCAAGCTTAGTCCACCTGTTGGCTTGTATACCATTTTTGACCAATTTTTAGGCATTTTGCTAAGGCACCCCTGAAGAATCCTGAAGACCCCCCCCCCCCTCCCCCCGGGGGGTTCCTGGGCACCCTGGATGAAAAAGTCTGCTCTAAACTGATGATGACGCCTCAGCTATGAGCAATTCTTGGATACTAAAGATTGGTCTCATTCCACAGAAACACACAATTATTTTTTGTTCAATAAATTCTTTATTACAATTTTACTATTAACAAGATTGTAGTCAGAATGTAAGGAAACAGTAAAGGTAGAAAATCCACAGGTCAGGAAAATAACTTGTCTGGAATGTGGAGGCGGAGTCATTATTAATGTGTGTACAATACAATACACAACGTGTTACATTATAACAACAAAGAATTGTAGAAAAGGTTAAAACACAGAAAACGGGGAAAAGGTAGAACATAAACCCGGATAGTAAAGGGGTTGTAAAGGTACAATTTTATTTCCCTAAATATCTTCCTTTCCCTTAGTGCCGTCCTCCTTCACTTACCTCATCCTTCCATTTTGCTTTTACATGTCCTTATTTCTTCTGAGAAATTCTCACTTCCTGTTCTTCTGTCTGTAACTCCACACAGTAATGCAAGGCTTTCTCCCTGGTGTGGAGTGTCGTGCTCGCCCCCTCACTTGGACTACAGGAGAGTCAGGACGCCCACTAACACACAGCTTTTTTCTCTATCTGCAACGTAGAGAGCGTCCTGACTCTCCTGTAGTCAAAGGGACACTCACTCCAGGGAGAAAGCCTTGCATTACTGTGTGGAGTTAAAGACAGAAGAACAGGAAGTGAGGATTTCTCAGAAGAAATAAGGACATTTAAAAGCAAAATGGAAGGATGAGGTAAGTGAAGGAGGACTGCACTAAGGGAAAGGAAGATATTTAGGAAAACAAATTGTACCTTTACAACCCCTTTAAGGTGAAATTTGCGTATGAGGAAAACCTCAACAATTACCACCAAGTATTCATCCAGCTGAGACAAATAAGGAGATCTTTTTTATTGTAATTAACACAGTGATTTCCTATGATTGTCAGCTCCATCTAGTGGCCATAATGAGGTATGTATCTTAAAATGCCTCTATCAGTAAAAATAGTGCAATACTGCATTATGGCCACTAGATGGAGCCAATGATCATAGGAAATCACTGTACGAAATAATAAAAATGGCCAAAATTCATCAGAGCTGGGTGAACACTTGACTTGCCTGACGAAGAGGTCCTGCGTGGCCACGAAACGTTGCACTTCTTGTGATGCTTTCTTTGCATTAAAACTTTCGGACGTTATATATGATCCGTGGTGTGCTGGCGAATATGTTCATCTGGGTGAACACTTGTCACATTTGTTCAACTTTTTTTAATAGACCACTAAGTGTTTGCAAAGCTTACTTTACAAAATGTACCAACAAAAGGTACTAGGTAGTGACACCATTTTTATACTGCTATCAATGGCCAACACAGTGCAACACTTCATCCATGTCTTTGGTGATCTCCTTATGTACTGCTTCTTATATGTTTGAAGATCAGCCATGGAGTATATCTGAGGGGTATATCAGGGTGTGCTTCTTCCCCACATGAGAGCTGTGATGTCCAGCAACATTCATATACAAGACATTTCCCGCACTCAAACCACTAATACACCTTAATGCCGCGTACACACGACCGTTTTTCGGGTTCTAAAAAATGACGTTTTTAAGGGTCTAGAAAAAACAACATTTTTTTCAACCCGATCATTAATACGGCCTTGCCTACACACGATCGTGAAAAAAAAATGCTTTAGCAAAGCGCGGTGACGTACAACTTGTACGACGGTACTATAAAGGGGAAGTTCCATGCGGATGGCGCCACCCTTTGGGCTGCTTTAGCTGATTTTGTGATAGTAAAAGACGATTCGCGCTTTTCAGGCCTGTTACAGCGTGATGAATGTGCTATCTCCATTACGAACGCTAGTTTTACCAGAACGAGCGATCCCGTCTCATAACTTGCTTCTGAGCATGCACGTTTTTTTCACGTCGTTAAAGCCCACACACGACCATTTTTTACAACTTTAAACACAACAACGTTAAAAACGTTGTGAAAAAATTGAGCATGTTCGAAATTTTTAATTCCCATTTTTTAGATCGTGAAAAATGCTCTGGAGCCCACACACGGTCGTTTTTAATGACTTTAAAAAAAAATTAATTTTTTAGAACCCGAAAAACGGTCGTGTGTACGTGGCATGAGGGTTGGGTTGGACCCTGATGTACAGGAAGATAGGACTTTGGTGATGAACATTTCCCACACTCAGGACAGGAATACGGCTTCTCCCCCGTGTGAGATCTCTGATGTCTGTAAAGATGCGACTTGTTTGAAAAACATTTCCCACACTCAGGACAGGAATACGGCTTCTCCCCTGTGTGAGATCTCTGATGTCTGTAAAGATCACACTTCTGTGAAAAACATTTCCCACACTCAGGACAGGAATACGGCTTCTCCCCCGTGTGAGATCTTATATGCAGATCAAGAGAACTTTTACGATTGAAACACTTCCCGCACTCAGTACAGGAATGCCTCCTATCTGTTGGAAGGACGGCACCATCCCTCACAGTCTGAGGTTCCTCAGGATAAGAGGAAGACGATGGTCCGGCACCGTCCCTCACAGTCTGAGGTTCCTCAGGATAAGAGGAAGACGATGGTCGGGCACCGTCCCTCACAGTCTGAGGTTCCTCAGGATAAAAGGAAGATGATGGTCCGGCACCATCCCTCACAGTCTGAGGTTCCTCAGGGTAAGAGGAATACGATGGTCGGGCACCGTCCCTCACAGTCTGAGGTTCCTCAGAATAAAAGGAAGACGATGGTCCGGCACTGTCCCGCACAGTCTGAGGTTCCTCAGGATAAGAAGAAGACGATGGTCCGGCACCGTCCCTCACAGTCTGAGGTTCCTCAGGATAAGAGGAAGACGATGGTCCGGCACTGTCCTGCACAGTCTGAGGTTCCTCAGGATAAGAGGAAGACGATGGTCCGGCACCGTCCCGCACAGTCTGAGGTTCCTCAGGATAAGAAGAAGACGATGGTCCGGCACCGTCCCTCACAGTCTGAGGTTCCTCAGGATAAGAGGAATACGATGGTCCGGCACCGTCCCGCACAGTCTGAGGTTCCTCAGGATAAGAGGAAGACGATGGTCCGGCACCGTCCCTCACAGTCTGAGGTTCCTCAGGATAAGAGGAAGACGATGGTCCGGCACCGTCCCTCACAGTCTGAGGTTCCTCAGGATAAGAGGAATACGATGGTCCGGCACCGTCCCGCACAGTCTGAGGTTCCTCAGGATAAGAGGAAGGCGATGGTCCGGCACCGTCCCGCACAGTCTGAGGTTCCTCAGGATAAGAGGAATACGATGGTCCGGCACCGTCCCTCACAGTCTGAGGTTCCTCAGGATAAGAGGAATACGATGGTCCGGCACCGTCCCGCACAGTCTGAGGTTCCTCAGGATAAGAGGAAGGCGATGGTCCGGCACCGTCCCGCACAGTCTGAGGTTCCTCAGGATAAGAGGAAGGCGATGGTCCGGCACCGTCCCGCACAGTCTGAGGTTCCTCAGGATAAGAGGAAGACGATGGTCCATCTATACTGTGTGGTGCCGGTTGGACATTTGAGGTAGTCGGGTTTTCTCCTGGACTATACTGTGTGATGTCCTCATCTTCTACTTTACAGTCTGGAGACAAAGTGAGACATTCCTCTGAGGTTTTCCTCATCTCCCGTCCATCTACTAAAATAGAAATAAAAAGATTATTACTAGACATGAGCAGATTGGTTCCCCTACACCAGGACTCCGCCCACACCAGGCAGCTTTGTCTCTGAGGATCTTACAATTCCCCCCTCAAGGAAAATAGAAAATGGGTCCTCTGATCTCCTACCAGATCATTTCTTTATTCATGGACATTAGTCAGAGAGTGAGGACACAATGAAGCCCTGTACACACGATTGGATATCTGATGGAACCTAATCCGATCGATTTTTTCGTCGGATATCCGATGAAGCTGACCTTCATTAGTGATGCCTACACACCATCAGTCAAAAATCCGTTCGTGTCCAACACAGTGACGTAAAACACTACGACGTACTGAGAAAAATGAAGTTCAATGCTTCCGAGCATGCGTCGACTTGATTCTGAGCATGCGTGGATTTTTGACAGATGGACTTACCCACAGACAATCGTTTTTTTTCTATCGAAAATTTAAAACAGGTTCTATTTTTTTTCACCGATGGATAAAAAACAATGGGGTCCACACACGATCGGTTCATCGGATGAAAACGGTCCACCGGTCCGTTTTCATCAGACGAACCGATCGTGTGTACAGGGCTTAAGAACTGTCATTTATAGGAGTGAGAGTGATGAGGGGATTATAGGATGAGTGTCCCCTCCCCCTCTATCACTCATTGCCATCTTCCCAACACAAGAAGTCCTGCACTCCCTGATCTAGTCCATGATTTAGTCATGAATAACAGTGGGGCTGAGCCCCACCAGAGGTCAGAGAGTGAGGATGTGGGAAGAACAACCAAGATGAAGACTGGACTGATCCTGAAGACCACCATTATTGGGTTATTGACTCCTCCCTCTTTATCACTTTCTTTTTAAGGTTCAAAAGATTATTATCAACATGTAAAAGTTTGTGCTCCAATCAAATCATCAGATATAAATCAAACCACTATGAAATAAGTAAATAGGAAATTGCTCATATAATACCCAGATATGAGATATAACAGAACTGCTCCGATATTGGTTAATGAACGAAAACAGAAGAAAAATATGAGAGAGAGACTGAAGTTCTGCTTTCCTTGGAGCGCCGCCTGTCTCTTAAAGCCCAGCCCCCTGACTATCGGCAAGCTGTATTGGCTGAGAGAAGCAGGCTCCCATCAATCCTTTCCCTTTCCTATGCAGTTCCACACATTGCACTCATTCACATTATCTCTTTGGTGCCCTCTGCTGGCCTTTTCTAAATCAGCAAACACAATTCCATCCCCAGCCCATAATACTAGTACATTAACCACTTGCCGACCAGCCGCCATCAGCAGGTTGGCTCGTTCCAACGAATCACCATACTGGTATGTTGGCTCCTTTAAGAGCCATAGCAGGTGCAGGCGCGTGCCCGCTGCACTGCAGGGGACCTGATGCGTGTGGCAGGCAGCTGCGAGGTCCGTTGTCCACCCGAGATTGTGACCACGGGAGCAAGAATGGGGATCTGTGTGTGTAAACAGATCCCCGTTCTGACAGGAGAGGAGAGACAGATCTGCTGTTCCTAGCAATCAGGAAAAGCGATCTCTCTCCTCCTCCAGTCAGCCCCTCCCCCCCCACAGGGAGAAACACATATAACCCTGTGATCGCCCCCTAGTGTTAACTCCTTCACTGCCAGTGACATTTACACAGTAATCAGTGCATTTTTATAGCTCTGATCTCTGTATAAATGTCAATGGTCCCAAAAATGTGTCAAAAGTGTCCGATGTGTCCACCTAAATGATGCAGATCGCCGCCATTACTAGTAAAAATAATATCCCATAAGTCTAAATCTATCCCCTATTTTGCATAAGCTATAACTTTTGCACAAACCACTCAATATACGCTGATTGCTATTTTTTTTTACCGAAAAAAATGCATTACAATTTACCGAAATTTTTTTTTTATTTTAGTTGACTAAAACGTACTGCAGATTTTAGTTGAGTAAATACAACGAAAACTAAAACAATTCAGATTCAGATGACTAAAATACAACTAAAACTAAATAAAAATTTGACGTCAAAATTAAAATCGCAGAGGAGATACACTGTGCATGTCTAATGATGTGTGTGACAGATATTTCTATGTAATAAAGTGAGAGATGTTATAGATTAGGGATGAGCCCAACACCCTCCCCCCCCCCATTCGGTTTGCACCAGAACCTGCGAACAGACCAAAAGTTTGTGTGAACTTTAGAACCCCATTAAAGTCTATGGGACTCGAACGTTTGGAATCTAAAGTGCTAATTTTAAAGACTTATATGCAAGTTATTGTTATAAAAAGTGTTTGGGGACCCGGGTCCTGCCCCAGGGGACATGTATCAATGCAAAAAAAGTTTTAAAAATGGCAGTTTTTTCGGGAGCAGTGATTTTAAATGACTTTTTATCCTTCAGAAATGACACTTTGTGCAGGAACAGTTCTAAGCACGGGAAACATGCGCTGCTTTACAGGCATACTATAGACACCCCCCCCCCCCAGGAAATTTAAAGGAATATTTCACTTTTAGCATTATTAAAATCACTGCTCCCGAAAAAACGGATGTTTTTTTAAAAATGTTTGCATTAATACATGTCCCCTGGGGCAGGACCCGGGTCCCCAAACACTTTTTATAACAATAACTTGCATACAAGCCTTTAAAATTAGCACTTTAGATTTCTCCCATAGACTTTTCCAGGGTGTTCTACGGCTTTTCGAACTTGCCGCGAACGCCCCAAATTGTTCGCTGTACGGCGAACAGGCAATGTTCCAGTCGAACATGAGTTAGACTCGAACTCGAAGCTCATCCCTATTATAGATCTATACTGTGTGGAGAGTTCTTCTAGTCTTGGGTCTGAGACTATACAGACATATCCCTCCACCCGGCACTGCCAGCAAACATCAGAACTAGTAACCCCGGGAGAATTGCTCTGTCACAGATCTCGCTAGATCCGGGTATGAATGAATGAATGAATGAAAAACGTATAAAGCGCGGCGCATGCGAACTGAATCGCTTCTGGGCGCTAGTTGTTCGTGTCTCATGACATCAAAAGAGCAGAGTTTTGATTCGTCTTCTGAAAGTCAGGTGGTTTTCCTCCAACCGAATGCTGGTTGGTAAAGCGTTCCATAGTCTAGGACCCTGAAAAGCAAACCTTCTTTCTCCTTTGGACTTGTATTTGGTTTTTGGTACCTTGACCAGATTTTGGTCGGTGGATCGCAGAACGCGATTCGAATTGTGAGGTTCTATCTTGTCGCAAAGATATTGCGTCGCCTTCCCATGGATGCACTTATGTGTCAGGCAGAGTGCTTTAAATGCAATTCTGTCTTTTACTGGCAGTGGCAGCCAGTGAAGGGTTCTCAGTGAAGGTGAGATTGATTCCCATTTTTTTTTCCCAGTCACCAGTCTGGCGGCCGTATTCTGTACGACTTGCAGACGAGCGATTTGGTACTTTGGTAGCCCGAGGTAAAGGGCATTTGCATAGTCCAGTCTGGAATTCACGATTGTTCCCACCACGACTGCTACGTCTTCTTTGGGGATAAATGGAATAAGTCTGCGTAGTAGGCGCAACAGATGGTGCGCTCCGCTGACTACTGACCCTATTTGTGCGTCCATTGTCATGAAGGTGTCGAAGATGACCCAGAGACTTTTGACTTTGGAGCTAGGGGTGATGATTTGGCCCAGAATGGGCGGGGGTGTCCAGGTTGTTGCCAGTCGACTCTTTTTCGGCTGGCGTGAAACATAAGGAGTTCTGTTTTAGAACTGTTGAGTTTAAGATAACTCTTTGTCATCCAGTTTTCTATCAAAGAGAGACATTTCTCTAAACTGGGATGATGATCCTTTTTGTTGCAGATACGAAAATACAGTTGCGTATCGTCTGCATAAGAGTGATAGAGTAGTTCTTGGCTACTGATAATATCAAAGAGAGGGCGAAGATAGATGTTGAACAGTACCGGTGACAGGGGGGATCCTTGGGGGACTCCACATGACACTGTGCGCTTTTCCGACGTGAAAGAACCCAGTTTAACTGTTTGTGATCGGTTTTCAAGAAAGGAAGAAAACCATGGTAAATCACCTTCTGCGACTTCTGCTACCTTGGCTAGTCGCATCAGTAACAGTTTGTGGTCTACCGTGTCAAAGGCTGCGCTTAGGTCCAGCAGAATCAGGAGACAAGATTCTCCTTCGTCTGCGGCCTCGAGGGCATCGTCCCATATTTTGAGTAAGGCCGTTTCTGTCCCGTGTCCGGGACGGAAGCCTGATTGTAATGGATCCAGTAGATTGTGGGTATCTAGATGCTGTTGCAGCTGTTGTACCACTACTTTCTCCATTATCTTGGAGAGAACATTTAGGCCTGTTATGGGACGGCGGTTAGTTGGGTCCTTGGGATCCAGGTTAGGTTTTTTCAAGATGGGCTGGATTGTGCCCTCTTTCAACAGGGATGGCACTGTGCCTTCCTTAAATGACTGGTTTATAAGCTGTGTGATGGGTGGTGCCAGGATGTCGGCACATTCCTTCAGCAGTTTGGTGGGGATGATATCATTGGGCGATGTGCTGTTCCGCAAAGCACCAATGATATTTTTTGTGGTATCGATGGAGATCGGTTCCAGAGTGAACTTTGTTGATTGTAGAGCGTTTCTGTGGGTGTTTTGTGGTTGATTGACGGTGGGGTTGAGGGGGGTATTGTTTTGCATGATGCTTTCCCGGATTCTTTCAATTTTGTTGATGAAGAAATCCGATAGTTCATTACAGAACTCTTGGGTGTCTGAGTTGGGGACTTCAAGGCATCCTGGATTCATGGTCTGGGTGACCATCTTGAAGAGTTTGCGGGGGCGGTTTAGGGCGCTGTTAATCGCCATAGAAAAATGATGTTTCTTGGCTTTGAAGATTTCTTTATGATATCGTGTTGTTATTGCCTTGTAGATGATGAGGTGATCTTCTGAAGGGCTTCTTTTCCAGGCGGCTTCCCCCCCTCTGCGCTCTTGCTTCAGAAGCGACAGCTGGTTGTTTAACCAGCCGGACTTTCTTTTTCGGATGCAGGCTTTGCGTTTCGGTGCTACTAAATCGGCTGACTGTAGCAGGGCTGCGTTTATGGCATCCAGTGTATCTGCGGCTGTTTGATGTGGATGGATTGTTTTGATTCTGTTTCCCAAGGTAGATTTGAAGAGTTCCGAATGGAGCTTCTTCTGAGATCTAGCCCAGTGTATTGTCACCGGCTTGGGTGCTTTTATCACTGGGGGAATTTTGGAGATTATGAAATTAATTGCATGGTGGTCTGTCCATGGCAATGGTTCATTTTCTAAAATGCTTATTTTCAGATTTTGTCTGAAAATTAGGTCGAGTGTGTGACCTGAAGCATGTGTTGGCCCGCATATAAGTTGCTGTAGCCCTAATCCCTCCAGGTGATCGATGCAGGCGTCCGCAATGGGATCCTGTGCGGAGTTGGCCCACAGATTAAAGTCCCCGAGCAGCAAAAGGTGTTTGCTGTTAAGGGTATAAGTGGATATAAACTCCGTTAAAGATGGCAAAAACTGCGATTTTGGCCCAGGTGGCTTATAGCAGAGGAGAATGTGAACAGTCTCCTGGGGGGAAGTTTGAAGTTGAAGAGTAAGGGTTTCCATGAATGGAAGAGGATTTTGAAGGGCTGGCTTAGTGATTGTAATATGAATCTTGTGGATCACCGCCAGGCCTCCTCCTCTTTGCCCTATTCTGTTTTCCGTTATAATGCGATAGTTTTCTGGCACCAGTTCTCCGAGAATGGTGTTGCAGTCGTCTGAGAGCCAGCTTTCTGTAATAAAGAGGCAGTCTAGATCGTTTTGTAGTAAGAAATCGTGGATTTCTAATCAGTGTTTTACTGCCGATCTTGTGTTGATCAAAGCACATGATATGTGCTTGAGCTGGGTTAAATAGTTAACATTTTTGATGGTCGATCGTCGATCGAATCTCAAAAGTTGCTCTATTTTTAAGGCCTTTTTGGTGACGGCTGGTAATGCTGTTGCGGATTGTCTCAGACCCCCAATAGAGTCCGCAGAGTATCGCAGATTAGCCATTGTCGCCAGTCACATTGTCGTCAGTCTTTCCTAATTGCGGCGGCCGCGAATGAGGCCTGGTCTGGCGCGGATGCGGGAAGAGCCGCGAGACGCCGGACGTGATGGGTGGAAGACTGTCCAAGTGAGCCGTCACTCGTTGAGTCTTCTCTCCCCGATTGGTCCAGAGGAAGGCGAAAAACCCCAGGCGTGCTGTGCCAATCTGCAGCGATCAGGGGAAAAAATTCCTTCCTGACCCCTTAACGGCGATCGGTGCAACCCTGGATCAATTGGCTAGGGGGGTGTGGTGGACCCTGCCTGGCTGCACTATCCCTGGGGAGAGCTGACTCGTTTGAGAGCGTCCTGCTCTCACTATCCCTGGGGTGAGCAGATTAAGATGAGAGCGTCTGCTGCACCGCTGAATCTATATAGCAAGAGTTCCAACTTTATTAGCTGCAAGTTTGTTCTGGATCAGTGATTGAAAAAAAATAATGAAGACTCCTGTCTTACCTCCTGTTTCAAACTCCTGGTTTTTCACTCGCACTTTTGATCAAAGAATGCACTTCTGATCAGAGAGTCCACATGTGAAGCCACCATCAACTGGGAGCCAGCTCCTCTGGGAGCTTGTACAGCCACTTTATACTCACCTGTGAAGACCTGTGAACAAACACACACCTGTGAACAATTAAACCCTCCCCTTAATTAGCAGAAAGGAAAAAGAAAAAAAGCTGTTTAAAAAGTGTCAGAGAAAAAGAGGGGGAAAAAAATCTGCAAGCAGAAGCAAATGATAGCCAAATCCTGGTTTTTAACTCGCACTTTTGATCAAAGAATGCACTTCTGATCAGAGAGTCCACATGTGAAGCCACCATCAACTGGGAGCCAGTATGGAGTATGGAGGCTCCACCTAGATCCCCCATCATCTGATAAACACATAGAAACAATGGATCCAGTCAGTGTGTGTGTTTCCTACAGATGATTCCAGTAATTGGACCCCACCAGAGAGATGTCCCCGTCCTCTGTATTCCCGGGATTCCACACAGGAAGGTCACACCATCCCTCACTGTTACAAGGTTGGTGGGGTGGAGCATCTAGAACATGGACTCGTGGAGGGGATGTGAGGATTTTATATATGTGATGTCACATTATTAACCCCTTCCCGCTGAGCGTGCGCATATATGAAGCCCCACCGGACTGGGTGTTTTTCCATAGGGCTTCATATATGGGTATGTGTCTTTGTGCTGGGAGCGTACTGCAAGGTCTCACCGTCAGCCCCAGGTCTTGTACTAATGATTGGGTCCTGGAACTCCTGGTTCTGGGTCACCTGATCACTGTGACGCCCGCCCCCGTGTTTTCTCTCTTTGAATGGAGGAGAGAAATGCATTGTATCTCTCTCTCCTTGCAGAGACAAAAAAAAAACTGTGTGTAAAAAAGAATAATAATAAAGGTCAGTGCCGGGGTTAGTGTTTAGGTCAGTATTTCTTTGTGCAGATTTAACCACTTCAATCCCCAGCCATAGTCATTTGACGTCCACAGAGGGGATCTCCCATCCTGGGTGGACGTCATATGACGTCCCGGGATTTGTGCGGTGATATCTGAATGATGGGTGCAGCTACTCAGATATCCTTCTCTTCTGCCGGCGATTATGTTCACGATAATAACGATCATAGCGGCAGTTCCATCTCTTGATCGTTCTTATAGGCGGCGGGAGGGGAGCTTCTCCGGGCTCCCCTTTGCCATTGGGGGCCCAGAGAAAGAATCTTCCGGCGCCGGATGAGAAGCATAGAGATGACCAGATGGTCACCAGTCATCTCTATGACCGTCGGAGGCCCCGGCGCGATGTGATGACATCACGCCAGGTTCTCAGAAGTAAACAAAGCCGCGATTGTGGTTCACGATCTCATGCTTTCCAGCCTGGAGGAGAGATGTGGGGTCTTATTGACCCCTCGCATCTCTTCATAAAGAGGACCTGTCACACACTATTCCTATTACAAGGGATGTTTGCATTCCTTGTAATAGGAATAAAAGTGATAAAAAAAATGTAAAATATGAGTGCAAAAAAAAAAAAAAAGTGCAAAAAAATTATAATTAGGGTTGTCCCGATACCGACTATTTGCTGGAGTACTTGTACTCCTGCAAATGCCCCCATATGCCTGGCCGAATACTTGTCCGCCCCCCGCCGCCGCAATGCGCCGCCGCTGCAAACCCACCGCAGCGGCTGCATACCGCAAAGCCGCCGCTGCCGCGTTAATCTGCGTGCGGGGAACATTACAGCTTTCGTTTGAATAGCTGTGTTCCCCGCCGCGTATAGACACTCCCCCTTGCTCGGGATTGGACGGGTGATCTGAACACGGCGCGGCAGGGAAGACAGCTATTCAAACAAAAGCTGTAATGTTCCCTGCACGCTGATTAACGCGGCATTGGCATCATCTAGGTATGGGGGACATGGCTGAATATATGTGGGGAAACATGGCTGCAATATGTGGGGGGACATGGCTGGATATATATGGGGGGACATGGCTGGATATATGTGGGGGACATGGCTGGAATATGTGGGGGGACATGGCTGGATATATATGGGGGGACATGGCTGGATATATGTGGGGGACATGGCTGGAATATGTGGGGGGACATGGCTGGATATATGGGGGGACATGGCTGCAATATGTGGGGGGACATGGCTGGATATATGTGGGGGACATGGCTGGATATATGTGGGGGACATGGCAGGATATATGAGGGGGGACATGGCTGGATATATGTGGGGGACATGGCTGGATATATGGGGGGACATGGCTGGATATATGGGGGGACATGGCTGCAATATGTGGGGGACATGGCTGGATATATGGGGGGACATGGCTGCAATATGTGGGGGACATGGCTGCAATATGTGGGGAGACATGGCTGCATATGTGGGGGGACATGGCTGCATATGTGGGGGGACATGGCTGCATTTGGGGACACATTTAAAAAAAAGCATCGGTATTCGGTATCGGCAAGTACATAAAAAAAGTATCGTACTTGTACTCGGTCCTAAAAAAATGGTATCGGGACAACCCTAATTATAATAATAAAAAAAAAAATTAAAATGCCCCTGTCCCCGGTAGCTCGCGCCCAGAAGTTAACATACACGTAAGTCCCGCCCACATATGTTAACTCTGTTCAAACCACATATGTGAGGTATCGCCGCGTGCGTTAGAGCGTGTGCAACAATTCTAGCACGCGCGTTAATCTGCGTGCGGGGAACATTACAGCTTTCGTTTGAATAGCTGTGTTCCCCGCCGCGCCGCGTATAGACACTCCCCCTTGCTCGGGATTGGACGGGTGATCTGTACACGGCGCGGCAGGGAAGACAGCTATTCAAACGAAAGCTGTAATGTTCCCCGCACGCTGATTAACGCGGCATTGGCATCATCTAGGTATGGGGGGACATGGCTGAATATATGTGGGGAAACATGGCTGCAATATGTGGGGGGACATGGCTGGATATATATGGGGGGACATGGCTGGATATATGTGGGGGGACATGGCTGGATATATGGGGGGACATGGCTGCAATATGTGGGGGGACATGGCTGGATATATGTGGGGGACATGGCTGGATATATGTGGGGGACATGGCTGGATATATGTGGGGGACATGGCAGGATATATGAGGGGGGACATGGCTGGATATATGTGGGGGACATGGCTGGATATATGGGGGGACATGGCTGGATATATGGGGGGACATGGCTGCAATATGTGGGGGACATGGCTGGATATATGGGGGGACATGGCTGCAATATGTGGGGGACATGGCTGCAATATGTGGGGAGACATGGCTGCATATGTGGGGGGACATGGCTGCATATGTGGGGGGACATGGCTGCATTTGGGGACACATTTAAAAAAAAGTATTGGTATTCGGTATCGGCGAGTACATAAAAAAAGTATCGGTACTTGTACTCGGTCCTAAAAAAATGGTATCGGGACAACCCTAATTATAATAATAAAAAAAAAATTAAAATGCCCCTGTCCCCGGTAGCTCGCGCCCAGAAGTTAACATACACGTAAGTCCCGCCCACATATGTTAACTCTGTTCAAACCACATATGTGAGGTATCGCCGCGTGCGTTAGAGCGTGTGCAACAATTCTAGCACTAGACCTCCTCTGTAACTCTAAACTGGCAACCTCTAAAAATGTTCAAAGAATTATCTATGGAGATTTTTAAGTACCGAAGTTTGCGCCATTCCATAAGTGTGCGCAATTATTAAGCGTGACATGTTAGGTATCTATTTACTCGGCGTAACATCATCTTTCCTATTATACAAAGAAATTGGGCTTTACTGTTTTGTTATTTTTTAATTCATGAATCAATTTTTTCACCAAAAAAAGGCGTTTGAAAAATGATTGCGCAAATACCGTGCAAGATAAAAAGTTGCAATGACCGCCATTTTATTCCCTAGGGTGTCTGATAAAAAAAACATATATAATGTTTGGGGGTTCTGAGTAATTTTCTAGCAAAAGAATGATGATTGGATGTGTGGAACTGCATAGGAAAGGGAAAGGATTGATGGGAGCCTGCTTCTCTCAGCCAATACAGCTTGCCGATAGAGTCAGGGGGCTGGGCTTTAAGAGACAGGCGGCGCTCCAAGGAAAGCAGAACTTCAGTCTCTCTCTCATATTTTTGTTCTGTTTTCGTTCATTAACCAATATCGGAGCAGTTCTGTTATATCTCATATCTGGGTATTATATGAGAAATTTACAATTTACTTATTTCATAGTGGTTTGATTTTATATCTGATGATTTGATTGGAGCACAAACTTTTACATGTTGATAATAAACTTTTGAACCTTAAAAAGAAAGTGATAAAGAGGGAGGAGTCAATAACCCAATGATGGTGGTCTTCAGGATCAGTCCAGTCTTCATCTTGGTTGTTCTTCCCACATCCTCACTCTCTGACCTCTGGTGGGGCTCAGCCCCGCTGTTATTCATGACTAAATCATGGACTAGATCAGGGAGTGCAGGACTTCTTGTGTTGGGAAGATGGCAATGAGTGATAGAGGGGGTGGGGACACTCATCCTATAATCCCCTCATCACTCTCACTCCTATAAATGACAGTTCTTAAGCCCTGTACACACGATCGGTTCGTCTGATGGACCGATGGACCGTTTTCATCGGACGAACCGATCGTGTGTGGGCCCCATCGGTTTTTTATCCATCGGTGAAAAAAAATAGAACCTGTTTTAAATTTTCGATAGAAAAAAAATGATTGTCTGTGGATAAGTCCATCTGTCAAAAATCCACGCATGCTCAGAATCAAGTCGACGCATGCTCGGAAGCATTGAACTTCATTTTTCTCAGTACCTCGTAGTGTTTTACGTCACTGCGTTGGACACGAATGGATTTTTGACTGATGGTGTGTAGGCATCACTGATGAAGGTCAGCTTCATCGGATATCCGACGAAAAAATCCATCGGATTAGATTCCATCAGATATTCGATCGTATTTACAGGGCTTCATTGTGTCCTCACTCTCTGACTAATGTCCATGAATAAAGAAATTATCTGGTAGGAGATCAGAGGAACCATTTACTAGTTACCTTGAGATGGGAATTGTAAGATCCTCAGAGACAAAGCTACCTGATGTGGGCGGAGTCCTGGTTTATGGGAACCAATCTGCTCATGTCTAGTAATAATCTTTGTATTTCTATTTTAGTAGATGGACGGGAGATGAGGAAAAACTCAGAGGTTTGTCTCACTTTGTCTCCAGACCGTGAAGTAGAAGATGAGGACATCACACAGTATAGTCCAGGAGAAAACCCGACAACCTCAAATGTCCATCCGGCACCACACAGTATAGATGGACCATCGTCTTCCTCTTATCCTGAGGAACCTCAGACTGTGCGGGACGGTGCCGGACCATCGTCTTCCTCTTATCCTGAGGAACCTCAGACTGTGCGGGATGGTGCCGGACCATCGTCTTCCTCTTATCCTGAGGAACCTCAGACTGTGAGGGACGGTGCCGGACCATCGTATTCCTCTTATCCTGAGGAACCTCAGACTGTGAGGGACGGTGCCCGACCATCATCTTCCTTTTATCCTGAGGAACCTCAGACTGTGAGGGACGGTGCCAGACCATCGTCTTCCTCTTATCCTGAGGAACCTCAGACTGTGCGGGACGGTGCCGGACCATCGTATTCCTCTTATCCTGAGGAACCTCAGACTGTGAGGGACGGTGCCCGACCATCCTATTCCTCTTATCCTGAGGAACCTCAGACTGTGAGGGACGGTGCCGGACCATCGTATTCCTGTTATCCTGAGGAACCTCAGACTGTGAGGGACGGTGCCGGACCATCATCTTCCTTTTATCCTGAGGAACCTCAGACTGTGAGAGACGGTGCCGGACCATCGTATTCCTCTTATCCTGAGGAACCTCAGACTGTGAGGGACAGTGCCGGACCATCGTCTTCCTCTTATCCTGAGGAACCTCAGACTGTGAGGGAAAGTGCCGGACCATCGTCTTCCTCTTATCCTGAGGAACCTCAGACTGTGCGGGACGGTGCCGTCCTTCCAACAGATAGGAGGTTTTCCTGTACTGAGTGCGGGAAGTGTTTCAATCGTAAAAGTTCTCTTGATCTGCATATAAGATCTCACACGGGGGAGAAGCCGTATTCCTGTCCTGAGTGTGGGAAATGTTTTTCACAGAAGTCCAATCTTTACACACATCAGAGATCTCACACGGGGGAGAAGCCGTATTCCTGTCCTGAGTGCGGGAAATGTTTTTCAAGGAAGTCTGTTCTTTACACACATCAGAGATCTCACACGGGGGAGAAGCCGTATTGCTGTCCTGAGTGCGGGAAATGTTTTTCACACAAGTCCAGTCTTTACAGACATCAGAGATCTCATACAGGGGAGAAGCCATAGTCCTGTCCTAAGTAAGGGAAATGTTCATCACTGAAGTCCTGTCTTCCTGTACATCAGGGTCCAACCCAACCCTCAAGGTGTATTAGTGGTTTGAGTGCGGGAAATGTCTTCTATATGAATGTTGCTGGACATCACAGCTCTCATGTGGGGAAGAAGCACACCCTGATATACACCTCAGATATACTCCATGGCTGATCTTCAAACATATAAGAAGCAGTACATAAGGAGATCACCAAAGACATGGATGAAGTGTTGCACTGTGTTGGCCATTGATAGCAGTATAAAAATGGTGTCACTACCTAGTACCTTTTGTTGGTACATTTTGTAAAGTAAGCTTTGCAAACACTAAGGCCCCGTACACACGGTCGGACAAAACCGATGAGAATGGTCCGACGGACCGTTTTCATCGGTTCACCGCTGAGGTGGCCTGATGGTCTGATGTGTGTACACACCATCAGTTCAAAAAACGATCGGGTCAGAACGCGGCGACGTCAAACACACGACGTGCTGAAAAAAACGAAGTTCAATGCTTCCAAGCATGAGTCGACTTGATTCTGAGCATGCGCGGGTTTTGAACCGATGCCTTTCTGTACTAACCATCGGTTTTGTCCGATCGGGCAGCGGTCCATCGGTTCGGTTTTGAAGCATGTTTTAAAATTTTGGACCGAAGGAAAACAGACCGATGGGCTATACACACGGTCGGTTTGGACCAATGAAACTGAACCTCGGTCCATTCTCATCGGTTTTGTCCAACCGTGTGTACGGGGCCTTAGTGGTCTATTTTAAAAAGTTGAACAAATGTGACAAGTGTTCACCCAGATGAACATATTCGCCAGCACACCACGGATCGTATATAACGTCCGAAAGTTTTAATGCAAAGAAAGCATCACAAGAAGTGCAACGTTTCGAGGCCACGCAGGACCTCTTCCTCAGGCAAGTCAAGTGTTCACCCAGCTCTGATGAATTTTGGCCATTTTTATTATTTCGTACAGTGATTTCCTATGACCATTGGCTCCATCTAGTGGCCATAATGCAGTATTGCACTATTTTTACTGATAGGGGCATTTTAAGATACATACCTCATTATGGCCACTAGATGGAGCTGAGATGGAGGAAATCACTGTGCTAATTACAATAAAAAAGATCTCCTTATTTGTCTCAGCTGGATGAATACTCAGCTGGATGGTAATTGTTGAGGTTTTCCTCGTACACAAATTTCTCCTTAAAGGGGTTGTAAAGGTACAATTTTTTTTCCTAAATGGCTTTCTTTACGTTAGTACAGTCCTCCTTCACTTACCTCATCCTTCCATTTTGCTTTTAAATGTCCTTATTTCTTCTGAGAAATCCTCACTTCCTGTTCTTCTGTCTGTAACTCCACACAGTAATGCGAGGCTTTCTCCCTGGTGTGGAGTGTCATGCTCGCCCCCTCCCTTGGACTACAGGAGAGTCAGGACACTCTCTACTTTGCAGATAGAGAAAAAAAGCTGTGTGTTAGTGGGCGTCCGGAGCAAGGGCCTGTGGCAGAGGTTCCTCTCCTACTTCTATTTCGGCCAAGTCTGTGGCAGAGACTTGTCCTTCTCAAGGTTCCGAGTGATACCCTGGCTGCCAGGTCGGTGTGAGATTCCTGTCCAGGTACACTATACCCACTCCGGCTGGAGTGGCGACGAAGAAAAGGTATTGTTGGAGGCAGGACTGCTTCTGTATCGTTAAGGCCTGAATCTGCAACTTTTCTCTTCACCCATCTTTCTCTATCTACTTCAAGTTGACTGTTTGCCATGTTTGGCCACAGAATAAAAGCACAGAAAACTTCACCTTGCTGTTTGGACATTCCATCATTGCTCTCATCGCCATCATACCCCCTAGACACATCACAGAAGTAACACGCCATCTCTTTTTATACCAGCAGCTCCTTCAAGAGTAAGTGCTACATATACTATAAGGATTTACACCTGGTTCACACCTATGCAGGTTGCATTTTGCAAATTCCATATTTGCAATACACATTTTTGATCCCTGGAACCAAAAACAAGAAAAAAAATCCCTGGCCCTTACCATAAAATGCATAGATGTGAATTACATCCATAGGAAACCATGTTAACCACTTAAAGCGGTTCTCCACCCTAAAGTGGAGTCCCGCTGATCCGAACCCTCCCCCCTCCGGTGTCACATTTGACACCTTTCAGGGGGGAGGGGGGTGCAGATACCTGTCTAAAGACAGGTATTTGCACCCACTTCCAGCCCGGCATTCACGGGCAAAAGACGTGCATTCCGTCACTTCCCGTCACCCCCCCCCCCCGTTGTGTGCTGGGAAAACTCGGCTTCCAGCACACAGCGGGAGCCAATCGGTGGGCGCGGCGCGACTCGCGCATGTGCCGTAGGGAACCGGGCAGTGAAGCCGCAGCGCTTCACTTCCCGGTTCCCTCAGCGTGGATGGCGGGGGGGAGCAGCAGAGAGACGAGCGATCGCTCGTGCTCTGCTGCGATCGGCGCTGGACTCCAGGACAGGTAAGTGTCCTAATATTAAAAGTCAGCAGCTGCAGTATTTGTAGCTGCTGTCTTTTAATATTTTTTCCCCATGGCACATCCGCTTTAAGAAACAGGCATATTTTTCAGACCCAGTTAAGTTAAAATATTTTTTATTTTCTTTTGCGCGAATTTTTTTTACCCCAAAACAGTATATATAGATATATATTTATTTACTTTTCAGACACCCTAGAGAATAAAATGGCGATCGTTGCAAAACTTTATGTCACGCTGTATTTGCGCAGCGCTCTTACATGCGCACTTTTTTGGAAAAAGATACACTTTTTGAGTTAGTCCAATTTTTTTATACTGTGAAAGATAATGTTGCGCCGAGTAAACTGATACCCAACATGTCACGCTTCAAAATTGTGCCCGCTTGCGGAACGTTGACAGACTTTTACCCTTAAACATCTCCAATGGCGACGTTTAAAAATGTCTACAGGTTACCAGTTTTGAGTTAAAGATGAGGTCTTGTGCTAGAATTATTGCCCTCGCTCTAACGATCGCGGCGATACCTCACATGTGCGGTTTTAACACCGTTTTCATATGCGACTTACGTATGCGTTCGCTCCTGCGTGCGAGCTCGGCGGGACGGTGCACTTGAATTTTTTTTTTCTTATTTATTTTACTTTTTATTTTGACACTGTCCTTTTAAAAAAAAATCTGATCAAAAAGACCTCGGATCTCATATTTACACTAAAATGCAATAAAAAAATCGAAAATTTATTTAAAAAGAAAATTCCCCCTTAAGAGCATTGGCTGGAGGGGACGATTGACGTCGCTTCCGCCCTCCAATGCTATGGACCCGAGTGGTGCCATCTTCCCCTCACTCAGCATCCAGGCAGGGAGGGGAGAGGAACCGATCGGCTCCGTTAGGCGGCAGAGACGACCTGAGCGCGGCGGGAGGGGGGTCCTCTCCCGCCCCAGATAAATGTGATCCACTGCAGAGACGACTTTTATCCTAAAGAGGACAGTCCGCCATTTTTAACAATACTGGGATTATGGTAGCTAGCTGCTAGCTGCTGCCATGACAACGGTATGTAATGTCAAAGTAGTGACATATAACAACGGCGGCTGGTCCTTATGTTGTTAAATGGACTGTAGTGTGTTTCTGCAAAACTGAAAATGCACTAAAAAATGCATAGGTGTGAACCAGGCCTTACAGAATGAGATGTTTCTCAGGAATGCAGTTCCTCCGAGCTCCACAAGGTGGTGATCTCTCTTATACTCAGATAGGAAGATAGACAGGAAAGGATGTCAGATACAGACAGGAAATGATGTCAGATATTGACAGGAAGTGATGTTGGTACAGACAGGAAGTGATGTCAGATACAGACAGGAAGTGATGTCAGGTACAGACAGGAAGTGATGTCAGGTACAGACAGGAAGTTCCAGGTGAGAGGTGAGTCAGGAGGAAGTAGAGAGAACGCATTCCTGGAAGTGACAGCAGAGGTAATTAGATAAATGAATTATGCAGCAGAAAGCCTTCTATGATGAGTAACTCCCTTAGTAAAGCTCATTAATAGATCACCTCTTCCATAAATCATATAATATATATATAAACATAAAAAAGGAAATGAGAATCTACAATATCATACAACTTTTCTACTGATATTCAAACAATTACCATATATATCATATAAATTGTGAGTCACACAAGACAGAAAGCACTTAGGTAAAAATATTACGACTTAATACTCATCATGTATGGGACAATATTCAAACGTTCAGATACACCGTGTACTACAGTACACCTCCTCTTCAATTATGGCATTAGTGATGTGCAAGAAATTTGAATTAAACTAAGAATACTACAACGTACTTCTCAATAATCAGCATAAAAAATTGCCCGTTCAATTGTCCAAACACACTGGCCCAGATTCACAAAGGAGATACGACGGCGTATCTCCAGATACGCCGTCGTATCTCTGAGTCTGGGCGGTCGTATCTATGCGCCTGATTCATAGAATCAGTTACGCATAGATTTCTATTAGATCCAACCGGCCTAAGTCTCATTACGCCGTCGGATCTTAACTGCATATTTACGCTGGCCGCTAGGGGCGTGTACGCTGATTTACGCCTAGAAATATGTAAATCAGCTAGAATAGCAAATTCACGAGCGTACGCCCGGCCGACGCAGTACAGATACACCGTTTACGTTAGGCTTTTCCCGGCGTAAAGTTACCCCTGCTATATGAGGCGTACATGCGGCGTACCAATGTTAAGTATGGACATCGTTCCCGCGTCAAATTTTAAATATTTTACGTCGTTTGCGTAAGTCATCCGTGAATGGGGCTGGACGTAATTTACGTTCACGTCGAAACCAATACGTCCTTGCAGCGTACTTTGGAGCAATGCACACTGGGATATTCCACGGACGGCGCATGTGAAAAACGGCATTCATCTGGTGGCAGGCAGCATGGCAAGTGGCATTCATCTGGTGGCAAGCAGTGTGTCAAGTGGCAGGCAGCATGGCAAGTGGCATTCCTCATCTGGTGGCAGGCAGCGTGGCAAGTGACATTCCTCATCTGGTGGCAGGCAGCGTGGCAATCCTCATCTGGTGGCAAGCGACGTGGCAAGTGACATTCATCTGGTGGCAGGTGACATGGCAAGTGGCATTCATCTGGTGGCAGGCAGCGTGGCAAGTGACATTCCTCATCTGGTGGCAGGCAGCGTGGCAATCCTCATCTGGTGGCAAGCGACGTGGCAAGTGACATTCATCTGGTGGCGGGCGATGTGACAAGTGGCATTCATCTGGTGGCAGGCAGCATGACAAGTGGCATTCGTCATCTGGTGGCAGGAGACATGGCAAGTGACTTTCATCTGGTGGCAGGCGATGTAGCAAGAGACATTCCTTATCTGGTGGCAGGCAGCGTGGCAAGTGACAAGCTGCTTATAATGGTAGATGACGTGGCAAGTGACACGCTCAGGGCTCCCACTGATTCTGCATTATGGCGAGTTGAACTATTTCATTTTATAATACCGAGCTCGCGCGCAGAAGCAAACGCATACGTGAGCAGCGCCCGCATATGTAAACGGTATTCAAACCACACGTGAGGTATCGCCGCGATTGGTAGAGCGAGAGCAATAATTCTAGCCCTAGACCTCCTCTGTAACTCAAAACATGCAACCTGTAGAATTTTTTAAACGTCGCCTATGGAGATTTTAAAGGGTAAAAGTTTGTCGCCGGGTAGAACTCTTAATTGTCAGAGGATGGTTAACAGTGAGTATGCATGCTGTGCCAGGGCAGAAGACATTGCAGTACAACTAAGAAAAAGGAGCTTTGAGACTGTAGTATATATAAATGCATTTTAATTCTGACTTAGGAGGATTGTAGAAGGCACCCTTGGAATTAATACTGTTCAAAGATTTTTTATTATATATTTTACATTAAATGTCTAATTCTGGTACTGGGGTGGTGATATTTTTATGCATGCACTGCTAAGTAGGGTTGCTGAGTTCCGAATGCCTTTGCATTAACTCTTGGTACTACCGTTTTTTTTTTTTTTTTTAGAAACAACTTTTTTTCTTAATTGTATTCCATAGGACCGTGCTCTGCGGACTAGGCCAAAGCCGCGGCCTCGCCTAAAACATCCTGCCCGCAGCTCACCGCGATCCTGGGAAAAGGGCGCGAGCAGCATCCGGCCTGATGCCGCTCGCGGCCTTTTCCCAGGATCGTGGCGAGCTGCGGGCAGGATGTTTTAGGTGAGGCCGCGGCTTCGGCCTAGTCCGCAGGGCGCCGGTCCTAAGTTTTTAGGCGAGGCCGCGGCTTCGGCCTAGTCCGCGCGATCCTGGGAAAAGACCGCGGACTAGGCCGAAGTCGCGGCCCCATTTAAAAACGTATGACCGGCGCTCTGCGGACTAGGTCGAAGCCGCGGCCTTGCCTAAAACATCCTGCCCGCAGCGATCCTGGGAAAAGGCCGCGAGCGGCAGATGCAGGATGTTCTAGTGGCCTAGTCCTCAGAGCGCTGGTCCTATGGAACAAAACATTTTTTTTGCCCATGTCCACCTTCCCAGCCAAGACCCCACTCGCCAGGACGCTATTTCTAGTCGCCATGGCGACCAGGATTTGTCGAGCCCTGCCATGAGCGAGTGGGTCACTTGTTTGTGACACAAAGTTGTTCACTTTCTTGTTGAACCTGGACACCATCAGATCTATGTCCAGGGTCCCCCATCTTTGACATATGGCTAGAAAAATGTCGGGTTGAAGAGACCACTCCCCCAGAAACAACTGCTGGCGACTTAAGAAGTCCACCTGCCAATTCTCTATTCCTGGAATAATGACTGCAGATATGCAAGGTACATGCTTCTCTGCCCAGGCCAGGACCTTGTTCACCTCCCTCTGGGCTGCGTGACTCCTGGTGCCCCCTTGGTGATTGATATAGGCCACTGCAGTGGCATGGTCGGATTGAATCCTGACAGGGCAATCCTGTAACTCAGACAATTCTTTCACCGCTCCAGGTGAGCCTCGTAGATCATCAAGGGTTGTTGAACCACCAGGGTGCCGGCAATGCTGATAATAGCACATAGACGAAAAAAAACTCTGGATAGCCGCACTCCAAAATGACTTTAAAATAAAGTTGGTCTTTTATTGTCAAAAGCACATGCAGACACTGCAAACAACAAGTACAGAATGGCCGACGCGTTTCACACTGCAATTCAGCGCTTAGCCATGACAGGGTGGAAAAAACGGAGAGCCATAAGTGGCCAAAGCCAGGGTGGCAGGGTGGAAGGATCTTTCCAGCAGAGCTCTTCATAACACATCTTAACCGTGACCAACAACTTAGACACTGGCGGAAAAACTGAGGTACTCCCGGCATGGGAGGGGTTATATAGGGGAGGGGACTTCCTGTCTTGGATGTGCCAGTGTCTATCACCTGAAGGTAGACCTATAACCCACATAGTTATTACTATGCAGCTCTGTGTCCCGTGATGTACGAAAAAGAAACATGGGTTATGTGTCTGACATTATTATTATGGATTATTATGCTATCTTATTATGATGTTTTGGTTGTACACATCATATATGGAATACATTTTGTATTAGTATATGTTTTATACTGTGGAGACAAGCACAATGAGTCTGGCGTTTTTATGATGTTACCATTGTTAAACCAATATGTTGCTATGCCAATATGTCACTATATTACTATTATATGGAATAAAATGTTTCTGTATTTTATTAAATTGGAAGGTTTGTTATTATGCAAGATATATGGCGGTTATTATAATGTTTTACCTACCAGACATCATTGTGTTGTGTTGCCTCCCTGACTGCATGTTTCATATAAAGTCTCAGACCTTGCTCCTATATATCTCAATTATCGGGGATGGAGGTACAATCCAATGTCCTCATATAAAGTCCCAAATCCTCTTTCTTTTTTCTTACATGATAGAAACCCTCATATTACCCCCCATAGATCCCCATTCTAATATTGTACAACCAGTACAGTCCAGATAATTCCCTGTTATCAATTATTGGTCCACAGGGATACCAGTCACCAATGAGGATGGAGGAGGACCGGAGTCACATGACTAAGAGGATTTTAAATCTCACCCTGGAGATCATCCACCTGCTGACTGGAGAGGTGAGGAGGATTCTGGGAGGTCACATGACATCACTCTTATCTCTATTAATATTACACAGACCTGACCGGAGAGGTGAGGAGGATTCTGGGAGGTCACATGACATCGCTCTTATCTCTATTAATAAAACACAGACCTGACCGGAGAGGTGAGGAGGATTCTGGGAGGTCATATGACATCACTCTTATCTCTAATAATAAAACACAGACCTGACCGGAGAGGTGAGGAGGATTCTGGGAGGTCACATGACATCACTCTTATCTCTATTCATAAAACACAGACCTGACCGGAGAGGTGAGGAGGATTCTGGGAGGTCACATGACATCACTCTTATCTCTATTAATAAAACACAGACCTGACGGGAGAGGTGAGGAGGATTCTGGGAGGTCACATGACATCACTCTTATCTCTAGTAATAAAACACAGACCTGACCGGAGAGGTGAGGAGGATTCTGGGAGGTCACATGACATCACTCTTATCTCTATTAATAAAACACAGACCTGACCGGAGAGGTGAGGAGGATTCTGGGATTCTAACACGATATTCCTATTGGTTCCCCAATACAGAGATTTCCTCTTGTGAAGTCGGGTGATCACATGACCATCACAGTGCCTCCATGTGACTCCCTAAATCCTGAGAGACACAACATGGAGAAGATTCTAGAAGTCACCAAGAAGATGATGGAGCTGCTGACAGGAGAGGTGAGGAGGATTCTGGGAATTCTGGGACATTATCCAGTAACAGACAAGGGGTGTGTCTGGATGGTGACTGTATCATTGTGTGTGTCAGGTTCCTATAAGGTGTCAGGATGTCACTGTCTATTTCTCCATGGAGGAGTGGGAGTATTTAGAA